>NC_137204.1:3427095-3888429 GCF_960531495.2 Zeus faber
CATCAAGACTCTCTCCAGCTCCTGCTCGCCAAACCTGGAACAGCTGACCATCTCATGCCGTCCTTTCTCCCTCCCCCAGGAATTTAGCACGGTCATCATTACAGCAGTTTATATTCCACCGCAAGCAGACACCGACACAGCACCTGTACGGACCTGTATGATGTGGTCTGCGGACTTCAGAACAAACATCCCGATGCGGCTCTGGTGGTGACTGCAGACTTTAACAAGGCGAACTTTAAAAAAGTTCTGCCTAACTTCCATCAACACATCAGGTATGCTACCAGGGGAGATAGAACATTGGACCACTGCTACATACCATACAAGAATGGATACAAGACCGTCTCAATCCCTGCTTTCGGGAAATTGGATCATTCTGCTATTTCAATACTTCCTGTTTACAAGCTGTGCATCGCTCGTGGAATGGTAGTGGCGAGGGATTTATAGCAGTGGTCAGACCAATCATAGGCCGCGCTTCAGGACGCTCTTACTGACGGAGACTTGACATGTTCCAATCAAGTTCCAGTGACGTCAACAAGTTTACGGAAGTAGCTACGTGCTTTATAGCTATGATAGCAGATAGCAGTGAAAGCTTTCCCACAGTGAAAGTTTGGATATTTGCGAACCACCACCATGGGTCGATAAATCCATCCCCGGCGCTCTGAATGCTCGCACGGCGCTCTGAATGCTCGCACGGCCGCTTACAACGACGGTCTTGTATCCGGAAATATGGACAGTTACAAAGGGGCGTCATACAATCTGCGAAGCGTGGTGAAGGACGCTAGAGAGATGTATAGGGACAGGGTGGAGCGACAGAAGGAAAGACGGGACGCCAGACGCTTGTGGAACAGAAGCTCCTCCTCAGCCACGAATGTGGACGCCTCCCTAGCCAACAAACTGAACACCTTTTTTGCATGGTTTGAGTCTGGCAACAACACCGCTAGCTTGCCAGCTAATTGGAGTTATACCGCTGTGGATGAGCACACACTCTCAGTGTTCGAGCATGACGTCAGGAGGGCTCTGATGCGTGTGAACACCAGGAAAGAGTACTGAAGACCAGTGCTAACCAGCTAGCCCCGGTGTTCACTAGGATATCCAACACCTCCCTGGCCGAATCGGTGGTCCCGTCCTGCTTCAAGAGGTCCACCGTCATTCCTATCCCGAAGATCACGTCTCCAACCTGCCTGAATGACTACCGTCTGGTGGTCCTCAACTCGGTGGTCATGAAGTGCTTCAAGAGGCTGATTAAGGATTAAATTACAGGAAGGCCCAGGATGACCTGCAGGATAATGAAGGATCCTCACACCCCAACAACGGACTGTTCCAGCTGCTGCGGTCAGGCAAGCGCCTCCGCAGTCACACAGTGAGGACAGAGAGACTGAGACGGAGTTTCTTCCAGCAAGGTATAAAGACTGTCAATGCTGAACTCACCAGGGGTCCTAACAAAAAGCACTGAGACACTCACACAGGCCCCACTGTCTTACAGTACCATATGTAGCATACTGTACTGCATAATGTGTTACTGTTCTGGGTTATTGCATACTGCGCTGTATTGCTGTTCTGTCGGTGTTACTGTATTGCTATGTGTACTGTTGTATACTTTACTGTATATCTCCATACTCACTTTATTCACATGCACTTTACTGCACATATCTGTATATACAAATAGCCTATCCCATATACATAACTCTATTCCCTTTTATTTTGTATCCCCACTTTGTATTATCTTTTTGAGTCTTATTTTATTTTAATTTTATTATATATATATTACTATATTCACTAACTGCATTATGTTTTAGGAATCAGTTAGTTTCAGTTAGTTAGCTTGGTAGGAATTTGGTAAGCTATTATGTTCTGTTTAGTAACTATTGTGCATAATCTCCGGGTGTGTTGCGAAGACATTTCACTGCATATATGTACGTATGAACGTATGAATATGTATGTGACAAATAAACCTCTTGATCTCTTTAAGATGCAAGTGGTCATGCTCCAAAATACACTCAAATATTACCACAGAACTGAAGCAGCACCTTGTAACCCAATCTCAAAAACCCCTTTCCCATTGTGCCAAAAACCAAGTAACACCCATTAACATCCAGCATTTGTCATTAATAGGAAAGGTAACACTAGGGTTTCAGTCCCAGGTCAAATTAAGTTCTGGACGCTGGCGCGTTAATAGACAGGGACATCCGAGCATCAATCGATCATTTCATATTGCATTTAGAATCCAATATCCAAATCAGAAGTAAAGAACTTTTTTCCGCATGTGGGGCCATGAAATTCTTTAAGTGTGGGGACTACGGAAGAACACCCCCACACTCCCCACCGGTCTCCCAGAGACTCCAGCACCGCCCAAACCCAGTCTCTGAACCAGAGGAGCGTCTCTGCTCCCCGCCGCTGAAGGAATGATGTGCGGTGTGTATATCTATAAAGTATAGATATACGCACCGCACATCAAATCACAAATCAGTATACTAACAGTCTGATTCTTTTGAACGGCTCATTTGTAGGAACAGCGGGACCAGAGTCGCGCTGGGTGATGAGCCATATTTCCATGACATGCCCATTTTCCAGCATGTTTGTGATGTCGAACATGACACCAGATAAAAAATGCATTTCTCCTGGAAATGGGAAAGGTGTCAATCGCCAACCCGCTAATTTTGATGTAAAAGTAACACAAAAGCTATCCTGGAATTTATGTCACAGAATTTATTTGTAAAACCGGTTGCTCTTGCCGACAGTCGCTCATCACTTTTTTCCCATTGCAATTAAATCATAGGACATTCAGGTGTCCTACCTGCGTGGTTTTCCCACAGCCAGACATTCCCACCACCAGGACGACCTTGTTGGCTCTGACCAGCTCAAGTATTTGGTCCCTGTGAGGGTGCACAGGCAGGGAGCGCTGAAGGCAATCCAGCGGTAACGCTGCCCTCTTCTGGGGAACCAGCCGAATGCCCTTGTTGAGGCGGCCGCTAGACCTGTTCTTGTCCAAGTTGCCTTCTGGAGGGGGTGGGAAGAACAACCAGGAAAGGAAAACAATGGGGAAAAATAGAACCTCCATGAAGGGCTGGGCAATATTGATCAAATCAAATAACACAATATTTTTGACCCAATACCTATAATCAATATTGATCAGATATTTATGCACAATAAATTAGTTAGTAATGTGAATATTATGGGCAAGCAGATGCTGGCTAGAACAGGCTACAACAGTCTACAGAATTCAGAAAATGTTATTACTTACAGCCTTTAAGGCCAGGAGAAGCCACTATTTAACAATTTCACAATATTAAAACAATCAAACTCCCGGACGATATCTAGGCTTGATATTGATGATATCAGAGATAACAAGACACAGATTACAAGAAAAAAAGCAAACACAGTTAGCATGCAGTCCGTCACTATCTCGGTACTGGGCACATCGGTACTGGGCACATCCCTGTGTGCCCTGTACGAAATTGGTATTGGCCTTGTCGTCTGTCTGAGCAACAGTGAAAGCTAATATCCCAAGAAACTGCAGTTCCATTCAGTTTTGCCATTTTATTTGAATTCTTCCAGGTTTTGTCAGTAGTGCAGTCTAGTTGAGTGAAGTTACAAAGTGAGTTAATCTATTTTTTTTATTAGTCCATGCTACTTGAAGATATGTTCAGAATAGGGATGTTAACAATAAATCGACTCTTGATACATTGCTAATAAGAATTTAATCAATTGAGATTTAGTCTTATTGATAAGAATCCTGTTATTCTTGTCGGTCTTGTTTTTGTATTAACGGGAGTATTTGTGGGGTGCAGGGCGTTTTGAGAAAAAACTACCTAGCCAGGAAGAAGTAGTACTCACTGGAACAAGAGGGGACGAGTCGGGAAAAAAAAGGCCCAGGGGAGCGGTAAGTAGTAGTAGAAGTAGATGGAGGCTTCCAGAAGAATGTTAAACAACAAACATGGCTGCGCGTAAAAAACAGGAGCTTTGATGAGGATACTATGTTTATTTTCCTCGATAACTCATGCTGTTCACAAGTCCACTTTCTCAATGGCACGAGGGAGGGAAAAAAAACCCTGGGGTGAGGGAGAGTCATGATGGCAAAACGAAGCAGGCGATATGTTGCTATGGTGATGACTCCAATAAAACATATTAAACTAAATTGTTTTGTGTCTGTTAGTCTTGTCAAAACATTACTAAAATGCTTATATGTAATATAAGAATGTTAGTTATGTTTAGTAATTTTATTCGCCTCTCGTCCATATCTGCCGCAGGCTTGATCTACTACATTGTTTTTTTGGAAAGAGGAAAAAACAGAAGCTTATAAAAATGCACAGGGATAACATTTCAATGAGGAATTTTAAATAAGGGGAAAAATGTGTCTTTGCGTTGTGTTCTCTCCGTGCTCTCTGTGCACCCTGATCGCCGTGCCCTGTTTCTCCAAACAAAACAACTAAAAACAGTGTGGGGATGGGGCATGGAGGTACAGGACTCATAGGGATGCGTATCGTTAAGATTTTAACGGTACTACTACTCTTACCGATAGTCCTATCAATCCATTACATTAATGGTGTGATAGCAATTATTTGATAACAACTTGGAATAGCGAGCGATGTTGCTATCGCCAATAAAACTCTTTAAATGTGTAGACAATGTATGTAATGTATATTTCACCTTTGTGTAAACTGAGCATTGTTGAAACTGCATGCTGTGTACATGTGGAACTGAACAAGAGACAGATCCTATGGAATTCACACCTTATTTCTGTTGTTACGAAGAGTGAGGCATTCTTCTTGTCAAGTCAACCATAACAAGAAGATTTTACCTAATATATCACCATCAGGACCTTTGTATCAGAATCAGAATCAGAAATACTTTAATAATCCCAGGGGGAAATTACTTGTATGTAACACCCATTAAAAACCGCCACCCCCAACTTATTGTTGAAGAACTTGGCTGCGACTCAAGGGAGAAGCACTGTTTTCCTTGTGCTTGCAACAACATTAAATAATACTTAGACATAGACTGAAGTTGTTGTGGAATGAATTCTTTATTGATTTGTCTCACCCCTGGGTACAAAAATATAAATTTAGAAGCCTGCAGTGGTAAAATTCAGTACTCTTATGGGTTCTTTATTTATTTTTAAAGAAAAAAAAAAATAATTAAGAGCAGATTTATCACAGCTTAATTTTCTGCACATTACGCATAGAAAGGGGGCAGTAGGGGCACATTCTGCGCCATGGTCTCCTCGTGCATGTGTGTTAGCTAGGCAGAGGGAGCTTGCCCCCACCCCGTTAACGTATATCTCCATATATCTGGTAATGGAGTGGTAGAGCGAGAGACAGGAGAGATGTCTCTTCTGATAATAGCAAAAATGCTTCTTAGACAAATATCCTAAACTTACTGCAAGTTAAAAACGGGTTGTATAGTGTAAATAAATAAATCAGTTCTCTTAATTTCTCCAATAGCGTTAACAGTACTGGTAACATCAGAGCTTATTGATACTACGGGCTTTAATAATTTAGCCATAGGCTGAACAATTAATCAAATTCAAACCGACATTGCAATATAACAGAATGCAATTTTCAAATCACGAAGCCTGCGATTCAACAAAAAAAGTATTATTTTTATGTTTTACAATGTAACCAATAGGGCTGTCCAGGGCTGGCTCTTCCTACAGGCAACTAGGAGACCGCCTAGCACGCCATCCCGGGGAGTAGGGGGACTTCTGGTTGGGTGGAGCTAATGAAAGCCGTTGTGAAATACACTACGTACAAAACGTTAGGGATATTTGGCATTTGGGTGAAATTTATGGAAAATGTAAAAAGTTCACGCTACAGTGATATTATATCATGAAAGTAGGGCATTTAAGTGGAAGCATGCAATGGTGATTTCCTCATCTCAAACAATTTATTGAAACAAAAGCCAACAACAGTGGTGGGTATACCACAACAAAAAATGTCAATGTCTCAATAACTTTTCATGTGCCCTTGAGCATTAATTACAGCTTAACAACGACGTCTCATGCTGTTCACAAGTCCACTTATTGTCTCCTGAGGCATGGCACCCCACTCTTCTTGAGAGGTGGCCCTCAGGTCATTGAGGTTCTGGGGTACAGAGTTACAAGCCTCTACACGGCGACTCAGCTGATCCCATAGGTTTTCTATGGGATTCAGATCTGGAGAAAGTGCAGGCGACTCCATTTGAGGTACCCCAGTCTCAGCAACCGTTCCCTAATGATGCGACCTCGATGAGCTGGAGCATTGTTGTCCATGAAGATGAAATTAGGCCTGTGTTGTTCATGCAGGGGATCAATGACTGGATTAATGATGTTATTCAGGTAGTATGGGCTTGTCACTGTACCATTCACAAAGTGTAGGGCAGTTCTGTATTGACTAGACACACCTGCCCACACTGTAACACCACCACCAAAGGCTCGTCTGGTGACAACAGTGGCTGATGCATAGCGCTTTCCTTGACATCTCCAACATCGTTGGCGGCCATCATTTCTGCTCAACGTGAATCGACTTTCATCAAAGAACAGCACCGAGGCCCATTGGTCCCTCGTCCAGCGTAAATTCTCCCTGGCCCATGCAAGACGATGATGCCTGTGCCTGGTGGTGTGGTCAGGTACCCTTGCAGGTGGTCTAGCACGCAGACCACGCTGATGTAAACGGTTCAGAATGGTCTGACATGACACTTGGGTGCCTCTCACCTCCCTTAAATGTGCCTGGAGTTGAGTGGCATTCATCATCCTGTTCCGCGGGGCACTGTTCACGATGAACCGTTCATCAGTGTGGGAAGTGGCCAAAGGACATCCACTTCTATGCCTTTCTGTGACTCTTCCAGTGTCTCTGTATCTCAGTTGCAACCTGCTGATGACACTTTGTGACACTCTAAGTTCAGTGGCCGCTTCCCTCTGAGAACATCCTGTTTGAAGCCTCACAATGGCGAGGTAGTGTTGATTAATTGTTAGGTGTTGTCTTGGTCTCATGATGTCAAAATGTGAACAGCATGATGAAGAGGACTGTTTAAATACCAATTCTGGATCAAACACCTGTTGTGACTTTTGCCGTTCAGCCCCTTGTTAGAGAACAGCAAGTTGTGCAAAAAGTACTGAAACATTGAACAGTTGGACATGTGCATTCAAAAGTTTAGAGAAGGTCAAATTAAGTTCACCTGTAAAGGTTATTGTGCATTTTAGGTTCATCCTGAAATTTCACCCGAAAGCCGAATATCCCTAACTTTTTGTGTGTAGTGTATGTCTGAAATGATGAGAGCAATGTGGGTACCAAATTTCGGGAATATCGGAGCAACTATATCACAACTAAGACCTACTACGCATTAGGGGGCACAACAGAGCCCGCTGACAACACCCAAGTCTTTCACTGGATATTCTTGTCATTTCCAGGTTCTGATGTATGTGCCAAGTTTCATGAGATTGAGTATGGCAAGGGCGTCAAAAGTGCTAAAAGTAATTGCCCAAATGTGATATTGAATGGAAGTGCTAACGAGTTTGAATGTGTGCAAAGTTGATGAAGATCAAAATGAAAAAAATATATATTTATTATTAACTTTAAGAACAATGATACTTCAAAATCAAAACATCAAACAACTTTGTCAAAAATTGCCCTGCATTTGCAGGCGCTAAAGAGCCTACTGGCCACTCCCAAGCTCAATCACTGTAGAACTTTGGATTTTGAACCAGTTCTGACATGTGTGTCAATTTCCGTGAGTTTCGAGCATTCCAAGCCCATTACCTAGTCCCAAGACAGGTGTGGCTGCTGAAACCACAACACCCCTCTCATTTAGCTAGACATCTCATACTTCTTAAATGGAAACATGAATCGCCACCTACTCAAAGTAGATGGATCAAGGATGTATTACATCAAGCTTGAGAAGATTAGATTCTACCTGAAAGGCTCATTGAGAAACTTTGAAAAAACTTGGACATCTTTTATGGACTATGTAAAGACCTTAACAGTTGCTCCAGAGGATGGAGATAACTAAAGCCACAGAATGTTAGAATGTTCCGCATACATACTGTTATGCACTTACGCACACACATCGTTTTTTTGGGTTATTTTTTTTAGGTGTCCATGGACGTGGTGAACCCTATTGTTATTGTAATTGAATTACTTGCTCAATGAGATAAGCACTTGCCATTCATTTGGACCCGGTACTTAGAGTGCTCAGATCCCAGGGTTCAGGTCCAGCCACCAGCATAACAGACTTTACCTCTTGTAAAATTCAGCCCTTGTTGAAATTGTCATCATTTTTACACAATGGCAATTTGTCTTTGATCTGATTATGCCATCTGTGCAACATGCGACATACGTAGATGGTTTCTGTGTATTGCTGCTTGCAGCTGTATTTTTGTTTGATTTGTTTTTGTATTCTGAACTTTTCCCATTGCCCATTTTGTTTCTGATGTTCTCTTAATGCAAACACCTCCCCCATTTTTTTTACTTTCCTGTTTATCTCTGCTGTGGGAATGGGAGGAAGAGGACACATACATACGATTGTCTGTGTCATGTTTAAAAAATTCCAAAACCTAATAAACAGATTTAAAAGAATAAAAATAATCATGTGGCCTTCTCCAAAGCCCTAACCACCCTAAACCAATATGTGACCTGCAAGACAAGGGAGAACAGGATCCTGGGCCTGCCGTTTGCCAATATTAAAGAGGCATACACATCCACTGCCCGGTTTATCTCTGCTGTGGGGATAGGAGGGAGAGGACGCATAGGTACGATTGTTTGTCATGTTGAAAAAAATTGCAAAACCTAATAAACAGATTGAAAAGAATAATAATAATAATAATAATAATAATAATAATAATAATAATAATAATCATCACGTACCCCTGTCCAAAGCCCTGACCACCCCAATGCCAATATGTAACCACAAGGGAGAACAAGACCGTGGGCCTGCTGTTTGCCAATATTTAAGAGACATACACCTCCACTGCCCTCCTCCGCTGCCCTGCCAATGACTCCATTGATCTGGATTGACATTGATAACAGATTTATCTGGCAGGAAAAATCCGGTCTAAGTGCAGTTTACCGTTTTCTGAAACTGGAGCGAGGAGAGGGAGAGAGGGGGATAGAGAGAGGGGGCAGAGGCTCTTCCATGAGATGTTCCTCATGAATATATCTTGCCCAGACAATCTGATCGATACCCATTCACAGACCTGCCAACCTTTTAAAATAATATTTAAAAAAATATTAGAAAAATATTTTGAGTACCACAACAATGTATCAGGAAGATTTTGTGGCGTTTGAGTTACTGCAGCTAAATGACTCCATTACTTATTCACGTCTCGTAACAAGGCTAATCATATCATATGCGAGCTACTAGGGCTAACTATATATACTAATTTATCTCATTAGGATATAACCCTCGAAATGCATCATCTTGCAAATTTACTGAACATTTTTAGCAACTAGAGATGCACTGATTGCAATTTTCTTGGCCGATGCCTATTTCAGATTTTTTTTAAGTCTGATCCGCCGATTCTGATTTCCAGTTGCTGTACGTTAATGACAAATACATCCAGTGATCTGATCACGCTCACGTGATGGGACAGCTGCACATACTGACTACCGATTTTAGTAACCACAATAGTGAGATTGCTGATTTTGACACCGTTTATTATTGTTCATTATTCACTATGGAACATTAATAGAACATGAAATTGTCACTGAGTGCCAATAAAATTTAATATGGAACTGTCACCAAGTTTCAGTATAATTCGACCTGTCACTCTCACTGAGTTTTAGTCGGACCCGATATATAACTTACATGGAAATGTCCACTTCACACTTCAAATGAAAGTCTCTTTCACTTTCAGTGCAAATATACATTAATATTATATTTATATGGTACTTTGCAAATAAATTGCAATCATTACAAAAATAAATAAATAAAATAAATCCGACTCTTCTCGCTGTAGTTCACAGGAAGTCCTCCTTCGCTCACTGTGCTTAAACCAAGTGAATCAAATAGATTCAACTCATTTTACTTAGTGACTTGTCAAGAACCGAGTCTCAAAAAAGAGTCAAACTTTTCATCACAATCAGAGCTCCGCTGTGACGGCGATAACTACTCAGTCTGCACAATTTTGGAATATTGTCAAGCTTTAAATAAATAAATAATCAAATTTTCATTATACTTGAAGTACCACCAAACAGCTAAATTTTCTTTCTTTTGCTCTCTTTTTTTTAGTTCAGCGTCAACTACTCGACTACATTACATTACGTTGGTATCGGGTTTGAGTATCGGACCATTTTTATGAATACAGACATGAGCACAGGCGTGTAAATTTGACCGGCACAGAATATATCTGACACTGATCAGCCGGTGAGAACCGATACTGCTTTCAGTTGCCTTAATTTAGTAAAAACTGGATGTTTTTGTGTAAATACTTTACTTGTAAATAATAAATCCTGCACATCTGGAACGGGGAGACCGCATTACATTACGTTCTATGCGTGCATGAACCCCCCCTGCATTCATCCCCGCGCTTGGTTGCCCCCAGCAGTCGGCGATTGGAATTTTGCACGATTGCCCGAACCTACTGGATATTAAAATACTATATATTATAATTACCATTTGGACTACAATTCCAGATTATACTACACTATTATATCATATTATTATTATAATATCATACTATTATGCTATATCATATTATACTATACCATACTTTGTAGTACAAGAAATTATGCTTTGGACATTATAACACCATTTGGATTAAAAATCTGGACTACACATTGCACGTGGACATTCAAAACACCACTATGGATTATAACTGGACTAAATTATGGACAATATCAAATAAACCATACTTTACTACACCTCTTTAATTATTGCTACCGCTCCCATCACTTAATTGCCTCGTTCTGTAATGCTGCTGCGATTCCCTTTGCTGCTACAACCTGTACGTACTTACTTACTTTGACATAGCCGCCATCTGCTCTTATTGGATTCACTAGTTAGCAAAGCGGTACTTCATGTTAACTTTGTTGTTCATATGCTTCATACATTTTTTACTTTAATTTTGTCTAACGTTTTATACATTTTTTTGACTTGGACTGTATTTTGCTGCTCTAAAATCTGACCTAGCACCTACCTTATCACACTGAAATGTTATTTAAAATGATCTCTGATCAATGATTTCATTTTTTTGTGTATTGAGCCTACAACAAGAAACACAAGGACACCAACACCATGTATACAACTAAAACACATCCACCCACCTTCCAGTAGGTTCCCGGGAAAGCTGTACGCTGAGGGAATTTGCAGATCGTAAAACTCCTTGGTGCTGATGGGAAACCTCTCAAGCAGGTCGCGTGAAACATGCTCAGAATTGGGCGACAGTTTAAATGTCATGATGGACCTCACTGAATTTGAGCTGCCTGTCTTCCAAACAGTAAGGGAATGTCTTGCTCCTTTCCTTTAAACAACAATAAAAAAGTAGAAACTATTTAAATAGGCCACAATGTTTCCCAATCCCAAACCCCCCCCCCCCACAGAGGAATAAAGAACCTTACTGTCCATGTATCAGTCTATGCATCTATGAATCCATGCATCCATCTATATCAATCTATGCATCTATCTTTGTATCGTTGTACTTCTGAAATCAAAACTGTATGAGGAACTTTAAATGAAAATTCTTAGAAATTAATTTATTTGGACTAATTTTAAAATTGTTTGGGTAATTTTCACTTAAAATCATAAAAAAATACAACATGGATCTTTAACAGTCATAATTTGTTTCCATTCATTAAGACTGTATCAAACAATGACCCTGTACCAGGCTTTGTAGCAAACTGCAAGCTGATTGTTAGCGTATTGTTACATGCTTTATTAATCCCAGGAGGAGATTCTCGCAGGAGGGTATTCCCGACATCTGTTCATCTGCTTGGATAAACATGTATTCCTGAGATCCAGCTAGAAAAGATGCCAGCTAGGTTGCAATGACAACTAATGCTTTTCTGATAGCCTGCTTGGGGGCCAGGCTAACTTGAAGAGTTAGCTTGTTCAGTGCTATTCAGCGGTTTGATACAAAACCAATGGTTGACTTCAGTGAAAAAAACAGATGTATACATTTTAATTATGTCAGCTAGTGGGATATTCTCTTGAAGACTTTGGAAGCCCAATGTAAGGCATGAATGCCACTGAACAGCAATTGTTCAAAATTAGGTCAAAATAACTTAAACAGGGGTTAACATAAAGACAATTGGACACACCAAACGGACCTGACCAAATGAAACAAGAGGGAACATATATAGGGACATGGCCAAACCAAAAAGACACAAGAGGGCTGAAAGAAATATCAGAAACAAAAATGATTAACTGTAGATTTAATAAAACAAGGGACTAAATAACACAAGTGCACATGTTAAAATAAGTGAAAATGGATACAAAACATTAATCTATAAAAATAGATAATTATAAAAGAAATACAAAATAAACCATCCCCCATGAGGTTGAACTGAATGGACTACTCCACAGCTCGTTAAGACCTGCAGCTGTGGAGTTCTTGTTCTTTCCAGCAGGGGTAACAATCTTAAATACCAGCAATAAAATATGTATGTTATATGAAACAAAACCGATGTGTGTATTATTATGTGTTTTAAATTTGTATGTGCATTATGAAGGTAGAGTGTAAAGAGCTCACTTTTTAAAAAAACAGGGAAAATATAAGGTTGTTTAAAACAAACTGTGTGGGCGTGGGAGCCTCCATCGTGAGGGTGAAAAATAGCACATATCGTAAAAGAAAACAGTATTCAGATTTGTTGTTCAAGATGAGGAAGAAAGAAGCCTCTTAATGTTAGATAAAAAAAAAAAAACCTACCCTTTGGTTTTAGAGGTGAAGTCCAAAGTCTGAGCCAAATCGTGGACGTAAGCCCTCTCATAGCTACGCAGAGACGTTGGAAAGTCCATTTCTGTGCAATGAAATAAAGCTACACAGGTCAGAAACTATGAAAATGGTAAAATTGTGGGTTTCAGAAAGGGGTCCACAATACCTTTCTGTTGGCTGCAGTAAAACCTTTCCAAAGAGATGTTCACAGCGATTCTGACTTCCTCATCCACGACAAGGCCTTTCGGCATGTTTCCTGGGGAGATCATAGTCGGCAGTCTGTCTTCGGCCTCTTGTGGTGAAGTCACACTGGTCTGCTATATGGCATGTTCGGTGTCAGAAGATTACACAATAATCTTTCTAGTGATGACATAGCATTTTGAGTTACAGACAAAAACCCCTGAAGCCTTTAAACCAGGTAAAATATAAAAAAAATGCAATCACAATATATCACACCACAATTTCAGAAATTAACTGATATTTGGATTACGATATACTGTGGAAATCATAATGATCACGGTTGCAGTGTTCAACTGTTATATGGATCAAAATGCTTGGGACAGAATCATTCCTGAACATCCCAATGCTGTTTAAATAATTTCTTATAGTAATCAAGTAGTCCACTTACAGTTTTCATCTTGGATCTTTTCATACATGATGAAACATATGGAAAAAAATATTTTAACTACGGTAATTCTATTTCATTTTTCTTTTTACTTTACTCCTGTGACACTTTGTATTGTGGGAACAGGTCTGAAGAGGCAGTGCTATATCGGGGATTGCCGGTGCTATAGCCAGGTCAGGATTTTGCATAGCACCGGCGCAGCCCCCCCAAGGACTTACTTACATTTTTATTAAAGAGTGTAAATCGTGTCGGACAATTATTGTAAGTTCAAAAGTTTGAAGTTTAAGACTGATAATTTGTAAAACAGGCAGGTGTAGAGCAGTGGCGTACATGCGTAATGGAGAGCGAGCGATCTGTGCTCCGCTGCCCCAGTTTCCCGTTTCACAAAAAAATAAGAATAATGAAAACTGTGTTTTTACTTTAGATGTATTTATTTTTCTAATTTTCCTAATTGAACAAAAGTAAAAAATAAAATAATAATGCATCCCGTGTCAGGCTCTGTAGAGCCATTGATAGAAATTAGATGGAAATCTGCATCAGAAACAAAGAAAAGAAAATACAATTGGTTGAAACATCCGCTCATACGGATCGATTTCATCCAGACAGGCATGATCACTATAAGAGGTTTTCACTCTAGATATTATTTTAAAGTAAGGGCTGGCCGATCTTCCACGATAGGATGATACATTTATAAGATTTATTTTTGACAGAGTTCTATACAGTCGGTTTTCTTCTACCTATAAAGACAACACGATTAGCCAATCGTAAAACAGAGAAACAAACATGTGACATGAACAGCCAATTGTATAGTGCAGAGAAACAACTATGTGACACAAACAGCCAATCACACAGGGGCTTCCGCCGCTCTCTCCCCAGCCGTGGCCAGTGTTGCCAATTTGGTGACTTTCTCACTGGATTTAGCAACTTTTCAGACCTTCTTAGCGACTACCAACAAATGAAGCGACTTATTCAGACCATGAGGGAAAAGACAAGAAATATATTGTAATATATTAAATTGTAATTCATTCCCATGCATCATACTGCTCAGAGTAATCACAGTCCACGGCTCTTCTGCCAACAGCGCCGGGGTCTCTCCCTCTCTCCTTCTATGGGCAGTCAGTAAGTGTGGGTGTGGCCAGGGAGCTGCACGAGTTGAGATGCGCATGCCCGCCAGACAGTGTGCCCAACTACCAATGACTGATCACCATTTCTTTAAATAATTGTAATTAGATACTGATTCATAAATAGTGTAAAATAGATAAATAAATACCTAGTTTTACTCTCTATAATACATACACTGTATAGAATAGGGGTGCAACAGGTTACAAAACTCTTGGTTCAGATCGTATCATGGTTTTGAGTCACAGATCGGATAATTTTTCGGATCAGCAAAAGAAAAAAAGGGAGACAAATATAACTTTCCTTTCCATTCTGTAAAACACTGAAAGCAAGGAACTTGTGTCTATGGACTCAAATGAAAACAATACTCAAGAAGTCCAATGTTTAAATAAAATCTTAAAATATATAAAATATTCAACACTCTTGTTAAACCGCTGAACCGTGGGGGCTTTCCGTACAGATCACAACTAACAGCTGCTGCGCTGATACCTGGCATTTGTCAGTAGTGGGAAAGGTAAAACCTGGGTTTCAGTCCCAGGTCAAATGACCCTGCAATAGACAAGTTTTTATCAGCTCCACCTTTGATCAGCTCTAAACAGTACACCAGGATCAACCCGCTAATTTTGGCCTCGTTGAACGTGACACATGAAAAAAAATACAAACAACATTTCTCCTGGCAATGGGAAAGGTTTCAATCGCCTAAAATTACCGGGTTTACCCAGGTTAAAAAACCCCGGGTAAACCCACAAATTTTGGTGTAAAAACAGTGTTACAGTATGTTCAATTGCATGAAGACTATAGTTTACCCGATCCTTATTTAAAGGTGTAGAAAATAGTAAGATCCAGGTACTCTTTGTTAATTCAAAATGTTCTTTAAATGTTGCCAATTGACTTCGCTGATATAAGTGTTATATAGTTGTATTTGTTACTCATACTTACAAATTGTCCAGCAGGGCTCGACAGTAACAGTTGCCCGGTTTCCCTTGACATACAGATTGAGTCAATTGGCAGCCAATTTCATCGCCTCTGGTTGCCCCCTTGCAACCCCTTTTTTACATACAAAATAGGGACAGCCAACAGCAAAACCTGCACCACATAATAATAATAATAATAATAGTCAGAACCAGAACGCTGCACATGTGGTGGTGCGTTTGTTCACGTTTAAATGCCTTTCTCCGTCATCTGTGATGTGAAAACATCAGATTTCCACAGTCAGAGAAAGTAAGTGTGCGTCCTGACAGGGGCGGAAATTACAGCCTTCCTGGGAAAAACAGATAGTTGTCCCCCTCAATATATCATTGTCAACAACTATTAAATTTTAAATAATATAATAATATGCATTGAAAGGACTTGTGGTAATTATAGACACAAAACAATATGTTTAAGTTTCAAAAGATTGCCTCCCCCCCTCATATGCCTCACAGTGGTTTGGTCCACTGCCTCCACAAAACCCCACGGTATGAGTGTCTGTGGAGCAATCTCTGGAAGTAGTGGCTGACCTCCAGTAAGTAGCTACTTTGCAAAGGTTAACTTAAAACGAAACGACCTGTCAGACAATTTTTTTTACTTATACCACTCAATAGAATAAAAACACATTTACAATTGTAACCAGACTGCATTTTGTTCGTTCCATTACCTCGCAGTTGAATCTTGTGCGTCAACTTAGCCTCTATATTGGTACGGGGCAGCCGCATCCCCTAATGAATCTATGTCTTTGGAGGCAGGAGGTCTAGGCGAGATAGGCGCCATCACCTCAGGCGCCATCCCGAGGAGGGGTGTGGAGAGGGAGCAATTGGGACGCATTTTGCGCACCTGTCTCCCCCTTCGACGGTACTGGCAATGCACGTGCTAGCGATAGGTTGCCCGCGATCGGCGTGCCAAAACAATGTTTTTAATTTAGATGTCGGTTATTTCATTTTATGTCTGTTTATGGAACGAAACGAGTGCGTAATGAGGACCCTTTCTCCGTGACTCTCTCCATGCTTTATGCGCAGAAAATAATCGTAATGAGTCTGAGTCATGCCTCATTCCTTCATGCCCCGTCCCCACACTGTTTTTGGTTGTTTTAGGAACGGTACAGTTTGAGTCCATGTCCGGGCATGGACGATTCACACATAAAAATAAATATTTATGATTCCCCATTGAAACGGTATCGCTGTGCATTTTGTCAGCTTCAATCTGTTTTATCCTGTTTTTTAATGGACACTGATTGAAAAAAACAGGCATCAATCATCAGTCATCAATAACAGGCATTTGGCTTTTGGTTGCCAAAACTGAAAATATGGTTGCCATTTTAAGGCAGCTTATATTTTGAGTAATTAAGTTACAGTACTATGCATTTACATCTCAACTTTACGGATGCAAATTCAAAGAAATTTCCTTAATCGATAGTTGTTAACCTTAACAAACAATCACCAAATTAATTGATGGCGCATGGCAACGTACGCAATGTTGCGTACCTCTGAGGTTTTCTGACCTCCACGAAGGAATGGCCTCGCTAAGATTATTTTAAGGGGATCGGGGAGCAGGGAGAGAATCACAGAGAAAGTGTCCCCATTATGCATGGTTTTGTTCCATACAGACTTGTTTCCTTCCATAAGCAGAAGTCAAATAAAATAACCTTCATCTAAAATAAAAACACACTGTTTTGGCATGCCGGTCATCCCATCTCTGGTGCCTACGGGGGCAACGGATCACAAAATTCACGGTTCGGATCATATCACGGTTTTGAGTCATGGATCAGATCATTTTTTGGATAAGCAAGAGAAAAAAAAGGGAGACAAAAATAATATATATATTTGCCTTGCATTTATTCTGTAAAACACTGCAAGTAAGGAACTTTTGCCAATGGTCTTAAATGAAAACAACATTTACGATGTCCAATGTTTAAATAAAATCTTAACGTATATAAAATATTCCACTCAATTGTCAAATTAAAGGGCAATATGAGGCACGGATGATACCTTCTTCCTTTAAACATGGCAGTGAATGAAAAATATGATTAAATCCCCCCAGTAACTGACCTTGGCTTAATTCTGAACTGATTTAAGCAGTAGCATGTTCAATTTCTCAGGTTTATGACAAACTAAATTTCATGAAAATCAGTTCAAAATTAAGCAAGTTATAGTCAATTTTGTGAAAACAGATAGAAGATTGCAAAAATACAAAGGGATAACATTTCAATGAGGAATTATAAATAAGGGTATAAATGAATATATAATATAATAATATTTTTATATGTGTGAATTGTCCACGACCGGAAATGGACGAGAACACAGCTCTCCGTGCGCCCCGATTGCGGAAAGCCGAGGCCCCGTTCATATTCGCATTAAACAGCCGAATCCAATTAGGCTGACAAGTTCTGAGTGGGGCACAGCCCTAGAAATAAATAATTATAATTGGACACACAAATTAAATCCCCCATATGTTCAATGGACTGTCCCTCCCCCTCACGCGCAGCACACAAAGCTCAAGTGACGAACGGGAGTGGCGCAACTGAAAAGTTTTTCTGGAAGTGCTTGAACATAGCATGGAAGACAGTCAATGATGATAATTTAGCAATGATTGTGTTTGTATCTATATTCATATCTGTAACTTTCACCAGCTAAAAATGTGATAAAAAAATGTATTATTATTTTCGATGATGATGGTAATGAGCTCAATAGCGCGGTGATGTTATGTAACATAATTGCGGTGGTAATGCAGTTATCGTCAGAGCTGTACTCTAAATCTAGCCTGGGAACCCGACGAATCTGCAAGCTCTTATTTCATTTGCTCTGCAGAGTATTAGCCACCCTCCCATTCAAACAGATTTCCACCCGACATTGCCAGGGTCGGGCCAATCACAACCGTTTATCTCATATGGGGCGGGTTTGATACAATGACGATACAGAGGAATGTAGTTGAGGCATTTTCATAAACAACCAAGGTGGCCGCCACTGATGTGGTCTGTTGAATCCGCTATAGCGACAGTATTAAACTAACTGGACGGTATATTTTCTCTTAAAAGCTTTTGTTGATAAGAAAGATGTATTTGCCATACTTCCGACAGGATTTGGTAAAAGTTTAATTAACCAACCAACTCACTTAACGCCACAAACCACAAACTACAATATCAACAATCTTAGAAAAGATTAACCTATTTGGTACATTTTCAGGATACCAAATTAATTGGATTAAAAGTATAGTTATGCCAGTCCATTCTATTCCTCCACATACCTTAGAACATTTTCCATTTAAGATATACACAGAACAATCCACTTATCTTGGGATTGAGGTTACAAAAGATCACTCCTCTCTGTTTCAGGCCAACTTCCAGGCCCTATCAGATATATTACAAAGTGAAACTAAATTCTTTAAAAAACTCTCCCCATCTTCCTACTCGGCTGAGATGATCTTCTGACAAACATTTCTTCAAGAGATTAGACTCAATAATAATGACTTTCTTATGGAATTACAAAACTCATAGGATAAGTAGAAAACATCTCTACAAACCAAATTCTAAAAGTAGGGCTAGCTCTTCCAAATGCCATGCTATACTACTGGGCTTCTGCCATTAGTCCTTTTCTTTTTGGATGGATAGCTCAATCTATCCACTTAACAGGTTAAAATCGAACAGGATGACTGTCTTCCCTATTACATAGGTGCTATGCTCCTAGCTCTCATTCCAATCGTTAAATCAATCTACAATTACAATTCTATCATATACAACCTAACACTTATATGGAAACAAAATAATGAAATCCCATTTCAGTCTTAAACCTGTATCTCTTGAAAAAACATGCAATTTAGATAAAACCTTCTGCACATGGACTCATTCATTTGTGCAAGATCTATATATTGATGGTACACTTGCCACGTTCACACAACTACAAAGGAAATTTTATCTCACAAACAGCAAAATTTCAGATATTTACAAATTAGAAATACATACGAAAATATTTAATAGGATTTGAAACACAATCAACATTAGTCAATTGACTTAAAATGTCACCATATCAAGACACCTCTCATATCTATGACTCCCTATAATCAATTACCTCTCCATGTTCTGAAAGTTTTAAGACCAGCTGGGAAAATGAAATAGGTATCCAAATCCCAGATGACATATAAGAAGAAAGTCACGAACACATACACAAATGCTCAAATAACGTCAGACATTTCTTTATACAATTTAAGATACTATATAGACTCTATTACTCAAGGTTAAAGTACAAAGCATATATTCAAACTTATCACCCACGTGTTATGAATGTCATTCAGAAGAAACTCATTTTCATAGCTGCCTATTATGCCACAAAGTTACATCTTTTTGGACTAATATATTCAACAACATCTCAGAAATAATTAATACCTCATTAGAACCAGAACTTTTACTTATTATTCTTGATGTGTTGAAGACTCACCACAACCCACCAACAAGTAATAAAACAAACCAAACAAGTAACAAGCATAAAATCATCGCCATCGTGGTGCCGCCCTTTGCGGCCGCCTGCGTGGGCACTCCATGTCAGCTACGCACATTTTAGTATTTTTTTATTTTTTTTTATCACCATATCTGCCAAAAAATCATCATAAAAATTTCCCTGAAAGAACAACTTTGGGACTCCGCGGATCCAGAGATTTTACGCGCCAACGCTCTCAACAACAACAGCAACATCAACAACAATGGAGCCGCTGTTCCACAGGTGGGCCCACAGAGGAAGCACCGTTGTAAACGAGGCGGCATTCGGGTCAGAATAAGGACGCAACCTTTCCGTCCACTTCTGCCAAGCATCCTTCTTGCCAATGTCCAGTCCCTGGAGAACAAGATAGATGACCTTGGAGCGAGGATAAAATTCCAACGGGATACGAGAAACTGTTGGGTCCTCTGATAAACAGCCACTAGTGTATCCCCAACAACACCAACACTCTCTCCTGCTCCTTCTTGCCAAACCTGGAACAGCTGACCATCTCATGCCGTCCATTCTACCTCCCCGAGGAATTCTGCACGGTAATCATCACAGCCATTTATATTCCACCGCAAGTGGACACCGACACAGCACTATAAGACCTATTTGATGTGTTGTGCAGACTTCAGAATGAACATCCCGACACGGCTGTGGCAGTGACTGGGGACCTTGACAGCATTTAGCAGCATTTGTATGAAAGTTGCCGAAACTCTGTCCAGACAGTGTACGACCGAGTCCTCCATCCATCATGAGGATATTTCTAGATCTTGATATCAACATACCCCAATTTCTTATATACTTAATGATCGGACACAGTGTATTTGATCTTGTTCTTTCTATTGTGAAAAAGTATTTTTTTTGTTTTTTGGAAGCATAGTGTTAGCGTCCTAGTGCCTAGGACCTTTTCTTGAGGCACACTTATATTTAATAAAAAAAATGTATGCAAAAATGTTATGCCATTATTGGTAAAGTTATTGTTTTGGGGGTTTTTATAGGGTTGCCACGGTTATCCGTGCTTCTGGTGTTACACAGCGCGGTCATCATTACAGCCGTTTATATTCCACCACAAGCAGACACAGCACGATCGGACCTGTATAATTTGTTGTGCGGACTACAAAATGAAATTAATGAAATGAATTGCGACCTGGCTGTGGTGGTGACTGGGGACTTTAACAAGGCGAACCTTAAGAAAGTTCTGCCTAATTTCTATCAACACATCACGTGTGCCACAAGGGGAGATATAACTTTGGACCACTGTTACACACCTTACAAGAATGGATACAAGACCGTCTCTCTCCCTGCTTTTGGGAAATCTGATCATACCATGATTTCGCTGGTTCCCGTTTACAAGCCTTGCATTGTGTGTGAACGGGTGGTGACGAAATACGTAAAGCGGTGGTCGGACCAATCAGAGACCGCGCCTCAGGACGCTCTTACTGACGGAGACTGGAAGGTTTGGATATTTCCTAACCAGAAACCATGGGTCAATAAATCCATCTGTGGCACTCTGAATGTCGCACGGCCGCTTAAAACGAAGGTCTTGTATCCGGAAACATGGACGATTACAAGGCAGCATCGTGCAGGGAGGGCGGTGAAGGACGCTAAAAGGACATACAGAGACACAGTGGAGCTACAGATGGAGCAGCGGGACCCCAGACGCTTGTGGCAGGGGCTACGGTCTATAACTAACTACAAGAGCAGCCCCTCCCCAGCCACGAGTGTGGACGCCTCCCTAGTCAACAAACTGAACCCCTTTTATGCGCGGTTGGAGTCTGGCAACAACACCGCTAGCTTGTCGGCTAATTAGAGTTACACCACTGGGGATGAGCGCGCACTCTGTGTCTAAGCATGATGTCAGGAGAGTTCTGATGCGGGTGAACACCAGGAAAGCTGCGGGCCCAGATGGCATATCTGGATGAGTACTGAAGACCTGTGCTAACCAGCTTGCTACTACGATATTCAACATCTCCCTGGCTGAATCAGTGGTCCCGTCCTGCTTCAAGAGGTCCATCGTCGTTCCTGTCCCGAAGATCGCCTCTCCTGCCTGCCTCAAAGACTACCGTCCGGTGGCCCTCACCTCGTGGTCATGAAGTGTTTCGAGAGGCTGATTAAGGACTACATCTGTGCCTCCCTCCCTCGCACCTTGGACCCGCTGCAGTTTGCGTACCGGCAGAACAGATCCACGGATGATGCTGTTTCCCAGGTACTGCACACCACGCTCACGCACCTGGATGGCCGGAAGGGGGCCTATGTGAGATTGCTGTTCATCGATTACAGTTCAGCTTTCATCACCATAGTCCCCACCAGACTGGCTGTCAAGCTGCAGGAGTTATGACTGCGCTCCACTGTGTGCCTGGATCCTGGACTTCCTCACAGCCCGCCCCCAGGTGGTTAGGGTGGGGAGTCACATGTCCAGCTCCCTCACTCTGAACACAGGATACCCCCAGGGCTGTGTCCTCAGCCCCCTACTGTACTCCCTGTACACACATGACTGTGTGGCCAGGTCCACACAGTCCAACACCATCATCAAGTTTGCTGACGACACTGTCGTGGTGGGCTGTTGGTGATTAATGGGACTTCTGTCAACAGGGTGAGCAACTTCAAGTACCTGGTAGTCCACATAACAGAGGACTTCACATGGAATTTACATACAGACACTCTGGTGAGAAAGGCGAGGCAGTGTCTTTACCACCTCAGGCAGCTGAAGAAATTCCGGGTCTCGGTTCACTCAAGTCCTTCAACTCTGGAGCAGTGGAGAGCATCCTGACAGGCAACATCACTGCCTGGTTTAGGAACTGTACTGTTCACGACATGCAGGCCCTGCAGAGGGTGGTGCGTTCAGCTGAATGCACCACTGGAACTACCCTCCCATCCCTGCAGGATGGGAGGGTAGTTCCAGTGGTGTAGTGGTGTAGTGGTGTAGTGGCAGAGCCAGTAGGATAATGAAGGATCCTCATCACCACAACAACAGACTGTTCCAGCTGCTGCAGTCGGGCAAGCACCTCCGCAGTCACACAGCCAGAACAGAGAGGCTGAGACAGTTTCTTTCCGCAAGCCATAGGAACTGTCAACACTGAACTCACCAGGGGTCCTCACTGAGACACACAGATAGGCCCCATGGCCTTACTGTACTGTATGTAGCATACTGTACTGCATACTGTATCACTGTTCTGGGTAACTGCATACTGTGCTCTATTGCTGTCCTGTTCGGTGTTACTGTATTGCAGCACCATACTGTTGTATACTGTACTGTATACCTCCGCACACACTACCTCACTTTATTCACATGCCACTTTAATGAACACATCTGTATATACATAATAGCCTAGCCCATATACATAAGTCTATTCCATTTATTTATATTTTGTACCCCCAGTCTGTATTACTGCATTACTTTTAGGAATCAGTTCGTTTCAGTTAGATAGACAAGTAGAAATTAGGTAGCTATTGTGTTCAGTCTAGAACATAGTGTGCTTAATCACTAATCACGAATAAACTTCTTAAATCTTAAATCTTGAAATCACAAAGATTGTTTTATATTTTTCACACAAATAATAAAATCATTGGTGGTATTTCAGACATAAAACGTATTATCAAACGGTTCGTTAAAAATATGTAAATCGCTGTTGTGTAGTTCGGGCATCAGTTCGGGCTCAGACTGACTCCAGTTACCGAGTCGCTAACGAAGGGTTCTTTTGCCGGAGTGACTCACAACTCCCGAGTCATTTAAAAGTCGCAACCAACGAATCTACTAATCGCGACCAATTTATTCGGGGGCGCGATTTATTTAAAACATTCTGATGCCAGTCATTAGGGTCGACTCCCAAATATGGAAATATAAGGCCTTGGTTAAAAAAAATACAGAATTAAAACACTGTACTGACACGACTCTATTGTCATCCCCACTCTATTCTCTTAACATTAGGGATATTATTTCCGCGAGCACTTCCGTTCGACGTAGCTAGAGAGATAGTTGTGTCCTCACGACTATTTATTAATCATACAATAAATCAGACGCTAAATGTAATTTAAAAATTGCAACCCTAATTAATTCCACACATACAATTAACTTCCGTTACCTATTGTGTCGAGTCAACGAAGCCAACACAAGATCGGAATCAACGTGAGCATAACTCAGTTTAAATATAACGGGAATTATTTCAAAATAAAACCGGAAAAGCGCTGCTTCCAATCGTCAAACTAAAAGCGCTGTCGTATTAGTGATAGAGAGATCCGTTTTTTGCAAATTTGTTCTGAACGTAACGAAAGAAATATGAAATAATATAACTTCATACAATACAATACACCGATCAGTTACAATATTAAAACAACTAATAATCACTAATAACTGCATACTGATAACTACTACTAATAATACTACATTCAGTATGTTCAACAAAAAGTGGTTCTATGCACACAGACTTGGGCAAAGTGGCAGTATGGTTGCTATTGGTACAAAATATAATTATAGACGGAAATACTGTACAGGATGAATAAATATGATATTCTGAGGAAAAAAAGTTGGATATACTGTACTGTTTATCCAAGATCAAAGTAAGATTCTAAACAAATACTTAAATGGATTTATCCACTCATTATTCCTACAAAGCCCCTCACAAGACTAGGGGAAAACCACGACCGGATCACCCAGCGAATCGGAGAAACAGAAGCCGAATAAAATCAGAACAGATTTTGGATGTCAAACCTCAACCTTATTTGGTGGGGCTATTGTAATTCTTGGTGGGGCTACAGACCCACCAATGATTTTTCTCCAGATAGTCCATGTTTTCCAAGAAATATGCCCACTGGACAGTCATTTCATTAACTTCAGGCGTAGGCCTTTAATTAAAGAACAGAACAGGTGTGGTTGTAGTCAACAAGGACTGTATGGACTATATGGATCTGACTGCATTGCCATACAGCTACATTAAATTCAAGGTTCAAGTTGTTTTTAATCATCAGAATCTTCACATAAACTATTACATTGCATTGAATAATTGAGTTGTATTGTATGTGGTTCTGAAATAAACAAATACAGAATATTCATACCATGTTAAATGTAAGTCCAATATAACTTTGTTAGCATATCATAATTACACCAGATTAACTATATACATTAGAATAATTCAGATGATAGTTTATTAATTGTTTAGCTCTGGTTATGTGCACCTTATATAGTTTCCCAGGTAGCAGCTATATCTGGACCGGATCTGTATTACAGTCGCATCTGTTTAACTGCTCCATTCCAGAAACAGACTTCATACAGGCTGTATAAACTCAGGTGTCATTTAACTCACGGTCACTCAGCAGGATCAAGGCAGTTACAGGCTGGAACTGTGGGAATGAGCGCGCAAATTTCTTTCTTTCTTCACACCGGATCGATGGGAGAAGGCATCATTTCATCCAGCTCTCAGAAAAAATGTTTAACGGTAGGGCGAACGATGTTGTGGTAAAACCATTTGAATTTCAGTTTGATACTTTGTTGTAAAAATAAACTATTGGTTTAAACTTAAAAAAGTTCTTGGAAATTCCATTAACTTAAAATGTTAAGGCAGCTTGAGGACAATTTTTTTTATGGTTAAAAATAAATTGTTTATTTTTACAGTGTTGTTAACATAATTTCAGAAGGTTTTAACTTTTTAACTTAAGCTTGCTAATACCATCGAAGAGGCATCTGCTAGCTTTTAAGATGAGCTAGAGCTAGCATTAATGACAACTCTATGTCTGTTAGAGATCATGCAACGAACGTTACCCACATTTGCCTTGTATCTGCAATTCTACTGTCTTACTGACAGCACAACCTGTCTCTATTTCAGATCTCCCCCCATTGTTGCCAACTCTTTTCCAAAGAAAGTAGCTCGCACTTGCTCCAAAAGTTACTAAAAGTCGCTTGATGACGTCATCGGATTCATTTACATAAAGTTTAGTGGTTGTGTCAAGAAAGATCACCTTAAGCCATATAAAGGTTAGATGGAGAAATATTTAGCCAAATAACCACAAACTCACTACAGGGACATCATATACCTGAACTATTTATATATTTGCAAGCTATAGGAACACCCTAATCCAGAGATCCGGGGAGAGTTAGAGAAAATCTTAAACCAGCTATTTACAAATCAGAGAAGAATCAGACAAAATATTATTGTATACTGTGTATGTATTATAGAGAGTCAACTATCTATTATCTAAAACTAGGTATTCATTTATCTATATATTTATGCAAAACTATTTATGAATAAGTATCTATTTACAATTATTTAAAGAAATGGTGGTCAGTGATTGGTTGTTGGGGACACTGTCTGGCAGGCATCGAGCTCAGCTCGTGCAGTGGGCTCTGGCCACACGTCACACCTACTGACTGAGGAGGAGAAGGAGAGACCCAGGAGAGACCCATGTTGGCAGAAGAGCCATGGACTGCGATTACTCAGCATGATGCAGCATGATGCCTGGGAATGAATTACAACATAATATATTTGAATATATTTCACGCCTTTTCCCTGATTGTCTGAATAAGTGACTAAATTTGTTGTTTTGTTCATTTGTTGGTCGAGGCTATAGTTAAGGTTTTTCAGTCTTATTGGATAAGTTAATCAAAGACATCCGTTCTAACAAACACCGCTTGGTGCAACTTTGACACATCATCAGTGATGTGACCTGGGATCATCGGATGTTTCGGGTCTTTCAACATCATACACCCTCCCCCAGGCGACCCAGCCGGGGTGGTCAGGTCCCGGCTTGTGTCTCAGTAACATGTGTCCCCAGATCACCCCGCTTGATACACAGCCATCTGGATGTCTTTTCTGCAGCGTCTGTGATGTTTCTGATGGCTCTGTTGTGCAGTCCCTTCACTCCCAGCATTTTCAGTGCTCTGATGAGTGACTGGCCGACGAAACCTCTGCACCCAACATTGATGGGGTTGCACCAGGTCCGCAATTCCCTGCCGCACTCATCTGCCGGCTCCTCATACTTGGCCCTCTTCCTCTCAAAGTCCTTTTCCATCCGGTCTTTGCAGGGTACAGTCAACTCCAGTAGGACCACTTGCCTTATGGTTTCTGACACCAGGACATGTCTGGCCTGAGTGTGGTCGCTGCAATATTTTCCGGGAACTTGAGCTGTCTCCCAAGGTCAACCTTCAGGGTCCAGTCCCGTGCTGTTGCCAGTAGACCTCCTGCTTGGCTCGCGCTGCGGCTTCTCCCCAACTTTAACAAAGGCCATGGACTTCCCAGCTGGTTGCTGCTGCCTGCTGCACGAGATGGCTGTGCTGATGACCTCCACGATGACCCACAACACTTGGTCATGGCACTATCGATAGCGCCCCTCTCCCAGGGCTCTTGGGCAGCAGCTCAAGATATGCTCCAGAGATCCTCTTCTCTGGCAGAGCGGACACATTGGTGTATCTGCCGAGCCGCAACAGAAGAGGTTGGACGGTCTGGGGAGGACATCGTAGACCGACTGGATAAGGAACTTTATGTGGTGTGCCTCAGACTTCCAGAGGTCTGACCATGAGATCTTCCGGTCTGCTGCCTGCTCCCATTGGGTCCACGCCCCCTGCTGTCGCATCCCTACTGTCCTACTGCAGCAAGCTTTCTCCACCCCTGCACAGACTTCATCCTGGATAATCTGGCATCTCTCGTTCCCCTGGACCTTGTTGTATCAAGGTCTCTGGTTACTGCCGAGACCTGCCCGTCCGGATGCCACTGTTCCATCTGCTGATCTTGCCTGAGCTCTAAACTGGCTTCTCTCCGACCAATGTGATCTGGGTGTCTCCTATGAACCGGTCAGTGACCTTTCCCTTCCTCACAACCAAGGACCTGTACTTGGCTGGCTTGAAGTCCATCCGGCCCCAGCTGATGAGACGCTCAGCCCTTGGAGGATCCATCTACACCCCGGGACAGATGTTGTGGTCACCTTCAGATCGTCCATGAATGGCCTGATAGGGGACTGCTACATCCCTGACTTGATGATTGGGCCTCTGTCTCTGACCATTGTCAGTGTGGTGTAGTAATTGTGACTAATATTCAGTGTCCTGGGTGACAAATCCTAAACCCTCGCACACAGTGTAATGCACAGCAATAATTGTTACCACTGAAAACATATTATTGTGCTTGGATATTAATTTAGTGTGGGAATCTCTGCCCACAGGTAAAGGTTTAGGGAGGGAGATGGAGACTTTCTGGCCGTGGTGCGTCAACACTGCGAGAGGCTTTATTGTCACCTTAAACAATATGGTACGCTGGCCACAAGTATAAATAACAAAGTGATGATTATTATATTTAATGAAGTTGATAATAATCATCTCGTGCACAGGAGGAATGGTGTTCCACTGCTGGGCTGCTGATGAGCCGATCCCCTATGCAAGACAGACAGAAATTAAGAAATCTCCCTGCCTCAAGTCAGACCAATCAGCACCATGTGGGCGCTGATTGGGCTGATTCAAGGCAGCTTAGAGGCCGCAGTAACTCGTAAAGTTCCCGAAGTGTACGTGACATAAAGGTAGTGCCCTGGTCGGTCAGGATTTCCTTTGGAATCCCGACTAGATGACCTGAAATAGCGCCTGCATCACATATTGACCGTAATACTGCGCAGGGGCACTGCTTCTGGGTACCGGGTTGCATAATCCATTAGGACTAACACAAAACGAAATCCGCGGGCCGCGGCCCCATGAGGTCCAAACTGAGTCTTTCGAACAGGACCTCGACCAGGGGGAGGGGCCTCAATGGTGCTGGATCAGCAAAGCCTGAGTCCAGCAAAGCCTGATGTCTACTCCCTTGTAGATTTACCGGTACTTGGTAGGCCCCTTTCCGACCGGGGGAGGGGTCCGGTGGGCCGGCAACCTGGACCACCAGATTCGAGGACAGTTGTGGCGGTCGTGGACAGGCCGCCCGCACACCTGCACAGACGTCTGCGCAGCTCCCTGACTTCCCACGGCAGCACCACCCTGGGAGCTGAGGGGGGACAGAGAGGAACCCTCCCAATCCACCAGGTAGTATAGGCCTCTCCCACGCCGGCGGGAATGTAGGAGATGGCGGACAGAAAAGGCAGGACCCCCGTCAATGAAGCGCGGAGGAGGCCTTCTCGATCTTGAACGGGCCGATGAACTGAGGAGCCAGCTTCTTAGAGTCCACCTTTCAAGATTCAAGATTCAAGATTTTTATTCGTCACTTACATATACATACTTTCATACATATATGCAGTGAAATGTAATGCAACACTACCGGTGATAACACACAATATGTCCTAGGACAAATTTCTAATAGCCCAACTAACTGACTCCTAAAACGTAATACAGTAAGTTGAATACTTATAGAATAAAATAAAAATATATAGAATAAAATAAAATAAAATAAAGATAAAATGAAATAAAATGGAATAGAAAGAGGGAATGTGCTTATGTATATGGAATAGGCAATTATGTATATACAGATATGTGCATTAAAGTGGCATGTGAATAAAGTGAGGTAGTGTTTGGGATAATACAGCACAGTATACAACAGTACGGCGCAGCAATACTGCATTAAGAACAACCCTGAACAGTGACACAGTATGCGGTACAGTATGCTACATAATGGTACAGTAAGGTAGTGGAGCCTATGTGTGTGGCTCAGTGAGGACCCCTGGTGAGGTCAGCATTGACAGTTCTAATGGCTTGCGGGAAAAAACTCAGTCTCAGTCTCTCTGTTCTCGCTGTGTGACTGCGGAGGTGCTTGCCTGACCGCAGCAGCGGGAACAGTCCGTTGTTGGGGTGATGAGGATCCTTCATGATCCTGCGGGCTCTGCTACTACACCTCCTGGTGTATAACTCCTGCAAGGGGGGGAGGGTAGTTCCAGTGGTACGTTCAGCTGAACGCACCACCCTCTGCAGGGCCCGCCTGTCCTGAGCAGTACAGCCCCCAAACCAGGCAGTAATGTGACCTGTCAGGATGCTCTCCACTGCTCCAGAGTAGAAGGACTTGAGGATCCTCACGAGACCCGGAATTTCCTCAGCTGCCTGAGGTGGTAAAGACGCTGCCTCGCCCTTCTCACCAGAGTGTCTGTGTGTACAGTCCATGTTAAGTCCTCTGCGATATGTACTCCCAGGTATTTGAAGCTGCTCACCCTGTCGACAGAAGTCCCATTAATCACCAAGGGCGTGTGCGTCCTCGATTGTGATCCTCGCCTAAAGTCCACAATCAGCTCCTTAGTTTTGCTGACGTTCAGGTGGAGGCTGTTGTCCTGGCACCAGAGTAACAGGTCAGCCACCTCCTCACGGTGGGCTTTCTAATCGCAGTGGTTGATCAGGCCCACGACCACGGTGTCGTCAGCAAACTTTATGATGGTGCTGGAGCTGGACCTGGCCACACAGTCGTGTGTACAGGGAGTACAGTAGGGGGCTGAGGACGCAGCCCTGGGGGGATCCTGTATTCAGGGTGAGGGAGCTTGACATGTGCTTCCCCACCCTGACCACCTGGGGGCGGGCTGTGAGGAAGTCCAGGATCCAGGCGCACAACGGAGCATTCAGTCCGAGCTCCTTCAGCTTGACAGCCAGTCTGGTGGGGACTATGGTGTTGAAAGCTGAACTATAATCGATGAACAGCATTCTCACATAGACCCCCTTCTGGCCATCCAGGTGTGTGAGGGTGGTGTGCAGTACCTGAGAGACCGCATCATCTGTGGATCTGTTTTGCCGGTACGCAAACTGCAACGGCTCCAAACACTTCATGACCACCGAGGTGAGGGCCACCGGATGGTAGTCATTCAGGCAGGCAGGAGAGGCGATCTTCGGGACAGGAACAACGGTGGACCTCTTGAAGCAGGACGGGACCACTGATTCAGCCAGGGAGATGTTGAATATTGTAGTGAACACCGGAGCTAGCTGGTTAGCACAGGTCTTTAGTACAAGCCCAGATATGCTGTCTGGGCCCGCAGCTTTCCTGGTGTTCACCCGCATCAAAGCCCTCTTGACCTCGTGCACGGACACTGAGAGTGCCCGCTCATCCCCAGCGGTGTAACTCCAATTAGCCGGCGAGCTAGCGGTGTTGTTGCCAGACTCGAACTACGCATAAAAGTAGTTCAGTTGGTTGGCTAGGGAGGCGTCCACACTCGTGGCTGGGGAGGAGCTGCTCTTGTAGTTGTAGTTCAGGGGGAGGTCCCGGGTGGAGAGCCAGACCTTCTGGCCCGGCTGGTACTCCGGGGCCTGGCAGAGGCGTTGCAGCCAGGGGCTCGGAGGAGGGCGGCCCGGGCCCGGGTCCAGGTCGTGCGACAGCGGCGAATGAAGGCCTGGACCGATGGGCAGGAAGCCTCCCTCTCAAGGGCCGGGAACAGAGGCGTGGGCGCACTGGAAGGGGGAGAGGCCTGTGGCCGAACTGGTCAGGGTGTTGTGGGCATATTCCACCCACAAAAGCTGCTCAGACCAGGATGACGGGTGTTGAGACGTCATGCAGTGAAGGGCCGTCTCCATCTCCTGGTTCTTCCGCTCTGTTTGGCCATTGGACTGGGGGTGGTACCCGGTGGCCCCCAGGAGCGAACAGAACTCCCTCAAGAAGACCGAGGCGAACTGGGGACCCCGGTCGGATACAACATCTACCGGGATGCCATGGAGGCGGAAGACGTGATACAACAGTAGCTTGGCGGTGCCCTTGGCCGACGGGAGCTTCGGTAGAGGCACAAAGTGAGCCATCTTGCTGAACCTATCCACCACGGTGAGGATGGTAGTGTTACCACAAGCAGTGGCAGACCGGTGACGAAGTCCACAGAGATGTGAGACCAGGGGCGATGAGGAACCGACAGTGGGTGTAGAAGACCGGCAGGAGCAAGAAGAGAGGTTTGTGCTGATTACAGGTGGGGCAGGCATTGACGAACCCTTGGAGGTCTTTACCCAGGGAGGGCCACCAGAAGCGACGCTGGACGACTTCCTTCGTCCGCTGGATCCCCGGGTGGCAGGTGAGTCGGGAGTTGTGGGCCCACTGGAGAACCTCGGACCGGAGGTCAGGCAGGACGAACAGACAGTCGGGCGGACATGCGCTGGGTCCAGGTTGGTCCTGGGCGGCGGCTCTTACTTTCTCCTCTACCCCCCAAGTGAGTGTGGCAACTAGACGGGAGGACGGTAGAATGGTGTCGGGGTCAGCAGCATCTTTCTTCTCCACCTGGAACTGCCGGGACAGGGTGTCAGGTTTGACATTGCGTGACCCCGGCGGATAGGAGAGGGAAAAAATTGAATCGGGTTAGGAAGAGCGCCCAACGAGCCTGACGGGAGTTCAGCCGCCTGGTGGACTGGATATACTCCAGGTTCTTGTGGTCAGTCCACACCAGGAACAGCAGCTGGGTTCCCTCTAGCCAGTGTCACCACTCTTCCAGGGCCAATTTGACGGCGAGAAACTCCCTATTCCCGATGTCGTAGTTCCTCTCGGCCGGGGTCAAACGCCTGGAGAAGAAGGCACAGGGATGAAGTTTCTGATCGAAGGCGGTTCTCTGGGACAGGACAGCTCTGACTCTCACATCGAGGCGTCCACCTCCACCACGAACTGCCGTTCAGGGTCAGGCAATACCAGAATGGGGGCTGAAGTGAACCGTGCCTTCAGGACCAGGAAGGCGTCGTTGGCGGCAGCGGACCACAGGAACGGCACCTTGGAGGAGGTTAGGGCTGTGAGAGGGGCCGCCACCGCGCTTGGATGAACCTCCAAAAGAAGTTGGCAAAACCGAGGAAGTGCTGGAGTTGTTTGCGGGTGTCCGGGGCGGGCCAGGTGGTGACGGCGGAGACCTTGGTGGAGTCCACCTGGATGGTCCCCCCTCCCTACGATGTACCCCAGGAAGGAGACGGATGGGACGTAAAACTCACACTTCTCTGCCTTCACAAAAGTGCGTTCTCCAGGAGGCACTGCAGGACCGTCTGGACGTGGTGGACGTGCTCAGCTTGGGATCGGGAGAAGATCAGGATGTCGTCGAGGTACACGAAGACAAACTTGTTGAACATGTCCCTGAGCACGTCATTGACCAGTGCCTGGAAGACGGCAGGGGCGTTGGTGAGGCCAAAGGGCATCACCAGATATTCGTAGTGACCAGAAGGAGTGTTGAAAGCCGTCTTCCATTCGTCCCCCTCTCAAACACGGACCAGATGGTAGGCTTTGCGTAGGTCGAGCCTGAGTTCAAAGGCTGATGAGATAAGGGACAGGGGATAGCGGTTCTTGACCGTAGTGTCGTTGAGACCACGATAGTCAATACAGGGGCGAAGCGACTTATCCTTCTTCTCTACGAAGAAGAAGCCAGCCCCCGCCGGGGATGAGGAGGGACGGATGATGCCCGCCGCAAGAGTGTCGTTAATATAGGTGTCCATGGCCTCTCTCTACGGGGCGGACAGGGAGTGCAGGCGGCCTCTGGGGGGGGTGGAGCCGGGCTGGAGGTCGATGGCAATATCGTATGGCCTGTGCGGGGGAAGGGATGTCGCCTTGGCCTTGCTGAACACCTCTCTGGAGTCTAGGTACTCGGCGGGGACCCCCAACATGTCGGGTGCGGAGCTGGAGCTGGTGGATGGCTGCGGTGCGGCGGCTTGCTTCAGGCAGACCTGATGGCACGCAGGACTCCATCCCAGAATAGCCCCTGTGGTCCAGTCGAGGTGTGGGTTGTGATGCCGGAGCCAGGGGAACCCCAGGACGAGAGGGTGACGAGGTGAGTGCAGGATGCAGAACTGTATCAACTCTTGGTGGTTGCTGGACAGGAGCATGCGGATGGGAACCGTCTGATGGGTGACTGTGCCCAGGAGGCGGCCATCCAGGGCAGTAGCAGGAACCGGAGAGGGCAGGAGAACTCGGCCAACACCCAGCTGCTGTGCTAGGTTATCGTCGATGATGTTCGGAACCATCGGAACCAGAGTCAATAAGTATGGCGAGGGAATGTAAGCCTTGGGGCAGCAGCAGCCGAGCCTGGCACAGGGGGCGTAGGTTTGAGGGGGATTTGGAGGTGTGGCTCACCAGGAACTCCTCCCTCATTGGCGAGCCCGGCCCTTTTTCCGGACACCCGGAAATGTAGTGTCCAGCTAGACTGCAGTAGAGGCAAAGGTTCTCCACCCGGCGTCTCTCCTTCTCCTCCGGGGTGAGGCTGGCCCCGCCAACCCGCATGGGAGAGGCCTCACTCGTGGGTTGACGGGCCAGAAGAGCTGGCGGTCCAGAGGAACCTGGAAGACAGGTTGCTGGGCGGCGTTCCACTTGCCTCCGACGCCTCTCTCGCTACCAGGCCTGGATGCGTCGGTCAATACGGGAAGCAAGCTCAATGATGATATCGAGAGAGGTGGGCAGGTCGTGGGAAACTAGCTCATCCTTCACGTACTCTGCTAATCCTATCAGGAACGTGTCAATCTGGGCTGCCGGGTTCCACTCGCTCAGTCGAGCCTGGGTGCGGAAGTCGATCGCGTAATCGACCACGGAGCGGGACCCTGGACTGAGACCCAGAGACCACCAGCAGCATCGGGACCTCGTGATGTCAGCCCGAACACTTTGCGGAGCTCGGCGGCGAAGGCGTGGATGGAGGAGCAGACTGGTGTGCGTCGTTTCCACTCGGCCATTCCCCACAGCCGAGCGCAGCCCGTCAGGTGGTTTACGTCGAACGCCACCCTGGCATCCTCGGAGGCGAAGGTGTGGGGCTGCAGAGCGAAGAGGATGGAACAGTTCGTGATGAACGGACTACAGCCGTCTGCGTCTCCGGCGTAGCGTTCTGGAACCCCCACCCGGGGCTCCAGGGAGTACCCAGGCTGGGCCGGTGCTGGTGGAGGTGGGTCCGGGGAAGCAGGTGGCAGATGAACTGACCGAGAGTGATGGTGAGCTGCTGGACCTGGGTGGCTAGCGCGGCGAGCCCTTGCTCCTGGCTAGCCGCTGCTAGCCGATCGTCCGCTGAGGTGGAGGCTAGGACAGCCTCCTGGTGTTGGAACTGTGACTCCACCCTTCCCAGGCGTGCCAGCGACTTGTTTTGCATTCCTGATAGGTGGGTAAGACAGATGTTGTGCGAAGTGTTTGAAATAAATATTCTAATTTGAAATTAAAATGTAAAATAATCCCAATTTATTTTATGATGCAAATACCGACGGATTTTCCTAAGGTGAAGACGCTGTTTTTTTACTCTCAAATTTTTAACCGAGGTTTCAAAGAAACTTCGAAATATAGTGAAGACTATGTTTACTTCTATTAAGACCATAAAGTACATGAAATGAAATGTGGTTTCCACAGTTCTATTGAGACCGTAAAATATGTGAAATAGAATTTGATTACATGAAATAGGTAAAAAGGGAGAATACGGAAACACCAACTGACACAAAGGAATTCCCCAGGTTAAAAGGCAATCATGAAATAAATAAATAAATAAATAAATGGCTAAGGAATGCAAAATCGCCCTCACGGGTCTAATAGCACCATGGGTACCAGAGAATCAAAGGAATGTTATAAGTTTATGAAAGGAAAAGATGAAAGAATGGTGATAAGTATGGTAGAATGTAGCTTGAATGTTATTCTCCCTTGTAAGTCGCTTTGGATAAAAGCTTCTGCTAAATGACTAAATGTAAATGTAAATGTAAAGAATGGGAAAGCTTAGGTTTTCCCACAGGAGGAAGCTTTAGTCTAAATCAGCTACAGCAGCTGAAAGTTCGATTACAAGATAGAGAAAGAAGCAGGGAGAGGAAAAGCGACGGATAGATGAAGAGCAGGGAAAGAGACAAGGCCAGGAAAAAGGACAGGGAATGCTGAAACCATCAGCACCACCACCGTATGATGCTAATCAATGTACTTCTTTATATCCTATGTTACTGGCTGTCACTCCCCTGGATCTGGACCTGGACTCCCATCCTCCCGTATGGCATCGAATTCCAAATCCACCCAACCTCGTCCTTAACGACGAGCCTTACATCATCAATACAGACATACCAGTGGTCGACCTCGACAGCGACGACGACGAGACACCACAAGCCTACGCCGAACGCCTGGAAGGTGTTTTCTGCAACCACAGTAGACTGGTGTAACCTGAAAACGTGGGGGCACCTCCCACGACACCATAAGAGAGTCATCTACAGTCCGCATTCATCAACGAACAAAAACTGCAGACAAGATTAGATGAAACAACGTGAGTCCCAGACCCAGATGACCATGCTCACTTAGGCCATCACTCAAGGTCAGCAAGGTCTATCATGGCCTCAGCAAAATACCTCTGTCAGGGTTCGCCCGGGTCCTACCGGCATCGGCCACTAGATGCCGCAAGTACTGCCTTTTCAAGGTTGCTCTGCTTCACCTATTTCTGTTCCTGATTACCCTGCCTAATTAGGTTATATGTTTCACCTGTGTCTCGTTTGGTCGTCCCTATTTAGACCCTGTCGTTTGTGTCCTCGGGCGCTCAGTCTTGAGTTTTTGTTGTCTTGTTCCAAGCTCCCGAGACTTCTTATTTGTTTTTGCCCAGTTTTTTGTACTTGTTCTGCACCTGGGTTCACTCAGCATACCTCCTAACAGCAAGACTGAGCCACAACATGGACCCAGCAGAGAGTCAGCCTCCAGAGGTGGAAAGCCTGCGGGTGGCCTTGACGAACCAGGGGGCTGCGATTGGCCGTCATGAGCGGGTTCTCCAACAGGTCCTGGACAACCTGCCGTCGCTCGCCCAGGCCGTCCAACAGAGCCAGGCACAGGCTCCACCTATGGCCCCTGCCCCAGCGCTGCCTCCCATGGGCCCGCGTCCTCCAGATCACCGCGAACCACGACTGCCGGCGCCAGAGAGGTACGACGGTAACCCAGGAGGTTGTTGTGGTTTTTTGACACAATGCTCCCTGGCTTTCGAGCTCCAGCCTTTTACAGTTCCCCACCCAGCGCTCACAGGTGGCATACGTGGTCACGCTACTCACAGGCAAAGCACTCTCCTGGGCCACAGCCATCTGGAATCAGCAAACCCCGGCCTGCTCCAGCTACCAGGCTTTTGCCGGGGAGATGCGCCGAGTGTTTGACCACTCAGTCAGTGGGAGGGAGGCGTCGACACGGCGACTCCGGCTCCGCCAGGGGGGACAGAGCGTAGCGGACTACGCCATCGCATTCCACACCCTCACAGTGGCGTCTGGATGGAACAGCGAGGCACTCATCGCGGCCTTCCAGGAGGGTCTCAATGAGGGTGTCAAGGACGAGCTGGCATCCCGAGAGGCGCAGGAGGACTTGGACACGCTCATCGAAACAGCGATTCGGGTGGACAACCGCCTCCGGGAGAGACAAGGGGAACGCCTTTTTCCCGCTTCACCAATACCAGCGCGCAGAGCAGCTCTGGGGAGGAGGCCTCCCGAGCATCTCCGGGCTGTCCCGAGCCCGCCTCCAGCCTCGCTGGAGGAGCCGATGCAAGTAGGCAGCACACGGCTCTCTCGGTCCGAACGTGACCGGCGGATGAGGGAGCGCTGCTGCTTGTACTGTGGGATCCCGGGGCATTTCCGTTCTTCCTGCCCTGAGCTCTCGGGAAAAGCCAACTCTCGTCCAGGGTAGGGAGAACTGTGACGAGGCCAACCTTCTCTCCCGAGCTCGAGGCGACCGGGGTCCTGCTGGCTGCCTCCCTCGCCTGGGGAGGTCAACATCACTCCCTCCAAGCTAAGGTGGATTCGGGCGCTGCAGGTAGCTTTCTGGATGTAGGGCTAGCAAAAGCCCTAAAGCTCCCTCTGGAAACTCTGGAGCATCCTCTCACGGTGACAGCCCTGGATGGAAGACCACTGGGTTCCGGTAGTGTGTGCCATCTCACCGCCCCCCTTTGGCTGTCACTAGAGGGAAAACATTCAGAGGTAATCCAGCTCCATCTCATCCACTCTCCTGAATTTCCACTGGTCCTGGGCTACCCATGGCTGGCTCGTCACAACCCACATCTGGACTGGGCCTCCGGGCGTCTCACCGAATGGGGTCCGGCCTGCCACACCACCTGTCTTCGTTCTAGTCCGTCTTCTCACCCTCTCGAGTCTCCAGTTCGTGTCCATGCTCGGGCTCCTTCCCAAGCCCCAGCCCACTCCGGAGTTCCTGTCCGTGTCCTGGCTCCAGTTCGTATTCAAGGTCCCATCCATCCCGAGTTTTCACAAGTGCCCCATGAGTATGCCGATCTGAGGGAGGTCTTCAGCAAGAGACGGGCCACCACGCTTCCTCCCCATCGGTCCTATGACTGCGCCATCGGCCTTCTGCCTGGCACCTGCCCTACTCAAGGACGTCTCTTCTCTCTCTCTGCCCCTGAGACTACAGCCATGAAGGAGTACATCCGGGGGGCGCTCACCTCAGGTTTCATCCGCCCTTCTACCTCCCCGGCGGGCGCAGGTTTTTCTTCGTGGGTAAGAAGGATGGCGGCCTGCGTCCCTGCATTGATTACCGTGGTCTGAACAAGATCACGGTCAAGAATCGCTACCCCCTTCCTCTCATGTCCACATCTTTCGAGCAACTGCAAGGCGCCACCATCTTCACCAAACTCGATCTTCGAAACGCATACAATCTCGTCCGTGTCCGCGAGGGGGATGAGTGGAAGACCGCCTTCAACACACCTACCGGCCATTATGAATACCTGGTCATGCCTTTTGGATTGGCCAATGCTCCCGCTGTCTTCCAGGCCTTTGTAAATGACGTCCTCCGTGAGTTTCTCAACCGCTCCATGTTCGTCTACATCGATGACATCCTCATCTTCTCCAGGACCCTTCCCGAACACATACAGCAGGTGAGACAGGTCCTTCACCGCCTGCTCGCCAATGGCCTCTATGTGAAACTTGAAAAGAGTGAGTTCCACTCCACCACCGTTCAGTTCCTGGGGTTTGTCATCACCGAGGGTCACGTCCAGATGGATCCTGCCATGACCGAAGCCGTCCGGGACTGGCCACCACCCACCTCGGTCAAACAGGTGCAGCGCTTCCTCGGGTTTGCCAATTTGTACAAGCGATTCATTCGGGGTTTTAGCACTGTGGCGGCTCCCCTCACCGCCCTCACTAGGACATCCACAGCCTGCTTCACCTGGACTGCAGAGGCTGAGGGGGCGTTCAGGGCTCTTAAGACGCGGTTCACTGCTGCCCCTGTCCTGGCCACACCAGAGCCTACCCTACCCTTCGTGGTGGAGGTGGATGCTTCCGATGTGGGAGTGGGGGCCGTTTTGTCCCAAAGGACTCACGACAAGAAGCTCCATCCATGTGCTTTCTTCTCCCGTCGCCTCACCCCAGCGGAACGGAACTATGACATAGGGAACCAGGAGCTACTGGCAGTCAAACTGGCGTTGGAGGAGTGGCGACACTGGCTGGAGGGGGCCCAACACCCATTTGTCGTCTGGACCGACCACAAGAACCTGACATACATTCAGGACGCCAAACGCCTCAACTCCCGTCAAGCCCGATGGGCCTTGTTCTTCAATCGGTTCAACTTCATCCTGTCATATCGTCCCGGGTCCAAGAACCTCAAGCCCGATGCTCTCTCCAGACAGTTCGACCCTCCTGAGCTGGTTGAACTCCCAGAGCCCATTCTCCAGAGCTCCCGCATCTTGGCTCCGGTCCGCAGGGGAATCGAGACGCAGGTCCGGCAGGCCCAAAGGAGGGAGGCGGATCCCGGCAACGGGCCCCCGGGTCACCCGTTTGTCCCGAAGGCTGTCCGATCACAAGTCCTGCAATAGGGGCATTCATCCCGCCTCACTGGCCACCCGGGGATCTCCAGGACCCTCGAGTTCCTCCGCAGGCGTTTCTGGTGGCCTACCATGGATCAGGATGTCCAGTCCTTCGTCGTTGCCTGCACCATCTGCACCCAGAACAAGAACCCCCGGTCACGTCCCATGGGGCTGCTGCATCCCCTTCCCATCCCCAGTCGGCCCTGGTCACACCTCTCAGTGGACTTCATCACCGGCCTTCCACCGTCTCGGGGCCACACCGTCATCTTCGTCGTTGTGGACCGGTTCTCCAAGGCCTGCTCCTTTATTCCTCTGCCCAAGCTCCCCTCAGCTCTGGAAACTGCTGAGCTCATGGTGCAGCAAGTTTTCAGGGTGTTCGTCCTGCCCCTGGACGTGGTGTCAGACCGCAGTCCGCAGTTTGCATCCCGGTTCTGGAAAGCGTTCCACCAGCTCCTCGGCGCCTCCGTCAGGCTGTCCTCCGGTTTCCACCCTCAATCCAATGGCCAGACGGAGCGGGTCAACCAGGACCTGGAGACAACACTGAGGTGCCTCATGTCCTCCAATCCTGCCTCCTGGAGCGACCGTCTAGTGTGGGCGGAATACGCTCACAACACTCTGCGCTGCTCTTCCACTGGCATGTCCCCGTTTGAGTGCCAGTTCGGGTACGTACCTCCTCTGTTTCAGGAGCAGGAGGCGGAGGTGGGAGTGCCGTCAGCCCAGCGGTTCGTCCAGCGGTGCCGACGGACCTGGCAGAGGGCTCGTCAGGCCCTGCTGAGGACATCCCGGCAGCAGCGGATCCAGGCCAACAGACGGCGCAGACCAGCGCCTATGCTCCGTCCGGGCCAGAGGGTCTGGCTGTCCACCAGGGACCTTCCATTACGGGTGGAGTCATGCAAGCTCGCGCCACGGTATGTTGGGCCCTTCAAGATCGTGCGGCGGGTCAACCTTGCCGCATACCGTCTTCTGCTCCCCAGGTCCATGAGGATAAACCCCATCTTCCACGTGTCGCGGCTCCGACCGGTGGACACCAGCACCTTGGCACCCACCACGAGGCCTCCTCCGGCGCCTCGCATCATCGATGGTCGGCCCGCCTACACGGTCCGCCTGCTCCTGGACTCCCGCCGGGTCCGCGGGGCCCTGCAATACCTGGTGGACTGGGAGGGTTACGGGCCGGAGGAGCGCTCCTGGGTTCCGGCCCGGGATATCCTGGACCCCTCCCTGATCCAGGATTCCCGCCGTCGCCACCCCACACTCCCTGGAGGAACCCACACACACTCAATTGTACCATGATCAAAAAGTGATGGCAAAATACACACGTCCATGTGTTAGAATGCCGTTGTCAAATTCCCAACCCTTGATTTACATAATAGAAGTCACAAATTAACATATCTGTAGACTCGGGAGCCTCACACTCACTAATATCCACCAACGAAACACCCGTTAACCCTCCTTTGTCTGCTAAAACATGTGCCATCATCAGCTGTAGCAGTATTAGAAAATAATGACACTACATTACATTACTAATCTTTGGTGCAAAGGCTCAGAGACAGAAAATTGCATCTTAGTCTTTGAAGAGCAAAAAGGAAGCCAGAAATCTGGTGTAATAATAGACGGCAATCTAAATTTTAAGTGCCATATCAGTCACATCACAAAATCAGCCTTCTACCATTTAAAAAAAATTAAGAGGCTTTGTGTCAAAAGCAGACTCTGAAAAATGAATCCATGGATTCATAACGAGTAGATTAGACTACTGTAATGGCCTATTCACCGGCCTCTCGGAATCAGCTGTGCAGCGGCTACAGTAAATCCAAAATGCGGCTGCACGTGTTCTCACTGGGACAAAAAATAAAAAAAAATTCGTACACATCACACCTGTTCTTAGATCTCTACATTGGCTTCCTGTTAAAACTAGGATTGATTTTAAGATTCTGCTACTTGTATATAAAGCTATAAATGGCCTTGCAGCTCAGTATATAAAATAAATGCTCATTATACACGAACAAGCAAGAAGGGTCTCAGGTCCACAGGCAGTGGTGTTTCAACCATCCCTCGTACCAACTCTAAAGCAGGGGAGGCTGCCTTCTGTATCTATGCCACACCCTGCCGGAGGACCTGAGAGAGGCCCCCACACTGAACACTTTTAAAAGCAGGTTAAAAACCTTGGTGTTCACTACAGTCTATGACTGACTTCTGTGTATGTGTGTGTTCTCTATGTTGTGAGATTTGTATGTGTGCTCTGGATGCTGTGAGATCTGTTTATTCTGCACTGACTGTTCTTACGATTGCACAGACATTTTATATATTTTCTTTGATTGTATTTCTTTGTGAAGCGCATTGTGTTGCCCTAGAATGAACGTGCTTTACAAATAGAGTATGACTGTGCTGATGATGTGTGAATGTATGTCTGTAACTAACCCCGCTCAGGATTCACAGATATCCCACAGCAAAATGATAATTAAAACACTGAGTTCCACACACTCCAATCTATAAACATTTTGCATATGATAATAGTGCTGATTATTAACTAAAGCCCATATATAACCATGACTGAACCAAACTGACCCCAACGGAACCAACAGAACCAACTGAACCACCAGAACTGTCTCACCCACTCACCAACATCCATGCCAACCTGTGGATAAAACGACACCAACGCCATCAGTGCTACATCCACCGAGGAAGCCAACGCCACTGCCAAAAGCGAAGTACTCGCACCCAGTGATTACACCCAGCAAAAACCCTGAGCCGGCGAAGCACATGGCATCCATTTAACCCATTTAATGACTCTGCGGAGTCAGAGGGACCGTAGCATTCATACTAATCACAACATTATTAATTGCACTCCCGATACTGTCGCATCATGCTCAACCGCTAAAAGATAATGGGGTCCTCAAACATACGACCCCACAACCAAATCTCAGGTGGATTTGCGTTGTACTTTGTCTCTGGTGAACAATTGACAAAAATGTTGATTGGGTGAACTAAATCTATTCTAATCAGCAACGCTTTGCCAATTACACGTTTAAATTGTTTGAGGCCCTCGATGTGCAGCTAGACGCAACTTCCCGAGTGGCCTGACAAAATAGTTTGGCCCTAGACATGATCCGAGCCGAACAGCAAGGGCTATGTGCTATGTTTTGTGTGAAATGTTGTATGATAACACGGCCCCAGATGGAAAATTCCCCATTGCATTGGCCAACTTAAAATCCTTAGGAAGGACAATGCCGGTCATGGGCAGTGGAATACTGCCTGGCTGGACAAAATATTCGGCAAATGGGGAGTCCTATTATTCAAAGTTGGTGTTATAATTCTCGTTATTAGTTTCATTCTGATCGGATTTTGTGTGGTTTTAGGATGTTTTTTTTATTTTGATTTAGTTATTTTGTTGTGCATTTCTGCATTTCATTGTAATTCCTTTTATTCTGCGTTTCTTTGAACCCTCTTTTATTCAGTACCATCAATCTCCAAGGGGGGGGGGGGGGGTGTGATTGTGAGTCTCAGAATGGTTGAAAAAAGAATTCCTTCACAGAGCTTGTTAGGAACTTCAAACATCTGGACTCGACAAAGATAAAGATAAGGTCTTATCATAAGGAGCCCCTCTCGCTATGCACATGTACCCACTCTTCAGAATATATGACCAGCTTGCTCCAATCATCCGTGCTATGATTTTGAAGGCTGTGGGGGTGCAGCAAATGGCATTTCTGGTGCAACCTGAATCTTCCTCTTTGCTTCCCTCCTTAGATACTCCTTCACCCCTGGCCGAGCTGGAAATGAAGATCTGACTGTGGGCTGCGGTCCATGGTCCCTCTGCAAGACAGGTCCACTATAAGCATAGAGCTCCTCAGAGTTAGATATAGAGGTGGTGAAGAATTCAACAATACACCAGTTGACCCTTGGACCGCATGCCCCTCCAGTCCGAGCCCCCTCTTTCTTGGCCACTCCCCACCTTGTTATATGGTCATCTTTTTCCTTCACCCCACCATCAAAAGGACTTGGCAACCCATCTTGGCAACCCAGAGGAAAATGAGGACACTGTCTCCTCTTCCCGTGCTGTTACCACTCTGTCCCCCGTCAGCTCCCATGGGCGTTGCCACTGCGGGATATCAGGGTCCTGCGCAGATGTCTGGGCAGGGGTTCAGGCACTGTGGGCAGCCCGGCCACATTCGCAGAGACTGCCCCCTGATGGAAGTCGGCCAGGTGGTCCCGGTTGCCAGCCCGCCGGACACCTGACACCTAAGGCAAGTGAGTAGACACTGGGCTTTGCTAGACTTGGGTGTTTCGCAGACGTTGTTCGCAGTCCAGCAACGTTTGGTTCGATCCGGGTCTTTGGCAGAGGCGGAGGTGGAAATCCATTCTGCTGTTCGTTCCCTCCTGTCTCACTCCCTGATTTTGGGCACAAATTTGCCAGGGTTTGATACATTGATGAGGGAGAGCGGGGTAGTGCGCTCACAGTCGGTAGGCAGATGTGAGTGACCGTGGTGACGCAGAGGGGTCATCGGCAGATGCAAAGGGTCCGGAAGCAGAGGAATCCCAAGTGGGATCTTCCCTGGTCCCTTCCCTGGACAATTTTCTGCTGGAACAGTCGCAAGACGATAACCTGCATGTGGCCTTTGAGTGGGTAGTTAAAATCAATGGTGCGTTGGTGCACCCAGATGCCGCGCTTATCCACCTGTTCTTTTCTGTGATTAGGGACAGGTTATCGAGTGAGCCGTGACACTCAGTCAATAAAGGAAATTACCCAGTTGTTGGTTCCAAAAATCCACCGGGAAATGCTTCTCCAGGCAGCTCACCATAGCCTGCTGGCCGGAAATCCTGACCAACCAGGGTACATCCTTTATGTCATGCATACTTCAAAAAACTTTTCAAATTACTGGGCCCACTCAACTCCACTCAATTCAGACCAGCGTTTACCACCCCCAAACCAAGTGTGAGTGCATTAATAAAGCGCTGAAAAACATGATTCGGAAGTTTGTTCACGACGATAGCCATAATTGGTACCCCTTGTTATTTGTGGAGGGACCCCCTGTAGTTTGCTGCACGGGAGGTTCCCCAGGGCTCCACAGGATTTTCGACCAGAGACCTAATTAATGGAGGAGGAGGAGGAGGAGGAGGAGGATGAGGAAGGGCCTACCACCAGTAAGAACGAAGATCTGCTGTGGATGGCATTACTTGAAACGACACCTACCGGATGGTTTCCCAGCTGATGAGTCCTTTGGTGTCCCTTGCTTTAGTCCTGGACATGATACACTCCAGAAGGGAGGTCCCCCAGAGCATAGAGTCAGAGGTCTGGGAAGCCGTGGACTTGGGGTCTCACTCGTCCCGTTCGGGGCAGCGGTCGGAAGCGTTGTTACAACAGCATCGGCTGAATGAACACTGGAGTCGGTCTCAAGCCTTGGTTGGTGTGAGGAGTTCTGGTCCTTAACATTCTGAGCTCACTTATGAATAAATTTGCAAATACCATCCTTAGCCATTTGATGATAAGGACAAAGCTCGTATTAACTTGAGTAATCAGGTTACAGAGTTGCTAAATGTATCAAATAACTTTGGGGGCTATCAAATTAAAACAAACAGACTCGCAATGCACATTTGGAAAGTCAGAATTCGGAAAATCAAGAAAGTTTTAAGTTGAAGACAAATTTTATGTCACGACCAGAACTATGAGGGACCCAAACGCACGACACAGGGAGACGGGAGGCAGGCAAGGGATGTTTATTAACCGGGACGGTGGAGCTGGCCAGGGGGACCCGGTCGGGTGGGGATGGAGCAGGGCAGGGCAGGGATGGTGATGACCAGGAGATGGGGTCCAGGATCCGGGTGGAGAGACGGGGAACCAGGCTGGATGGAGATGGACGGAGAGCCTTGGTCGACGAGCGGAGACAGGCAGGTAAACCGGGCTGGCTAGACTTGGAGAGACAGACTGGGTCGACGAGAGAAGACAAGCAGGTAAGGGGAAGGCGAGACAACAAGACATAAACTAGGAACTAGGAACTTGGAAGGGAGCCAATAGCGAAACAACTCGGGTAAAGCTAGTTGACGGTCTGGCAAGGAATGGCTAGGAAGCTGGGGCTAAATACTGTGTGGGTAATTGATCCCAGGTGTGTGCAATTGGGCCTGAGTAGGTAGCTGCAGATGGGGCAAGGGCGGCCTCTAGTGGTGCTGGGAGGCCGTGGGCCTAACAGTACCCCCCCTCTACGGACGCCCCTTGGCGGACACCTGGAGCCTGAAGGTCGAGTTCGGTTGAAATCCCGGATAAGGGAGGCATCCAGGATCTGTCTCCGGGGGACCCAGGAGCGTTCCTCCGGGCCGTATCCCTCCCAGTCCACGAGGTACTGGAAGCCCCTCCCCCGGCGCCGCACGTCCAGCAGGCACAGCACTGTGTAGGTCGGGTGGCCGTCGATGGTGCGGGGGGGTGGTGGGGCCTCGGCGGGGAGGATGAGAGGGCTGGAAACCACTGGCTTGAGCAGGGATACATGGAAGGTAGGGTGGACACGGAGGGAGGGAGGGAGACGGAGGCGTACGGCACAGGGGTTGATAATTGACTCAATGGGAAAGGGGCCAACATACCGGGGAGCGAGTTTTCGGGAGTCCACCTTGAGGGGCAAGTCCTTTGTGGAGAGCCATACCATTTGCCGGGGACGTATGTAGGTGCGGACACACGGTGCCGGTTCGCCTGCCGCTGGGACCTGGCAGAGGCCCGGAGTAGGGCAGAGCGGGCCCTCCCCACGTCCTCCGGCAGTGACCAATGTGGGCCTGGACGGAGGGTACGCCGATCTCAGACTCCTGGGCAGGGAACAGCGGGGGTTGGTAGCCCAGAGAGCATTGGAAGGGCGACAGGGCGGAGGAGGCGTTCACCAGGGTGTTGTGGGCATACTCGGCCCATGGCAGCTGGTCGCTCCAGGAGGTGGGGCTGGTGGTTGTCAGGCAGCGGAGCATGGCCTCCACCTCCTGGTTCGCCCGCTCCGTCTGGCCGTCGGTCTGGGGGTGGAAACCGGAGGAGAGACTGACCTGTGCCCCCAGGGCCGAGCAGAAGGCGCGCCAGACCTTGGAGGTGAACTGGGGTCCTCTGTCTGACACCACGTCTGCCGGAATGCCATGGTGGCGGAACACCTCGGCCACCAGCAGGTCTGCGGTCTCCCTCGCCGATGGTAGCTTGGGCAGGGCGAGGAAGTGGGCCGCCTTAGAAAAGCCGTCCACCACTGTGAGGATGGTTGTGTTGCCCTGGGATAGTGGAAGACCGGTGACGAAGTCCAGGGCAATGTGGGACACAGGATGAGTCGGGATGGGTAATGGGTGGAGGAGGCCGGAGCGGGGTCGGGTGGAGGTCTTGGACCGGGCGCAGGTGGGGCAGGCCGAGACGAAAGACCGGGTGTCAGAGAGCAGGGTCGGCCACCAGAAGTGCTGGCGGACGACGGCCAGGGTGCGGGTGATCCCGGGGTGGCAGCTAAGGCGGGAGGTATGGGCCCACTGCAGAACCTGGGAGCGTGCAGAGTCAGGGACGAACAGGCGGAGTCCGGTACCTGGGTCAGGCTGGTGTTCCTGCGCTTGGGTGACGAGGGACTCGATCTCCCAGGTGTGTGTGGCGGCAAGGCACAGGGGTGGGAGGATGGGTTCAGGATCCCCTGTCTTCTCCTCTGGCGCGAACACATGGGACAGGGCGTCAGGTTTGGTGTTCTTGGTTCCTGGGCGGTAGGATAGGGAAAAGTTAAACCGGCCAAAAAACAACGTCCACCTGGCCTGCCGGGAGTTGAGCCGCTTCGCCGTCCGGATATAGGCCAAGTTCTTATGATCGGTCCAGACGACGAAGGGGTGGATTGCTCCCTCAAGCCAGTGGCGCCACTCCTCCAGGGCTAGTAGACGGCCAGGAGTTCCCGGTTACCCACGTCATAGTTGCGCTCGGGTGGTGTGAGCCTGCGGGACAGAAAGGCACAGGGGTGGAGCTTACCATCGGTTGGGGAGCGCTGAGAAAGTACTGCTCCTACCCCCGTGTCTGAAGCGTCCACCTCTACCACGAACTGGAGCTGGGCGTCGGGCTGGGCCAGGACTGGGGCCGAAGAAAAGTGGGTCCTGAGGTCGAGGAACGCGGCGTCGGCCGCGGGGGTCCATTTGATGGCCACTGCGGTGGAGGTAAGGGCTGAGAGGGGAGCAGCGATGCGACTGAAGTTACGGATGAAGCGCCGGTAGAAGTTTGCAAACCCGAGGAACCGTTGGAGCTGCTTCCTATTGGCTGGGGTTGGCCACTCCACCACGGCGGCCACCTTCTTGGGGTCCATCTCCAGCCTCCCTCGGCCAATGATGAACCCTAGGAAAGAAATTGATGGAACATGGAAGACACACTTCTCGGCCTTAACAAACAGACGGTTCCCCAGGAGGCGCTGCAGCACCAGGCGTACATGCTTTACGTGGTCGGAGAGGGATTTGGAGAAAATCAAGATGTCGTTGAGGTAAACAAAGACAAAGGAGTTGAGCATGTCCCGGAGGACATCGTTAATTAGGGTCTGGAAGACCGCTGGGGCATTTGACAGCCCGCTCGGACACTTTGAGTACCTTGTTTCGAATGCGGGTGTTGAATGCGGTCTTCCACTCGTCCCCTTCGCGGATGCGGACCAGGTGGTAAGCGTTGCGGAGGTCGAGCTTGGAAAAGTGGGTGGCACCCTGGATGGGGACGAAGACTGAATCCATCAGGGGCAAGGGGTACTTGTCTTTGATCGTGATGTCCTTCAGTCCCCTGAAATCAATGCAAGGACGGAGGGTCTTGTCCTTCTTCGCAACAAAGAAGAACCCTGCACCTAGCGGAGAAGACGAGGGGCGAATAATCCCGGCAGCGAGAGAGTCGCGGATGTAAGTCTCCATGGCCTCCTGTTCGGGCCGGGAGACGTTATACAGGCGACTGCAGGGGAGGGGGGCGCCTGGCAGGAGGTTGATTGCGCAGTCGTAGGGGCGATGAGGTGGTAAGGATTGCGCCTCCTGCTCGCTGAAGACCGGGGCCAGGTCCAGATATTGCGATGGAACCGAGGGCAGGTCAGGGCTCTTGGGGACCCCCGGCGACGCGCCCGGCGGCGGGGGTTGATGCCGAGCGGAGGCAGTGGGCATGACAGTGTGTGCTCCAGGAGCTCACGCTGCCCGAGCGCCAGTCCATCTGAGGGTTGTGGGTCTGGAGCCAGGGGTACCCCAGAACCACGGGGTTCAGTGGGGAATCAATAAGGAAGAACCTTAAAGACTCATGGTGGTTGCCGGAGAGTAGCAGCTTGAGGGGAGCTGTCTGGTGGGTAATCCGGGTCAGATGTGACCCGTTCAGCCCCTTGACCTCGAGCGGAGCGAGGAGAGGGACGGGTGTCAGCCCTAGCTGGCGTGCTAGTCCCTGGTCGAGAAAACTCGCATCCGTCCCGGAATCTATGAGAGCGGAGGAAGAGCGTGTTATATCTCCCCACGAGATGGTAGCTGGGAGCAGCGGACGGGAGAGAGGGTTGGCGCTGGAGCGACCGGAACGTAACCCTACCGAGGAGTCGCCCTCTCGTGGCCGGACCGGGCAGGTGGCTCAGAGGTGTCCCAGCCGGCCGCAATACAGACAGGCGCCGGTCTGTATGCGGCGTGCTCGCTCCTCGGGGGAGATCCGGGAGCGACCAAGTTGCATTGGCTCAACATCGGAGAGAGTCGGCAGACTTGTGAGGCGCCCAAGAGTAGCGGGAGCTGGAGACCGGGGCGTGGCCGCCCAGGCGGGTACTATCGGAGGCGTACGACGACGGCCGCTTTTCGAAAACCACCGCGCACTGCACAAGGAAGGCGCCGCAGGTGCCGAAATCGCCTTCGTAAGGCGCTGGAGCCCGAACGTGGGGCTCAGGGGGGACCAGAGAGGTGCTGGGAGCCCTGGTGGGGGATGAGGGCGGGTCGGCGGAGCAGGGGGGCCATGGGGGCCGGAGGACCCTGCAGGCTGCTGATGGCCGCCGAGATGGTCCACTGTGCAGAGGTCCTGCTGCAGCCTCTTGTATTCAAGTCCGACTGGAGTTGTGAATGCAGTGTACTTGTTATTGTTCTCATATACAGAGATATTGTAGAATCCAGAAGTTAGATACATTGCGCTAAAAATGTCACCCAGGGTGGCCAGGTAGTCAGCCTGGTGGGGCAGAGGGTAGGCATCTTTAACAGTTCTGGCATTCAGCCAACAAAAATCTGTGAAGATGCAGAGGTCGCCATTCATTCTTCGCTGGCAGATTTGCTAATTATTCCTCTCTCCTCCTCTCACTGAGGGCAGCGCACAATTTCTGGTACTGTGCAGGCAGAACACGCCTATATGGGAAGCGGAAAGGCCTCTCATCCACGAGGTGGATTTGTGAACAAAATCTTTCACCTCTCCACAATCTAGGGCATGCCTGGAGAATATGTCCTCATAGCTCACCATAAGGGCACACATCTTGGCCTTCAACTCATCTGAAACGTCATAGTCTTCGGGGTCAATGTTCTCCAGCCCATCCTGCTTGGGGGTGTCAGTAATCTTTCACCTCACCACAATCTAGGGCATGTGTGAATGTACAGTCCCTTTTCCCCTGGATTGGCAACAGGTTCGGCCGCATGCAGGTTTTGTATGATTCCACGGTGAGGGTTGCTCTGGTGAGGTGCTCTGGTCCCAAGCATGGCTTCCATGGCTATGCATGGATACACACCTGCCAACTATGCGGTCCATCTCAGTGTCTCAGTGCGTTTGTCTGTGAGTGGTGACAATCTTTAGCGGTAGCATTTGAGCACAGACATGCAGACTGAAAATGTGTGATGGTGGCTTGTGATACTTCATTATATACACGGCAGGCACGGCAAGCGTGGGGCCCCCATTCCGGTCCTGGCTGCCTAGGTCCTTTAGTTTCGACAGGATATTGAGGACTGAGCATAACATTACACTCATACAGTCAAGGCTGGACTTTTCCATTGAGGCCGCAGCATTGGGCTAAGGAGACTCCATGGTGGATTGCCTACATTCTTGAAATTCTGTTGGCTGAGGCGGAACATTACACAGGTCACTATGAGCCGTAGGTGATTTCTGGGCTGCTGGCACAAAAGATGATGCTCGAGGGACACGTTGTTCACTGCTGTCAATGATTAGGGAGTTCTGGCTCACAGGGAGCCAGTTGTTGGCCCCAGAGGGACCCAAAGATTGCACACTGCAGTCTAAAGGCTGAGTATTCTGAACTGCATGGAAGGAGATACTGGTCCTTTCTTTGTGTTCTTGTTGGTATATATCGAAGTGCAATTGAACGTCTCACCGTCCACTGTTCTACGGTTCTGCTTCTGAAGATGGATCCCAAGTCTGGGTCCGGGCAGTGTGTGGTAAACATCACCGTAATCTCAGGACTGGGGTGATCTGCTTTCCTGCCCTGTCGCTTAAGGCTTTCTTTTGCAACATCAGCTGCTCTGTTTAGGCAAAGCAAGTAATCATATGGGCCTTTATTATCTTTGTATGGTACTATTTTTATTTTTTATTTTTTTTACCTGTGCTGTCAGCATGCTGGGTATACAACACAAAGTATTTGTATGCCATTGCATCTAGGACAGAGTTAGTCTGCAAGTGAAGTTCAAGTTCTCAACCTGAAATGCAATTCTTTAATTCTTAAATCATCATGAACTGATGACCTGTAAAAATGACAAGAGCACAGTTTTTGGTGATAGAGAACCATCACCAACCCCCCTGTTTGAGAACTATTTATCATGTTTGGGTCGATAAACAACTGATCACTACTCCAAGAGGGGGAGAATCACCACAGGTGAGACAAATAAACATGAACAACATTAACATGAAAACATAAACAATTAATTAAGTCCAGGAAAACTGGAACTACAGCTGGTCACGTGGCCTCTTCCTGTCATAATTATGGTAGTAAATGAGGGAGGGAAGGAGAGGAATGCAACCAGGAGGGTGCTGGGGTGCAATCGAACCAGGTGTAGTGGTATGCGTGTGTATGTGTGATGGGACCGCCTGTATGTGTTTGTGTGTGTGTGTGTGTGTGTGTGTGTGTCTGTGTGTGTGTTTGTGTGTGTGTGTGTGTGTGTGTTTGGTTAAGATGTCCACCGGCGAGTGTACATGACCTATCCCCATCTCATATTGGTGTAGAAGGTCAGTATTATGTCGGAAAGGGCCCTGAAGCCCCCCGAACTCCGCAGCCCTGTAGACAACCTACGGCTGCAGGAAAGCCCCGAGTACCCTACCCTGCGGCCACAGAAGACCCACAGGCCCCCAGAGAAGCCAGAGGGCCATGGTGCAAACCCCACGCCCGCCCTGAGGAGCGTTACCCAGTCCCAGGGAGCACGAGGAGACTCTGCAACCCAGGGACGCCTACATATACAACCAACCCCCAGGTGCAGTCACAAAACGCAGTTGCAGGCACAGAACCCGGGCCATGGGCACAAGACACGGACCACGGGCCCGGATCCCGGCCACATGGCGACATACAGACACCCCGCTTGAGCCGCCCGAGCTGCCCGCCCCACGGGTGAGCCGGCAGGACACCCATGCCCACCCATGTCTCTGCTCTCATGCCCTATGGTTCTCCGCTTTGCAGCCAGTCTCCTGGATCGCCTCTCACCCTACGGGGAGTTGTCACCTTCCTCATCGTTCAGATGTTTCTATCCCTGTGAGACAGCCACACCCACCCCTTCCTGTTCAGCCTGTTCCGCCTGTTCCTATTGCCGAGGTGGTCGCTATTCTACTAAAAGCCACAAATATTTTTTCTGGGTCTTCTGTGTGGCAGCAGTGATTTAGGTGGAACCAGAATTTCTTACCTTCTACTTTAAGGGCAGTTCTGGTTGCTAATCAGACTTTGAATGGTCCTTCGCGCCTAGCTTGGTTCCACTTTCTTTTTACCACCTTAACGTACACCCAGTCCCCTGGTTGTATTCTTTGTAGTTTGGATGTCTGCTTCTCTGTCGTCTGTGGCACCTTTCACCTGTAGGAACACAGCCTTATGAATTTCTGTTAGATGTGACAGATAACCTTGCAGCTCCCTTTCGAGTTGCTCAAGTGGATGGACCTAAGGACCTCTGAGGTTATCGCCTTAATTTCGGAGAACTGGATGGAGCATGGCTGAGCTATTTTGGTTGTCTGGATATCCGTGAAGGTTTCACCATTGTCATTTAACTGTATGACGGCAAACCCTGCATTGTTAACAATCACATCCCTGAAGCAGGAACCTTCCACAAAAAATATCAGATCTGCTGTGAGCGGTTGGTTTTGTAGTTCTTCACACACACGCATCCTATTGGCGTGTCTTGCATCAGCACTGCGCATGCATAGCCTGCACGAGCTGCCACATATAGGTGAAACGGTTTAGAATAGTCTGGACTGCCGAGCGCTGGGGCAGATTGCATGTCACTTTCAGTGCCACAAAGGCGCCCTCCGCCTCCTCAGTCTACTGTAAAGGTGCTTTATTGTTCGTTTGTCCGGCCGCCCTACAAAAAACCACATAACGGGGCTGTTTTTAAAGCATAAGTCACAAATCCAAGGCCAAATGTATCCCGCCATGCCCCTGGAAGAAGAGCATGTCTCCCACTGTCAGTAGTTTCGGGGCGTTAATTACAGATTTAATTTTTGATGGGGTGATTAGTCTCATGTCGCCCTGCAGTTGCCTCCCCAAGTAGTTAACCTCAGGCTGACAGAATTATAGCTTATCTTTGCTCACTGCGACTGAGCCTTTCTCACACTGTTCTTTGGTGGAGCTGCAAATCAGCGGATTTCAATACCTTCTTGAAGATTGTTAGGCTGTCCTTGTCGTCGCCTCGTGTATGTGTATTGGGAGCCCTGATCGCTGAATGCGAACAGATACTGTGAATCAGGATGTACTGGCACACGAAAAAAGGCTGAGCATAGATCGATCACATTGTACCATTTGGTACCCAGCGTAATGTTAGAGAGTAGTGTGTGAGGGTCAGGGACAACCGGTGGTTCGGCGTCAACGTTCGGATTATGAACAAAATGATAATCTTGAGAATGTGGTTTCTTAATTGTGAAGATTGGAATGTTTGAGGGGCTTGAGGTCTTCCTCAAATCCCCTGTCGCTTCTAGTACTGCGATTGTGGGACTGATCCCTTCAATGGCATGTGGTTTGAGAGAATACTGTTTCAGGTGGGGTAGTCTAGATCCTTTTTTTAGTTTTATGTGTACAGGCTCTACTGACTACACATCCTACATCTGTCTTATGTTTTGACGATACTTTCTGTGGCACTTGGTTTAGCAAGATCTCATGCACTAGTGCCATAAACTGTCTGGTAGGAACGCGCCCATTCATTAGGATGCGCTCTGCCTGTCCTACATCATAGACTTGCCTGATATTCTGATTAATCGGTTGTCGGGAGAGACATGGATGTTTCTATTGCCAGTGGGCTTCCAGTTCTGCACCTGTAGTGCAGGTTTGACCAGTGGGCCTAGTTTGTGATACTCGTGTCCCTCGGCAATCACTAGCATGACGTGAGGGTTAGAGTTCTGGACTTGAGCACTCCTGTAGTTCTGGTTGATAATGGAGAACTGTTTGCCGTTGATTAGCTCTTTCCAGCATGCGTCATAAACGGTGTGGCATTGAGGTCTGTCATACTGTATAGAATTGTGCAGTGTAGAGGCAGCTGTGGTTTGCTGACTCTTTGTAGTTTGGCTCGTACCCATGGCTTCCACGTGCACCAAAATTGCGCCGAGTCTTGTGGTGTCGTATCCAGTACACTAGTGGTTGCTCCCAGTCGCTGGTTTCAGTCTGGTTTATCATGGGCATCATGTCTGTGGGGGGATCTTCAGGAAAACTCAGACTCTTATTCTCTGTCCTGTAGATCCATCTCTTACAGGCTGTCATTACATCCCATGATTTTTTCCTTATTTGGGCACGTGGTTTATGATGCCAAGAACAGCTCTTGTCTTGACATGTCTTTCCATCTGCTCCAGGCTTGTTCTAACTTGCCCACTCTCAACAATAAAATTGGTTTGTTTCTGTACTGCATTGCCTGTGTCTCTTCGTCGGAGCGGCCTGAAAACACCACTCGGGTTGCCTGTGACATGTGGAACTGCCACAGTGACCAAAGTCAGAAATGTGTGGTCATAATTGTTTCAGGACGTGCACTTGCGCACCAACTACCAAAACAGTGCAGTGCAGTCTTTTTTGACTGCACTGCACTTAAAATCACTGTCACTGTTAAAGCATCTGCTCTGATTTTTGTTTATAGTGTGCGAGTTCCGCTAGTGATGAAAGGTTTGAGTCTTTTTTGAGACTCTGTTCTTGACAAGTAAAAAGATTTGTTTGATTTGATTCAGTTGGTTTAATGCAAGGTGAGCGAAGGAGGACTTCCGGTGAACAGCTACGAGTTATGAGCAGCATTCTCACAGGAATTATTTAATTCTGTCAAAACTGGCTTATTTTTGTGGAATGCAGGGCCTGAGTGAATGCAGACTTCTCAATCATTGAAATGGTTAGTTTGCTGCAAAGAAATTGTTCACCAGAACTGGCTGGAGAACAACTTTATATTATACCATATTATTTCAATTATACCAATGTGATGGCAATTATTTGATATCACCTTGAAATAGCCAACAATGTTGTTATCATCAATAAAATGCACTAAATGTGTATCAGACAATATACAGTATGTAATGTATCTTTTACCTTTGTACCTTTGGCATGACTACGTGCAAACCTGAACGTGTTGAAACCAAATGCTGAGGAACGGAACTCGCTCAAGCGACACATCCTATGGAATTCACATCTTATCTCTGTTGTCAAGAACAGCTAGACATTTTTCTGGTCAAGACAACCGCAACAAGAGCATTTCTCCTGTTTCAACACTGTCATATTCCTTTGTATGTAACAACCTTTAAAAACTGCCAACCCCGACTTATCGTTAAAGAACTTAGCTGCAACTCGAAAGAGAAGCATTGTTTTCCCTGTGCTTGCGACCACACTAAATAATACATAGACTTAGACTGAAGTTGTTGTGGAATCAATTCATTCGATCTAAGCACCACTTCAAGCTAAATGGGTCAATCGGATCTTTTCTGCATCATAACATAAAAAAAATGCATTTACAAGCTAAGACCATTCACAAACGAGAGATAATAAATAATAATACAAGTCCTGGCATTCGTCTGACACTATAAAACAAAAGGAGTGATCTTGCTCTTGGCGATTGTTGCCAATCAAATTATCCACATAACAGAAAATACTAATATTACTCACCACCCCACATAAGCTTCTCAAGAATTGACTATTTTTTGACAAGTAACTATGTATTGGCCAAAATCCCTTATCTTGAGATAAACGTGACAAAGAAAAAACACTCATCACAGATCCACATCGCAAATCATAAAAATAATACACACATCGCAAATCATCAAAAAATATATATTTTATAATAAAGTATATCAGTCAGACATTTAATTAAATATATCAAATATTAATCCATTCCTCGATGACATCGGTCTCCCAAAACTATCAACAGAACAAACTAACAAATTCGGTCAACCCGTAATTGCTGAAGAACTCAGGAAAGCTCTCTTTTCTATGTCCAACAATAAATCACCTGGATCAGATGGCTTCCAAGTGGGTTTCTACAAACACTTCTGGCCACTCATATCCCCACTATTCATCAGAATGGCAACTGAGACTAATTTCACCTTCACCGTGCCTCCACATATTAATACCGCTCTCATTTTGGTTTTGCTTAAATCCAACAAAGGACCCAGCTCTCACTTCCTGTTATAGACGCATATGCCTTTTTTAAATTTATTTTTATTATTTTTTTTTTTTTTTTACGGATGCTGTCAGCATGCTGGACATACAACAAAGAGTATTTGTATGCCATTGCATCTAGCACAGAGTTAGTCTGCAAGTGGAGTTCAAGTTCTCAACCAGCAATGCAACTCTTTATTAATTCTTAAATCATCAAGAACTGCTGCAATAACTCTGTTCTGTGGATGACCTGTAGGATGACAAGAGCACAGTTTTTGGTTATAGAGAATCACCAAATATGCCCTTCTTTGGATAACTATTTATCATTTTTGAGTCTATAAACAACTGATCACTACTCCAAGAGGGGGAGAATCACCACGGGTGAGACAAATAAACATTGACACAAAAACATAAACATTGGACGACAACATGTATTGAAGAATAGTTAATTAGGTCCATGAAAACTGGAACTACAACTGGTCACGTAGCCTCTTCCTGTCATATTTATGACAATAAATGAGGGAGGAAAGGAGAGGAATCCAACCAGGAGGGTGCTGGGGTGCACTTGAAGCAGATTTGGTGGTGTGTGTGTGTGTGTGTGTGTGTGTGTGTGTGTGTGTGTGTGTGTGTGTATGTGTGTGTGTGTGTGTGTGTGTGTGTGTGTGTGTGTGTGTATAAGGTGTCCACCGAATGACTCATCCCAATTGGTACTGGTGTAGAAGGTTGGTATTCATGGCGCCTCCAAGCAGTGAAAAGGGCCGGTACAAGACGCAGCTCCATGCAGAGAACCCAGGCCACGGGCACCAGGCACAGACCGCAGGCCCGGATCCCGGGCCCATGCCGACAAACCAACACCCCGCCCGAACTGCCCCCCCACGCAGGCGAGATAGAACCTTACGCCAAATTATATGTGATTTAAAGATCATTAGTCAAACACTACATTTCATACATAATTCACCCAGACCAAGCTATATCACTCAGATAATGTCTCTAATATATCAAACATTCACTCATTCCTTGATGATATTGACCTTCCAACTTTGGACAGAGCAGGAACTCAGGAAAGGTCTCTACTCTATGTCCAACAATTAATCACCTGGATCAGAGGGCTAACCAGTGGAATTCTAAAAACACTTCTGGCCACTTATATCCCCATTATTCATCAGAATGGTTACAGAGATTAATTCAACCTCCACCATGCCTCCACACATGAATTTGGTTTTGCTCAAACCCAATAAGGACCCAACCCTCACCTCCAGTTATAGACCCAAAAGCCTTGTTAATTGCGACCTTAAGATAAATTATGTTGGTAAAACACTAACCAACATAATTGAAAAAGTAATTCCATTTATAATTCACCCAGACCAATCATGCTGTGTCAAAGGCAGACACACATCCAGCAATATGCGTTGTTTATTCAGTCTGATCAGAAGGAACAACTAAAATGCTGTTATTGCCTCTTTAGATGCGGAAAAAGAATTTGACAGAGTTAATTGGACATATCTCTTTTCAATCCTCAACAAATTTGGCTTTGGAGATTTACTCATTCAATGGATCAGAATCTTCTACAACTCCCCATCTGCTTCTGTCATCACCAATGGTTACACTTCACAGCGTTTCACTCTAAAATGCGGCACAAGACAAGGATGTCCACTCTCCCCTTTACTATTCCCATCTTTATTGAATCCCTCGCGGATATATTGTATGCATACAAACAGGAAACTTTGTTCACAAAATCAGTTGTATGCAGACGATATCTTGTTGTACATACGGAAACCAATATCATCCCTACCGGAGGTGTTCATACTTATATCTAAATTCTCAGCTATCTCAGACTATTCAATTAATTGGACTAAAACCACAGTCTTTCCACTCAGCGGGGGGGACTGCAATGCTGCATCCCAGAAACTTCCCTTAACCATCACAACGGGCAATATTAGATAGCTTGGTATTGATAGCTCCACCAATCTGTCAGATTTGTTTACCCTTGTAGTTTCTTGATGAATTTGATGTGTTGAAGAAGAAGGAGTGACCGCTGACGCTGACTTGAGTAAAATAATAGGTTTATTACAAAAGTACAGCATTACACTGGACTTGCCTAGGATGCCCAGGAGACAACCGAGCCGGATGGATTCTCTGTCGAATGAAACTCAGGCAGGTGCTTTTATGCTAAACCAGAGACAGCATTGACCCTCTGATTCCCCTGCATAGGTCCCCGTTCACGTTGTCACCTCCCTTATCACCGGGACCCCTGACAATGGGCTCTGTCTCTCTCTTGAGACCCTGGCACTGTCTGTTAATAATAATTATTTTATACAGTGGGCACTGTCTTGGGACACTACTCATTCCCAGACACCTCATATTTCCCCCCTTCGAGACTACACAAAGTCTCGACAGAGAGAAGAGTCATTGAACTTACGACGTTAATTGGCTTAAATCACTTACTAACAAACAGACTGATGATAATATACCCTTCTGAACATACTTAGTCGTAGCAATACAATACATTTATGGAGTGTGAGAGCAAAAAACCCATCTGGCAGCTTCCTTTCTTAGTTTTTTCAACAAACAATCAAGACAGGAAAATTCTCTCACGGTCCCTCTGCACCAGGCAACCACCTATTGCACTCCAAATCAATTTCCCGCAAAGAAGAAGGGTTTAGAAAACTGTACAGGATGTTACATGTAAATGCATACATTCAGAACCTCAGAAATAAATCAAAAATGTTGTCCAAAGTCAGGCTGGTCGACCCATCGAACCCTCCAGTGAACCTGTCCCTGCCTATCATCAATGTCCCTCAAAACCTGCAAAAAAACAAAACACCTGAGGTCCCATTATATCCATTTCACCCTGTTACAGAAAACTTCAAAGAAAACAATACTAAATCAAAGTAATATGTCTTGCTAAAAATATCTACTGTAGAGTACAGACTATTCATCAATAATACAGGTTACATTGTAATAAACAAACTCCAATATTATAAAAACCTGCATAACACATATGTATGTATTGAACTGTTGCTTTTTAACATCATCAACTTTTAATGATATTTCACTCGACACTCCTGATCATGATGTCCTCATTCAGGGTCCATCGTCCATTTTCATCCTCCATTTTTGAATGTCCATGTTTGAGTGTTCAAGTCCATTAGGTTGTTAGGATCTCCGGACACAGCCAACCTCAGACTGGTCCTGAAAGAAAAATTCACCAGTCAGTATTTTGCACACACATCAAATACAGTATAATAATTTTGCTTTTGCATTATACTTTAACATTATTCCAATGTATGATTAACATTTTCCTTTTCCCCCCTTTGTCCATGCATTTCTCAGTTAAAAATAGACTTGAGTCTATGACGGAATCAGCTATTCAGAATGGATATTTCTCTACTAGTGTTAGCTCCTAACTACACATCTCTACCCAATTCAGACCTGTATGCTGACAGATTTTAATAATGCGACTTTTCAGCACACCATTCAATTTTTCACAAACACCTTGGCTTTGCGGATGATAAACAGCTCCTAGACGTTGTTTAATTCCCAATTTTTGCTGAATTAATTTTACTGTTTTATCCAGGAACTTTCCCATATTCTGAAGATATGCGATCTGGAAGTCCCCACCATCAGTCCTTCATGATTTCTCCACATGCTACTGCTCAAATCCTTCAGCCACCATTAAAGTCATATGTGGCACACTTTTCTCAATGTCACGCTCTTTATCAAGATAATCATCAGTGTTTATCTTCATAGCTGCAACTTTACTTCCTCATTCCACCACCAAGAATCCTCTTCTTCGGCTGCTCCCCTTAGGGGCGCGGCAGTGCATTATCTACCTACAATTCTTTCTGTTCGGCTCATCTATAAACCTTCTCTTTGGCCTTCTTTTCCTCATTCTTCTCATCCACCAACTGTATTTGGCTGAGTTTTCTGAGAGTCTCCTGGTCTTGTTCCTTCCTCCACTTTAGCACACATCCGTCTGACTGCTGGGTCGTATCCTCCAATAGCTTTGTCCGAATCACTCACACTCTCTTCTCCTGTTTCCAGGCTTCTGACTTGTTGTCTGCTTCCCAAACGGTTCCTTCTCTTGGTACTGTTGGAGCTCTGATACATCTTTATGGTTGTTGTAGCCTTGCCCGTCTCTATTATTTGCTCATCCTCATCTTTGAAGAGATAGTTGCCCTCCATTGTCATCACTGGGAGCTGATGAATAACATCAGTGAACTTCACCTCCTTCTCATAAGGCGGGGGCTTCTTTATAGATGCTGTATGTGAGAAGGGTGCGGTAATCTTCTCCATCCATTTTCTGTTCCTTTTCATTTTTCTTTATTTCTTGTCTACTTTGTTCTCTTTTTTCTTTTGCAGCTTCAAACCATGTTTGTCCCTCCTTTATGAACAGCTGTAGAATGCCAAGTTCTGTTTGTCTTTTCTATGTGCGTCTCTTTCCTCTTTTTCCTTTCTTTTGAATTACTTTATATGTGGACACAAGCACCTGAATTGTTTTAATCACATCCAGGTTAAGAGTTCCTTTCAGCTGGCCATGGTTGTTTAATATCAGGCCACCGCTTGCTCCATTTTCCTGATATTTTTGCACTATATTTAATAAGAGGATTATTCTATCGCACGACATCAATAGGAGTGATTACTTTTGAAATTCTTGTATCCATTTATTTTATTGTATATCTAATTGATTTATTTAAAAATAATTTATAAACCACCGTGTAATCACACTCAACCGAAAACAACTGAATTTTCCAACCCCAAAGGAGACCAATAGCTTCCCACTTATGAAAGCAACTTCACTTGTTCATGATCTGATACGCATTTATCTTCAATTATCAAAATGTCCATCAATGTTCACTCTCAAAACAGCCTCAATCAAGATAAACCATACTCAGATAATGAAACCAATATTTACAGCACTCAACCGTATTTAAATCAAATCATTTTCTCCGCATGTGATCAATCAAATCAATTATTCTCCTTTAATTAGGCGGATGCCTTGATTAGTCAGTCCGTTGCCAAGTCTCTTTACTAACTAATTGCAAACGCAATATAAGAAAAATAACTACTGTAATCCCATATGTGAAACAAGCAATCATGTAGGTTATAACTAGATGTACACACATATAGGTAAATGCAGGTGTCTATTGAAAAGAGTTTGTGGATAATCCATACTGGCCTTATTCAAGGAATTCAGAATTTCTTATGCGCTGTCTTCTGCAAGCTCCCGGTGTCTGTGAAGAACTGCCAGATGTCTTCTCATCTGCCCCTTGGATGATCCAATTCAGACACATTCCATCTTCTCTGTCTTTCCCCCAGCTCTCACTCAGCAAAGTAAAAGAAAGGAAGAAAGAAAAAACAAAAAGAACAACACAAGAGTTCAGTGTCTTAAGACCACTCTAAATTCTTATACATACTATAATACAATTTAATTAGACATTCATTATCAGCTTTTTTATTTCTCGCACATTTGAAATAAAGCAATGTTTACTTTGATTCATACGACACATTTAAATCTAAAGAGCATATTAGTCAATCTAATATCACCTCTTATTCATTATTTTTATTTAATTCAATTTTATTTATATTTATTTTATTTTATTTTAATATTCATTTATTTATTTATTTTCTTCAATCATACTTCTTCTCCGCCCCTCTTGTCAGGGGGAGTCGACTAAGTTCCACTATGAAGCACCACCCCTTGCTCCAGCTCTTAAATTTAGTCACACCTTCCAGTTTGCACTGGTCGTCAGCGAACGAACATCCTGTTTCAGCTCCCCGTCGGAACAGCCCAGCCTAATGCAGTTATGCACAGTCATAAATCAAAGCTGATTTCTTTCACTCAGCAGCCGAAACACAAAACCTCTTCTCTTGCATCAAAAACCCAGCTTTTGCTTCTATTTCACCAAGACTATCTGCTCCTTTAACCAACAGAACTCACAGCAAGCACTGTCACACAGTCCAAGCACAAAGATAAAAAACTCACACACCAACCAAACAATCCACAAATCCTCCCCATAATTCAGAGCAGGAGATTCTCTTTTATTTTCTGAATGTGTACACGCATGTGTAGGCAGACTGTTTCTAGTGATTCTAGTCCTTCTCTCAAGAAAGCTCATTTTGTTATCAAATATATAAAGTCCTGTGAAGGTTCATATCCTTTATCAAATGTATGAAACGTCCTTGAAAGAAAAAGGCTCATATATATTTATTAAACGTCCTTTAAAGAAAAAGGCTCATAATCTTTATTATCAGCTTTACAAAGTCCATAAACAGGTTCATATATATTTATCACTAAAGGGGCAAGAAATGTTTCTTTTATGTATTATTTAACTGCTCACCCCATATGTATACCTATTTAATAACCCATGTATTCTATATATCATTTATACATATACACGAACAATACACAAATCTCTTAACACCTCTTTAGCCGGCACACGCACACACACACAGGCACACTCACATACCAAAAGGAAAAAGACATATCTGTCCAGCATTGCATCAGATTCTCCAAAAACTTCAACAGCGCTTGACTTTATACTTGAACGTCGACTCATGTATACTTTTCTACATTCATCAAGATTTTCACTTTGGCAAGACTTTTAACAAATGATCCTTTTAATCAGATTCTTTCAGCATGCACTCATTCTCTTAGGCAGGGTTCAGCCCTGCTTTTCCCCATTTTTCTCAAACCTTATTTTTCATCTTCTAAGCATTTAACTTGTAACTCTTTTTGCTTCACTTTTCATCTTTTTCCTCTTACTTTGGGCTTTTAACCTTTATCTATTTTTCACTTTTCATCTTACTTTAGACTTTTAACTTTTATCTCTTTTTCACTTTTCATCCTTTTTCATCTTACTTCAGACTTTTAACTTTTATCTCTTCAGTCACCCATTGCCAGATTGTCGATGCTTGCACCAGAATCTCCAGCGTTCTCCGGATCGACTCCCCGCTACCGACTCTGCCTCGCCCCGACCACGTATCCCGCCTGCCCCCCCGCCTGTCTTCTGTCTGCACTCCCCGTTATCGAACCTGCCTGTCCCCGACGATGTATCCTGCCTGCCCCCTGCCTGCCTTCCGTCCGCTCTACAAATAAAAGACATTACCAAATATCCCTGCCTGTCTTTGTGCTGCAATTGGGTCCTAACCATCACTGCTATGCGGATGATACTCAACTCTATCTCTCCTTCCCGCCCGACGACCCTACTGTCTCGACGCGGATCTCGGATTGTCTCGCTGACATATCCACATGGATGAAGGATTATCATCTTCAACTAAATCTGGCGAAAACGGAACTGCTGGTCTTCCCGGCCAAACAAGGTATTTATCACAACATTGATATTAAAATCAACTCTCTATCTCTTGTTCCTACCAAGGCTGCAAGGAATCTTGGTGTCATTATTGATGACCAACTGACATTCTCGGACCATGTTGCCGCCGTTGCTGCCGCTTCGCACTACTCAACATCCGAAAAGTCAGGCCGTACCTGACCCAATATGCCACTCAACTGCTGGTACAAACCTTGGTGATGTCCCGTCTTGACTACTGCAACGCCCTCTTAACAGGCTTGCCGGCCTGTGCGGTGAAGCCACTACAGATGATACAGAATGCGGCGGCGCGACTGGTGTTCAACCAGCCAAAGAGGGCACATGTCACTCCGCTGCTCATCGAGCTCCACTGGTTACCTGTAGCCGCCCGCATCAAGTTCAAGTCTCTTATGCTGGCCTACAGAGTGATTGCTGGGAATGCTCCCGCCTACTTAAATGCTCTTGTAAGAGCACATGCTTGCCCCCCGGATGCTGCGCTCATCAAATGAGCGTCGCCTGGCTCTGCCGGCCATACAGCCACGGCAATCCAGGCTATTCTCATTTGTAGTTCCACGTTGGTGGAACGAGCTGCCAAAAATGACCAGAGCGGGGACCTCCCTCTCTGTCTTAAAGAAGCACTTGAAGACCCAGCTCTTCAGTGAGTACCTCCTGTCCTAACCTACAATTACTTAGCACCACCTTGCAGTATTTATTGTTACACTAATGTTGTTGTTACACTAATCTCTGTCGCAATGTAGCTTGAATGTTATTCTCCCTTGTAAGTCGCTTTGGATAAAAGCGTCTGCTAAATGACTAAATGTAAATGTAAATGTAACCACACCCGTTACAGCTACGGGAGATGGACGTGTTTGGGCATAGTCGGGTCCGTGGGGAGGGGGTCCGCATGGTTGCTCCCTGGCCTGCTGCGCCCCTGGATCGATCCGGATCCGGTCACCTATCTCTCCCAGTGCCAAAACCCATACTCAGCACAAACACCACACAATTGGCAGGGGGCTTGCAGGATGGGCAGGGTGCAAGCAGTCCCCCCAGGGGCCACAGAAGGCACCCGGCGGCACTCTCCGCAGCCCCGCCAGGTCGCAGCCGGAAGGGGGGCCCACTCGGCAGCCCCCCGGCCAACCACATCCCCACACCGACCCGCCAGCAACGCGCCGCCCCGGAAAACCCCAGTGCTCAATGTGTGCTGTTGGTAATTGCCGTTAAAATTGCGGGGTTCGGGGTGCAAGTCCTTCAGGCAAGTGGAACCCGAATAACTCGGACCCCTCCAATTTTAACGGCAATTACCAACAGCACACATTGAGCACTGGGGTTTTCCGGGGCGGCGCGTTGCTGGCGGGTCGGTGTGGGGATGTGGTTGGCCGGGGGGCTGCCGAGTGGGCCCCCCTTCCGGCTGCGACCTGGCGGGGCTGCGGAGAGTGCCGCCGGGTGCCTTCTGTGGCCCCTGGGGGGACTGCTTGCCATTGTCTGTGTGGGTTGGGGTGTGGGGGGCCGCTGTTGGCCTTTTGCTGCTGGTGCATGGCTTCTCTGTGGTGGGTGCCCCAGGTGCTGGGGGTGGTGGAGGGCCTGTATATATGGCGGCCTGCCGGCATCGGCGGGGGGTAACATCGTGCCCTGCGCTGAGCACTTGCTTCAACGTGTATGGGCACTTGGCGCCCACTCCACGTGGGGCATCTGGTCGGCTGCGGTGGGGCGGGCCTACCCCTGCTGCTGCTTCTTGTGCCTGCACCTAGGGGTTGGTTGTATGTTTGCACCCCTGTTGTTTGTTTCTATGTTTATTTGTCTCACCGTGGTGATTCTCTCCCTCTTGGAGTAGTGATCAGTTGTTTATAGACACAAACATGATAATTTGTTCTCTAAAGATGGGGGTTGGTGGTGGTTCTCTATAACCAAAAACATTCTACAGGTCATCCACAGGACAGAGTTATTGTAGCTGTTCTTGATGATTTAAGAATTAATAGGGAGTTGCATTACAAGCTGAGAACTTGAACTCCTCTTGCAGACTAATTCTGTCCTGGATGCAATGGCATACAAATACTCTTTGTTGTATGCCCAGCATGCTGACAGCACAGGTAAAAAAAAACAAAAAAAAAACATGATCAAAACAATGAGGAGAAAAATAAGGGCTACTCAAAGTGAAATCAGAGCACTGATGTATCCCAAAGTCAATATGAAATTCTTCCATAAGGAGTGCAAAAGGATACTTATTACAGAGCAAAATAAGATCCCATTTACACTTCCCGAACATCTTATCTAACATAACTGTCATCACATACCCCAAATCTAACAAAAGTACACAATCATAAAGCACTCACTCGGCTCACAAAAAACACAAGAAACTAAGAAAGGGGGAAAGAAAAAAAAAAATCTTGATCATCTAGGCCACAAATTTTCCTTTGAGGAAATTCAAAACAGTACCCAAAACAGGCAAGGTATCCTCAACCCTTTGAGTTGACATCTCATAAATGTATTTATGAGGAAGTTTGTCGAGACGTTTGATGTCTCCCACATCTTGTTGTGACTGTACCACTATGACTTGCGTGAACACTATGAGGCTGTATGCAAACAACAGTATGCTGGTCAACTTAATCTGTGGGAATTAACTGAGACACACTGACTGAGTCTGGATCAAGTTAGTGAGCCGCACTGAAAGGTTCTGGATGTGGTGTGTGAACTTCAATGGCCGGAGCTAAATCAGGTGAGTGAGCTACACAGACAAATTCTGGATGTGCTGTGTGAACGGCACTGACTGACTAAACCAGGTGTGAGAACTGCGCCAAATGCATCTGTTGTCTCAGCAGCTCCCCTTGTGGCAAGGTCATGAATGTCAAGATTGCCAGCCCAGACATCATCAGAGAGTGAATCACTTCTTGCATCAATGGACAAATCTACATCCAAAGCATTTCCATTAGCAGGATTCATATCACCAGGAGTAAGCATGAGCCAGTCCATAGTTCAGACTTTGCGATCCACATTGTTCACGACCACTCTGTCGCGATCACTTTCACAAGCACATCACTTAGATCTCACCGCACAGGGGAGCCTGGAGTTTCATCCACATCCAAGTTAAGGAAGTCAACTGAGAGAAGAAAGTTCCTATGCACAACTTTCTCCCTACCAGTTTGAGCGTTTTCTATCCTGTACACATTTTTATCAGACCTTACTGACACAACATCACAAGGGGTTGAGTTCCATCTTGACTTTCTCACCGCGATTTACCAGCAAAACTCGATCACCCACAGCCAATGGAGAGCCACATTACATTACATTTAGCAGACGCTTTTATCCAAAGCGACTTACAATTGTTCAAACACTGACGGACGCAGCCATCAGGAGCAATTAGGGGTTAATGTCTTGCTCAAGGACACTACAGCATGCTAGCAGGAGGAGCCTGGGATTGAACCAGCAACCTTTAGATCACTAGACCACCAGCTCTACCGCCTGAGCTACCATACCATCCCTGTCCCCTCCCTGAGAGCCCTTGACTATGCGTTTTTTAAAGTCTGGTGTGACGTGCTTGCTCTTCAAGGCTGTTGTTCTGAGCAATACATGTGGCTTCACACAAGTCCTGCCTCAAGCGAGTGACAAACTCATTATATCTGACTACCTCATCAACCCGGAGTACATGCTGGAACAGTGGAAGGGTTCTCTCCAGCCGGCTGTGCAATGGTGGGCTAGCACCGGGCAGACTGGTCAATCCATGACCAACATGGGCACTCAGCGCCGCTGACACTTCTTCAGAGCTGATGAAACCCTCTGCAGGCTGAGAGACAGCCCTAGAACAAGAATCAGATGACTTTGGGCCCACATCCCGGACGGCTTCATAGTTATTTGTCAGCTGGAAGGCATCCTGAACTGTACCCCGGACAATGCCGTTGACCTTGTCCAACAGTGCGACTGATTTCATCAAGCAGTGACTAACACATGACTGAACGGATGGCTCACGGCTCAAAGAATCGGCGACAGTGTTTTTAACCCCTGGGACATACTTCAGATCGAAGTCATACGCTGCAAGGTTGGCCACCCACTTTTGTTTGCAGGCGTCCAAGCGAGGTTTCGTTACGAAATAAGACAGGGGGTTTTTATCAGTCCCGGCAGGGAAATGACCCACCTTCAGCCAATGGCCAGATTTGTCAAAAACAGCCCACTTTAAGGCCAAAAAAGTCTGTGTGCCGGGTAATTAATCTGGGATTGAGACAGTGTCTTTCTGGCGAAGAAGACAGGCTGTGCAATTGTCTCACCAGGTGGCACTCGAGATAAGATGGCCCCAATGCCATTGAATGAAGCATTTATAGCAAGAATGAAGGGCTGGCTTAGGTCAGGGTGGGCCAAGGTAATGTCATAGGCTAGTTCACCTTTCAGGGTTAGGAACGAATCCTGACTTGTGGCCGTCCAGTCACTGGTGTAAGAACAGATGGAGCAGGGAACTTTTTCTTAGCCTTCCTGCCCTTAGTGGCCTTAGACTGTATTTGCCACCCAGAAAGGAGACTGAACAAGGGTTTGGCTTTTGCAGAGCAGTTGTTGTCAAGAAAATCGAGCAGGCTGGTGAAGTGCTCATCCCCAAAGATTGATAACATCATTTTCATTAATGTTGCAGGACTGTTCGACAATCCTTGTGGCATCCTGTTGTACCCATGGAGGCCAAAGGGCGATGAAAAGGCTGTATACCTCTTGTGCTCCTCATAGAGCGACACATTATAAAAGCCAGATGTCAAGTCCATGGTGGAAAAGACAACATTTTCTCCAAGCGCAGCAAGGGTATCTGCCTGATGAGGCAGCGGGTGCGTGTCCTTCACTGTCTTTGCATTGACCCATCGGAAGTCAGTATGAATGTGCGGGCCGCCATCTTTCTTCCATACTAAGACCAGCGGTGATGCGCACTCACTGTGTGACTTCCTGATGATGCCCCTTTCCTCCATATCATTGAGAGCAGTTTTAGCTTCTCACACTGGGTAGGTGGTACCTGGCGGTCGCGTTGGTGAAACAACCTCTCATCCACAAGGTCTATTTTGCGGACAAAGTCTGTAGCCTCCTCGCAGTCCATTTTGTCTCTTGAAAAGACAGTACGTTACTTTTCAATAAGTTGCAAAAGTCCTTCTTTCCACTGGTCTGACACCTCACAGCTGATAAAGTCCAAGTCAATATGCATAGGAGACCTTGTTGCCACAGCTCTGTGAAACACTCTGTATGTTACCGTGAATCTCATCAGGCAGAGACAACTCCTCGACTGCAACACATGGGAAGACATCTGTAATCTTACTGTTCCTCTTCAGGGTCACTGTCTCACTGGAGGGTTGATCAATTTCAGGGGCACCCACCTATCTCCCCACAGAGGTGGGATGACACGTCCCACCAATACATTTCTGGGCTCGGAGCTCAACTGGGTTGCCTCAACAATTACTGTGCTTCCCACTGTGTATGTATGTGACAAATAATCTCTTGAACTTGAACTTGAACTTGAACTTGATATAGGTCCAGAGGAAGCGGGCAGCTTGCCCCAGACAAAGTGTTCACACAGTGGTTCAAGTGTAACGCTGTCTCAGCTTCACTCTGCCGATCTTGTCTGGCATGGGTCCTCCCCTCCATTTCTCAGAGTTGGAGAGCATGGACAAAAACTGGCAGCAGTCATCATCTGTGACATCAACCGGTGTAGTCTATAGTCTATAGTCTCCAGTAGTTATCAGACCTTTTCATCACTCGTATGAGCTTTTTGATTGCATTGCTGCCAATGATCATGTCGTCTGTCTACCCTGGGATGATCAGTGTCAGAGTGAGCAGCTGGAAACCGTGGACGGTCACCTCTAAATCATAGACTGCAAACGGAGTGACATGGTGACCTCCAGCACCAATTATGATAACGTCTTCAGCAGGACTTTTCTTTATATCGGGGCAGTATTGCGAGAGACGTGCCACAGCATCCTCACTCAGAGAAGATGACATGGAGCCACTATCAATCATGGCTTTCAGCTCAGCTCCGCCAGCTGCAAGAACATCATTATAAAACAAACTATCAGTTCTCTGAAGCCTGTGTGTCAATTGGAATATGGCAGTCTTCCCAGAAGATGCAAAAAAACATAGAGAGCTGTACAAAGATTCCAAGTGGTCGCTATCACAACTGGGAGGGTCACTATCATAACTCACACCATCCTCCCCTAAGTGCGGACCAATCAGTTTCCTGACTGCTGAAAAGGGTTGACATTGTGCGGTCAGAACAAGCATGTCTTGAATGACCCAGTTAATGGCACTGGAAGCAAAGCTTATTGTCACAACAGTGGGTGAATGCAGAGTGAGCAGCATCTTGACAGACAGAACAAGGCATTTTGTACAAACCTCCAATTCTGAGAAGCTTTGAGCCAAACTGCCTGGTTGAACCCGACGCCATAGGTCTTTGCAGAAGCACTTTCTCCAGCATTCCGATTAGATGGTCCAGGGCAGCAGAGTTTGAGGCCTGCACCTGCAGTGAGCCCCAATCCTCAGCAGAAGCAGAAGGCAGAACAGCAGTGTGAGAAACATCAAGTGTATTCATTGACACTTTCTCCTTAGGTGTCTTGTTCACCACTGACCCCACCCCCGAATGATACTCATTCAGAATATCCAGCACCCAAAATGGTTTATTCTGGAATAATGGGACACACACAACCGCAGTTGTTCAGCATTAATGGAAAGATGCTCAGACCGTTCACCCTGGCTGGCCCTAGAAAGCAAGGTTCCATATTAGTGGACGAGTCAGCCACATGCGCCTCAGTGCTTGTTAGAGGCTAGCCAAAATGCTATTTGTTAGCATTGCTTCTAGAGCGATAAAAATAGAAATCCTCCTCGCATTTCTTTTAAGAGTCATATTCAGGGTAAATGCTGATAGTTTTGCCCATTATATGAAACACAGATTAAACTTAATGCTCAACTTGTGCTTGAGTGAACCTGGAGACCAATTTACCACAGCATGGGATTTCCAACTACTGTGGATGACCCATAAAACACTGCACTGTATGAAACAAACTCAATGGCCACCTTGTGGTGGTGACCGAATACAATTAAATACAACTGGTGAAAGAACCATGGCAGCAGTCCCACATTTGACAGGAATTTAACTATAAATTTAAGCTATTGATTAACACTGTTACACACACACACACACACACACACACACACACACACACACACACACACACACACACACACACACACACACACACACACACACACACACACACACACACACACACTATTATATAGTATTATTGCAACTCGTTTCAAAAGGTGAAGGCCAAACGGTTTGCCATACTCCCCCGCTATCTAATCCCAAACCCCCGCCCCCCTCCTCGCTCCTAAAAGGGTGGGTGGTTGCTTCCTCTTCTCCGTCTTCAAGCCATGGTTCGGATAACTACAACAACAGAAGAAGCGGCACGATCTAGAATTAACCTCAGAAAATCTTTATTTTAATTTTCATCTGCAAAAACTGGATCTCCGAAAAGGCTAACGAAGGGACTGCTGCCGGGACAATTTTGCTCCTCGATTCATCCGGTGGAGGGAGGGAGGGAGGGAGGGAGGACACGGTGCGTCTCGAGTCGCTGAAGCAGGTTCGGTCTGCTGTGTGTGTGTGTGTGTGTGTGTGTGTGTGTGTGTGTGTGTGTGTGTGTGTGTGTGTGTGTGTGTGTGTGTGTGTGTGTGTGTGTGTGTGTGTGTGTGTGTGTGTATGTGTGCGTGCGTGCGTGCGTGCGTGCGTGTGTGTGTGGGGCGGGGGGGGTGTTAGTCTGTCACCGCCAGCCACGTCGCCATGGAATTCGGTGCGTCGTCCGTGTTCGACCAACACAAAGGTAAGGATTTATATCAGGTTAACAGATGGCTGAATAACTGACGACACGAGCGAGAGATAAGAAATGGAGGGCGGGTGGGGGTGGAGGGGCTACAGAGTACAGGAGCGACGTAGCTTCATTCTGTTGCCACGGCAACACTTTGTAATATATATAGATTTTTTTACAGAGATATTTTTAGATTTTATATTATAATGTTTGATTTTTCTTTTTATCAAATCATATCTGTGGCCAATAACCTCTGCTAATATATATATATATATATATATATAAATAGTTGTATGTTGTGGTCATCACTGCAGAAGCTTATTAGCCTATTACAGTGTTTCACAACCGGTTTTCTTCCACTGCACACTTTTTAAAATTAAATAACAACTCACACCACTATCCTATTAACCACTAACCTCTATGTCACAAAACATCCTAAACATGAAGAACTGCACGTATCATCATGGCCTACTAATAGTAACGCAAGACATGTGAACGATTTGTCCGTAGTGAACAAATCTTTAAAAAGATTCAACAGTCGGGAGTCACTCCAGAGGCTACCGAGTGAATGTTGTGAAAATAATAACTGAGGACTAAATCAAAATCCAAGGCAAAAAAAAGGCTGCTCTGATTTACACTTTACATTCCACCGAAAAGAAATCATCCGACTGAATTAAATGATTCTTGTCAGCATTTTATTCACAACTCACAGCCAAACCGACTCTTCTGACTCCAGTTCATCAGTCACTGGGAGTGCATTACACTGACTCAATCAAAGAAAGTCTGATTCCGAGTCTGAAAAAAAATTAACGACTCTTAAGTCATTACTGGCTGACTCGTCAATTACTGAATGTCAAAATAGAGTTGAATCTTACCTCACCACCAATAGTTTTCACTTTCAGTTAGAAACTTGAGCTTGTTCTGATGAACACAGAGCTTCTGTTATGTCCGGAACTGCTGAATTTGATGAATTGGTACATCCCTGTTGATCTTGCAACATAAGAGCCCACAGCATACGGGGCGAGCACAGTCACAATGGTTGACAAGCACTGGCCTATTATGTTATTATTTCTTGCAACGTGAAAAGCATAGACCGCACATCTTAGCAAAGATGTTCTGAGCCTGAGATTTATTTCCTCAGTGTCTCACATTGTAAACAAAAACTAAACTCTGTGTGCTGTGAAGAGATCTACACTGTACCAGTGGGAATGAGCCTTTTCAGTTAATAATAATAATAATAATAATAATAATAATAATAATAATAATAATAATAATAATAATAATAATAATAAATTAATATTGTTTGTAATGGAGTACACATGTAGGTGAAGTACACATGTAGGTGATATGTTTAACAAATCTGATGTTGGTGGTCATTCTTCCTATTTTTAGTTAATTTTTGGGAGTGTGTTTTTGGTGAAGATGCCGAGTGCAGTGTTGAGTTTGTCACAATTCACTCTGAGCCATTTTCACTGAAGTAATATGGCGCAAATGTGTAGGAGGAGTTATGTTGAAACAGTAGGGAAGAAGTCAAAATGAAGGACAAAGCACGAGTGAAAGTTGGTATTTTGGTGGTATTTTATTGAACAGTTGGTCAAACATGGTGAACATCGTCCAACATAATCTTTCGGCATTATCTATTGTAGTTGCTATTGCTGTCGCATCCAGGTCAATATTGATAATATTAGTGACCATATTGGTTTCAGTATAGGTGACTCGGAAGTAGCCACCCTTTATACTGTAAATGTTTCCCTATGGCTACGCCGTCACTCAGTAAGTCGGTGAGCATGTACTTCTCCAAGTACTTCTGCAGTACAGACATTGGCGTTGTTACCGTAACAGTCAGCATTCCGACATTGTTAAGTTTTAGAGTGCCACTGATATTTGTCTAGTATGAAACACTGAGTTGGTCACCCTTACAGCCGTATTTCCACTTCAGTAGCCAAACCTGCAACATATTTCATCCGTGATAGTTGCAAATAACCTTCAACAGAAGAGTACTTACATCTGAGATTATTAATGTAGGTAGCTAAATTCTCCTCCATGTGTCTAAGAGCAAGTCTAAATGTTGTTTTTGAATGATATTCCATTTTAAGCAAAGTTGTTTTTGTTGAGACACTGTTAAAAGTAGAAATCGAAAAAGTGTATTCTCCAACTTATTGACTACAATAACATCAGATAAATTCCAATTTTGATACATGGCTAATACTATCAGCAAGTTCGTGGGAGGTATGGTTGTCTTTGGAAGATGTCTTTGTTACTGAATGTTGCACAGTATTCACTCACTGGCTGCTGTGGTTTTGTGTCAATAATATCTGCTATTAGTCAGTGATTTTGAATAGTGGTTGACTTTCACTAAATTAATGTACAGCATTACAAATATGCCTGTAAACATGGTCAATGTTCTTGTAGTAAGCTACAAAGCTGCTGGGTGAGTCGTACTGCAGATGTCTGGGTGCTGCTGCATGCATGTGAATCTACAACTGCATAACATGATCCCTGCTTAATAATTGCATATGTATTACCAGAAATTGTTAATAAGCATGTATCTCCTTTTTAGGGCTTTGACGATAACTGCATTACCGTGGTACATGACGTCACCGCGGTATTGTGCACATTACTGTCATCCCCACAATAATAATTTTCATTTACAATTTTTTTTTTGTATTACATTTTTTTGCTATTGAAACTTAAAGGAGGATATGAAATATGAACACAATAATCAGTGCTAAGTTATCATCATTGACCATCCATCCTTCTATCCTAAGTTCAAGGACTTCTGGGGAAACTTTTCAGGTGCTCCGCTCCTGCTCTTCACTTCAGCTTTGCACGCAGCGCATGTTTGGGAGGGACAGTCCATTATACATATGGAGGATTTCTTTTGTGTGTGTCCGATTACTTACTTACTACGGGTTATGCCTTCTGACATGTAGGGCAACAACAAAGGTTATCCACTCCTGTCTGTTTTTGGCTGTTTTCTGGACACTTCCCCAGGTCAAGTTCATAGCTCTTATTTCGTCCTCAACCGTCAGGTAGTTTTGGGTCGTCCTCTCTTTCTTTTTCCATCTGGTGTCCCGTGTAGGGCTACTTTTGGGATTCTGTTTGGCTCTCTCCTCATCACATACCCAATCCAGTTCCAGCGCCATCTCGCAATGATATTATCCATGCGGTCTTGCTGGCATCTATTAAGTAAGTCTTGGTTAGATATTGTGTTGGGCCAAAAAATCCTACAGATTCTTCTCAGATTTTCTGTGTTGAAGACAGACAGCTGTTTGATGTCACTCGCTGTCATTCTCCAGCATTCCAAGCCATACAGGAGGGTGGAAAGGACACAGCTCTGATAAAGTTTGAGTTTGGTCTTGGTGCTGTATTGCTAAGACCGGCATAGATTGTTGAGCATTCTGAATGCATCCTAGCCTTGTATATTCGGTTCTTGATATCACTGTGTACTCCCCCATCATGTCTTACAGTGCCTCCAAGATAGGTGAACTCCTTTGTTATCGGAAGATCTTTTCCATTTATTTGGATTGGTATGGGGTTTGGGATGTTTAGTGTCATAACTTCAGTTTTCTTCTTGTGTATCTTCAGGCCAATTTGTTGTGCAAAGTCTCTGAGACGTGATGTTTTCTCTTGCATGTGTTTGTGAGTGTGGGAGACCAGAGCCAAGTCATTAGCAAAATCAAGGTCTTCTAATGGTGAGAAGAGGGTCGATCGTATGCCTGTCGTTTGGTCTTCTGTTATCCAACGCCCAGTCGATAGCGATGTTGAAGAGTAGCGCTGATATCACACACCCTTGTCTTACTTCGGTCTTCACCTGGAATGCGAGGCTACTGTTTCCCACTCTACAAATGAAGTTCGCATAGAAGGTCTTTATGAGGTCCACTATATTCTGTGGGATCCCATACATTCTTAAGATGTCCCAGAGGCTGTCTCGGTGGAGCCTGTCGAATGCCTTCTCGAAATCTACAAAGTTGATGCAGATCTGTCTTTGCCATTCCGTGTACTGTTCTATTTTGTTACAAAGGGCAAATATCTGGTCGATGCATCCCCTCCTTCTATGAAATCCTGCCTGTTCATTTCTCAGCTATTCATCTGCTGCATCTGAGATTCGTTGTATGACAAGCTTCGTCATGATTTTACTTGGTATTGATAGGAGAGTTGTCCTATTCATAGTACCACAGCCCTCTTTTCCCATTGCCCTCCAATGCAGCCTGCGATTGCTCGTAGAATACGTCCTTAACAGTATCATCACTATCGTTCGTTGGAGCATAACACTGTATTATACTTGTGTTGATTTGTTTCCCTCTCAGTCTGATCTTGAGCCTACTATTGACAGGTTCCCACTCTTATCAAGCTTTTCTCTACTCCTTTCTTTAGAATGATGGCTACTCCTTCCCTGTGGTGTTCCTCATCCCTCCCCGAGTACAGTACTGCTTCTCCTGTGCTCGTCCTAAGTCTCCCTGATCCTGTCCATCTGCTTTCACTTACTCCACTTGGAGTAAGTGAAAAAGTGTATCTGATTATGATAAATTATTTCTAGGGCTGTACCCAACTCAGAACTTTGTCGATGGAATCGGATTCGGCTCTTCTCTGCGATCGTGGTGCACAGAGCGCCGTGTTCGTGTCTGTGTCCGGACACGGACGATTCACACATATAATATATTTATGATTCCCCTTATTTATAATTCCTCATTGAAATGTTATCCCTGTGCATTTTTGTAAGCTCCTGTCTGTTTTATGCTGTTATTGTATTGCACACTGACTGAAACGAAAAACAAGTCCTGTCCCCCCCGTCGGTAAACTGTTGTACCGCGATTATACGTTGCTTTTCATCGCGGTAAGAAATATTCATATATTCCGTAATGCAGAGTCACAGTGATCAACACCAATACAGCCAGTAAACACCTCATCATACGTTAATTTGAATGTTGTACACAGTTGTTACAGAAAGTATGTGTCCTTGGCAATTCTGATATTGCAATTTGATATCTTCCAAGTACATTGTCAATGTTTTCATGTCCTGATAAAGGCTAGTTCCTTTTTATCAAAACAAGGTCACATCAAGGTCACTTACTGTCCATTGCGGAGCTTAGAAAAGCAACGTTTTTTTATTTTATGTCTCCTACAAAAATGGACTGATTTGGATCAAACTCGAAAGACAGCATCTCGGAACTGCCCCGAATCCAAATTGCTTTCATGTCATAGGTACCATGACAGCGTTACACCACTGACATCAATTTTTCATGAACCAACACAATAGGGGTCTCCGCCCCCTTCAGTTGCCGTGCCGCTAAATATAGCTGCATTGCAGCAATGGACCGGGTTCCACTGAATGACAAGTAATGAACAAAGGAGCCACATTGTGCACATGTCTGGCTGCACATTTGTACTACACCTTGGACTTCCCAAGATCGGTGGTCTCAAACTACAGGCCTGGGGGCCACATCCTGCCAGCGAGAATTTAAGCCCCAGCTTCATGTTGATAATATATTGATAAATCTGGCCTGCAAATTTTTTTTCAAATCACAATGCTTAATTAATCCACACAAATGTACTTGTGTTTTCAAAATATGCAACTGAATTAAATAGATCATAAGAGAGCAATTTCTAACAGGACTAATAGGCAATTCACTAATGTGCAGGAGAAAACAAAACAAAAAACCAGACCGGTTTTCCCTTGAAGTTCAACATGGCCCCCTTAGCAGAAGACAGCCGGGCCAGTGGCCCCCAGGTCAAGTCAGTCAGATCACTGCTATAGGTCCACCTGGATGGCAGCAATGAGCCTTAGACTGAAAGTGCTTATTGGCCATTGTTGGCCAAGAGGTGTTGCGTTTTGTGTCCCTGTGGTTGATTAGGACTGGCAATATGGCAAAATGTCCAAAGATAGTCTGTTATGCGGGCAAACAGTGACCTCTAGGCAAAAGAGCCCCTCTTGATATAAGCTTTGTGTACAATTTTTGTTGTGGACTGATGTCTTGATAGTTCAAATATCAAGATATAACCACGGCACTTGGTCGACATCTTCACCATCATGCTTCTGGCTGCCCTGACATGATTTTATTTTTCCAAATTTCTGAAATTGATAAATTGGCAAATTTTTGACCAATCCCTTAGCTGTTTTTTTTTTTTTTTTTTTCCTTCACGTCAGGGGTGCTGGTGAGATGCCAGTTTACGCAGCTGTGCAGTTTTGCCACCATCAGACAGTGCGCAAAAAAGTAAGATGTCATTAGGAGCAGTACACCAAAGTGTAAAACATGTCGTTTTCTATTGGCAGTTGGTGGCACTAGGACTATAACTCACGATTGGCACATAGATCTCTTCAGGCTGTGACTCTTAGCAAACATGTGAAGTTTGGGACACATGCAAGCACCACGTCTCGATTATGCACATTTTAGTATTTTTAGAGCTTATAGAGCTTATTGTGCGTAATCACCGGGTGTCATGACATTTCACTGCATATATGTATGACTGTATGTATATGTATGTGACAAATATTCTCTTGAACTTGAACTTGAACTTGACCATGTACACTTGAGTGACAAACCACCTCCTGCCAGTAGGGGGCGCTATGACAAAAACTCAATATTTGCAAGTAAATGTCTTCAGGCTAGGACTATAAGATAACATGAAGTTTGGGCAGATTTGACCATGTACATGGTGGAAGAAACATGGAAATTAGATGCCTTGCCCCTCCCACGCATTGAAGGAAAACTGAAACTGTTCACAACTTTTCATCGTTAAGGCCCTTTAAATATGCTGAGGTAGATCTTTTTTTACCTGCTAGGTGTAGTTCACGAAAGTATGGATACTGAAAATGGCCAAACAGGTAAATTCAAGACCTCGCCACGCCCACACCATTCGATGAAAACTAAAACTTAATGTTCATCTTTAAGGTCTTTTAAATACGCTGAGCAAGTTGGAAGTGGATCTAATTATCCCTCTAGAAGGGTTTGCAAATCTTTTCATAAAATACATGAAAAACGCACAAAATTTAAAATGGCCGACTTCCGGTTGGGCAGAGCTAATGAAAGCCAATGTCCACTATGTCTGAAATGATGAGAGCAATGCAGGTATCAAATTGAGTGAATATCGGAGCAGCTATAATCCCGACGAGCCATCTATAAGTCCTGCCAAACATTCCGGGCGCTTTGGAGACTCCCTCCAAGCCCATTCTCTGGATATTATTGTTATGGTCACTGGTTCTTATGTGTACCCCGAGTTTCATGACTTTGAGTATAGCAAGGGCGTCAGAAATGCAAAGGCTAAAAATAATTAGGGGGCGCTATAGACCCGACATGCCACACCCAAGCCCAAATGCAATATCGAATCTAAATGTTTACTAGTTTCAACATGGATGTAAGTTTCATGAGGTTTTTGTACACCCTAAAGTCCTCAAACATGTGTTTGGAAAATTAAAAATGACAAACACTTGACTTCCTATTGTGCGAGAAAAAAAGAAAATGTAGCATGTTCTTAAAGATGAGAGCAAGGATCCCTCTGAATTTCATGAACATCAAAGTAACTTTATCCCAAACCTGCCCTGCATTTGGGGGTGCTATGGAGCCTGCTGGCCACGACAGAGCCCAATGACAGCAGAACTTTACTATATTCGCCAGTTCTGTAGTGTGTGTCGATTTTTGTGCTTTTTCAAGCATTTCAAGCCCCTCAGAAATGCAATGGATGACATGGAATAATGATAAGACGCCTCGCCACGCCCACGGTGTATGACGAAAACTCTAACTTTTCATCCTTAAGATATTTTATATACGCTCCCCATGTTTGAGGTGGATCTGATAAACCTGCTGCAAGGAGATCGTGAAAGTATGTAGCCTGAAAATGGCCTGAACATGGACCTGCCACACCTTAATGAAAACTATAACTTTTAACAACTTTTTATCGTTTAGGTATTTTATAAACGTGGAACAAGTTGGAACACTGGATCTGATTAACCCCTTGGAGGAGTTCGCAAAAGTTTGCATAAAATACATGAAAAACGCACAAAATTAAAAATGGCCGACTTCCGGTTTGGCGGAGCTAATGAGAGCTAATGTGAAATATGTCCGAAATGAGAGCAATGCACGTACTGTAGCGCGAACACTACACTTTAATATTTAACAATTAATAACTAATAATTAATAATCAATAATTAATTGTCTTGTTTAGGGCAACACCCCCATTTTAGGCGTAATTGGGGGAAACTAATGGGTTTATTTGAAATAAATCCAACATTCAACATAGTTTATGAGTCTTGTACCTAAAGTCGCTGATTTGACAGTAATGTAAAGAATGCGTGATCGGAGATGTACTGAAGGGACTTGGTAATTAAATACAATTCTAAGTTCTAATCTAAATACACGGCAGAAGGAATATTCTACCAGCTTAACCCATGCGTTGTACAGCTGCTGGAAGCCCTGAAGGTTGTAGCCTGTTCCGTACCAGGAGACGATGCGCTTCCAGGGGGTTAAATACACTGTAGCACAGTCAAAGGTTCGGAGAGATGCGGCTTGGTTTGGGGTCTTCCTTTGTCCTGTTAAGGGGGAAGCATGTTGGTGTGGTGCTACGACCAAGTTGGAGGTTGTTGGGATGTGGTTTGGTTCGAACTATTGCTGTTTGAACCGATCAAAAATAACTTACAAGTCATCGTCGGCCATTCAGCAAAACTTGCGAAGCTATTATTAACTCGAGAAATCAGGTTGCTGAATTACAAAACTATCGAAAACTTCAGTAATTATAAAATCAAAACAGGAAAGGTGGACTCACGTTGCGCTTTGCGGCTCCAGAAAGTTTTAACAAGGAAGAAAGGATCTTCGTTGTCTGTTGGCACAGGACGGCAGGGTCCACTCCTAAAGAAACATTGTAGCTTAAACATAGTTTGGTTACAGATTGACATAATGACTCATGTTGATACCGTTTAAAAAAAGAGTGATTTGCAGAGAGGTCTTTTTGAAGTGCTATCAGTTCATAGTGGTTGTCTGGGAGAGTTCATACCGCTGTGTGATTTTGGTGAGAGACAATCTGAGAGGTTATGTGTGTGTGTGTGTGTGTTTTACAAAGGGTCAGCGAGATTATCAACACAAAGGTTGTGGTGTCCTGTTATGTCAAAGGGGATTTTCAGTCTCAGCGTTTGGAGTTGTGCCTTTCAGGTGTTTATTACAGGTCCGTCAGATTGAGACCGGGGTTTTCACACCTAGCTGTTCATCGCTGCTCAGACTTAGTGGCACTTAGGGGACTTAGACGTGCCATGCCCAAACCCAAATGTGATATCGAATTGTTTCAAAAAGGTCAAGCTGCACAAAAACAAATACCCATGTATTCATATCATTAATATATTAATATGTATGAGTGAATAGTTCAACATATGATATATTAGAGATCTAACTATAAATGTATTAAGACTGTATATATTGTAATATATATTACAAATATTAAAATACATCAATATTAGTTATTTAAATAATGATTTCTGCGCAAAAACAAATACGCATGTATTCATGTCATTAATATATCAATATGTATGAGTGCCTTTGAGTAGGAGTATAAGTATGATCTCTGAAGCTCCACAAACTTCCATTACATTGATCCTGTAATTGTCACCCAGTTATGAAAAACCTATCAGAGTAAAAAAATTACAAAAATTCCAGTGTAGCTGCGGTGATTGTAGGGGTCCAAAGAGAAAACATTCACAACACAGTAGGTAGCTAATTGTTCCCAACAATTGTATTTCATGGCCTTTAAAGCTTGTGCACACAGGAATGTCAAGAGTATCTGACTGTACTGTCTGACATTGTATTTCCCTCACACAGTTAAGCATTTAAAACACTTAGAATAGATGTGTAGGTTTTATAGCTCCCTCTGGTAGGCAAGTAAAATTATCACATTTTCAAGTTCCAAGTTTTTATCCTCACAGTAGGGGTGGGGGATACCGCATAATTTGATTTTGATCCGATACCAAATAATACCAGGGAAGAAACATCAATATCGATACTGGAGGGGGGGGGGGGGGGGGGTGGCTTAAGTTCCCATGCATGACGCGCACTAGATTCAAGATTCAAGATTCAAGATTTTTTATTTGTCACATACATATACATACTTTCATACATATTTGCAGTGAAATGTAATGCAACGCACCCGGTGATGAAAAGGTAAGAGAGTAAGGCGCAGGCGACCGCTAGGGGTGGCGCCACTATCGCCACTCGAGTGAGTCGTGATAGTGTCATTACACTAAACCTTATGTCCATAATACATTAAATAATGTAAAACAACATTTTACATTTTTGTCATATTGATGGTTAAAGAATAACTAGTTGTATAACAAAAATAACAATAATAGTGAAATACAATAGCTCGGGGTGAGCTCCACCCACTGTCTTCCCCAATGGACTCTCCCACAAGCAGACAAGTTTGTAGGCTACCTCTCTGCCTTTAGGCGTCTTGATCCTGACTGAAGAGGTATCTTTGTGTGTTCACCTTCATGGTCATCCTGCTCACTTTGCAACCTCAGTCTGTCAGCAGCTCTATGGGTAATGTAGTTAGTGTCAGATGCAAGGTCTATCAAAGTTCCAATTTTCTGACCTGCAATGGCAGTGACCTCCAACAGCATCATGACAACAGCAAGTTCACCGATTCCAATCCTCCCCAGAAGCTTGGACTGATTTTTACTGGGGTTGGTTGTTCTTGCAGTGTTGTTGGTGAAAGCTTTCCTGCACCTTTCCGTCATGTCTGGGGGTAGGTCAGACAGAACAATCCTGTTGTTTATAAGTTAATTTACCTTTTCTGCTCTCCTCTTCATTTCACCTGTTACCATCTTCTCTTAGGCAGAGAAAGTAATGGTGATTCTTTTTTACAGTCTGTTTCTGCATAGGAAGGTCTCTCTGCACCATCGTAATGGCAACCAAGGCATCTTCTGCAAGCCCCCAGCCTTTTCAAAGCAGCTTTCTTTTTGTGGAGTTTCAGACCCCTGAACTTTTTACTGAAGATTTTATCATTATGCTTTCCATCACCCCATACATTATGCAACCACATGGTTTTGTGGTTGGTGACATTATTACTAGGCTCCACCATAGGACCCAGAATCGCGATTGTGGCGCCTCCCCTTGCAGCTGCCTGTGCGAGCACCTTGTGTCGATTACACACATTTTGGTATTTTTTAGTATTTATAGAGTTTATTGTGCGTAATCACCGGGTGTCATGACATTTCACTGCATATATGTATGACCGTATGTATATGTATGTGACAAATAATCTCTTGAACTTGAAGGTTAGCCAGTCTCTTTTAATGAAGTCAGGTAACTTGCTCTCTATCACTTTAATCACCAATTGGTTCTTTATTGCACCAGAGTTTCCCAGTTCTGTGAGATCTGACAAGGCTTTTTCCACGGACTGTATCAGGTCCACAACTTTCCTTGGCTAGTTTCCCTTCCCGGTGTTCCTTCTGGTCCCCGGGCGCGTCTACGTATGCTGCCCACTGCTCCTGGCTGTGCCCCCGGAGGAAGGACAACCCAGGATGGGTCAAAAGCAGAGAATCCATTTCACCGGCCACCATCAAAAGCATGTGCATGTGTGTGTGTGTATTTTGGTTTTTACATTCAATGCCTGCCTTAACTCGACTCGGCACAGAAACCAACAGAGGACGCTGGACAACTCCATACTTTTTTCCTTCTTTATTAGAGAATCACAGAATCAGGTATGTTAGGTTGATAACCTAAGAATAAAATAAACAAAAAGAGAACATAGTTTCCTGTTGTGCTCACCACATTCTTTCCTTCCCTCTCGAAAAATAACGGTATTTAAATCAGGAGGGGCATTATTTTTAAAATATTCATCCTGTCACTGTTAATATTCTCCAAATGTAAATTTTTCATTGATTATTATTATCATTACTAGTTATTTTTTAAATTATTAATATTACATTCTTTATTTTAAGAACATTTAAACGGTTTAGTACGTTCCTCTTTATGCCTCTTTTAAATACTATTTCTACTTAAGAGGGTTAATTCTGTTTAACCCTCTGGAGTCCCCCACACTGGTGCTGGCCACGACTGCATCACAGCGAGGCGCGTGGCCATGGCCACGTCACAGAGTCATTATGCAGAGCAGCATCAGGGCTGAATGGAAAGGATGTGGATTCGGGAGCCGCGAAGCCATTGACATGATAAATAGGTGTTGGTTTAGGAAGACAGATAGAGAGAACAAATGCAAGGTCTAACTTAATGTCAAATCTAAACTAATTTAATAGTAATCATATTATTCTAAAACAGAAAGTCGAAAAGTTGCGATTCTAAGCTTTCTGGCATTTTTTTTGCTGCGAGCGTATGATACAATCACGTGGTGGTAGAGCTATTTATTAACCAAAGTCACTTTTTCTTTTACCTGCGATCGTGCGGGCGCGATTTTCGGATTTAGAGGGTTAAAGAAGGGGTGAGACCAATCACACACTTGTTGTATCATCACAAGGTATGCAGCATTTCAATAATTGCGCACTCAGTAATGCCATTTGCCCCCTACCCCTTATCTGATTCGAACGAACTTCGGTGTGTAGGTTCAGGGCAAAGCGGGGGATGTGTCCTGAGTTTATCAGGATTTCTGGATTATGCAAATTTGTCTTTTTTGTATTTTGACTGTATTAACAACAAATTTGGCATACATCATTGTGGGACTGAGATGCACATTTATATTATAAATTAGCAAGATCGGTCCAAAAACATGACAGCCATCAAGCAAAAAAACGTAGCTCACACCCACATGCATCAATTAATGTGGCACTTTAGATTTTGGTTCATACTGTCCACCGGGTTTTCAAATACAAATTTGTGGCATTTGTGGCGTCCCCTATAGGTTGGGCCCACGATGCTTTGGTAGACCTATTCACAAACATAGACTTAAGATATCTACCAAGATTTGTGATGATTGGACAAATAGTAAATGAATTATGGCCGATTTTCTGCCAAGCCCCGCCTTTGCAGCATTTCTTTCGGCCATTTTTTAAACTGATCTTGCTCATTTATAGCAGAAATGTGTATCTCATTCCCGCAAAGCGGTATATCAAATTTGGTGTTGATACGGGGAATGGGCATGGCGGGGGTGCTTTCTATTAATTTAGTTTGTTTTCTTTTGTCACGGGGGAAAAAGTGCAAACCTGCTAATATGGTTTCCTTCTGTTAATATACCATTGTAAAACATGTCATATTTTTATGATTTGTGCACTACTCTATAACGACAAAAAAAATCACTACAAGCCACGCTGTCTGCCACAGACACAGTAACAGAGACCAAGGACATAGGGGGAGGGGTAGGGACTAGTAAGAGATTACACGATTAAAATTTTTTTTCATTATTAATTATTATACAACAGATTATGGCAGCTTGCTGTCCTCTTGGATGAAAGCGCAAGTGAGTACAGATCCAACATTGCGGCGCCCTGCTGCACTAACTAAAAGACAGACAATTTGTTCCAACTCAAATAACAAAGCGAATTGCAAAAAATAAAAAATAAAAATAATAATATATATACCGCGTTCCAAATTATTATGCAAATTGAATTTAAGCGTCATAAACATTAAATTTTTTGTTTTTCAATTAAACTCATGGATGGTATTGTGTCTCAGGGCTCTTTGGATCACTGAAATCAATCTCAGACACCTGTGATAATTAGTTTGCCAGGTGAGCCCAATTAAAGGAAAACTACTTAAGAAGGACGTTCCACATTATTAAGCAGGCCACAGGTTTCAAACAATATGGGAAAGAAAAAGGATCTCTCTGCTGCCGAAAAGCGTCAAATAGTGCAGTGCCTTGGACAAGGTATGAAAAGATTAGATATTTAACGAAAACTTAAGCGTGATCATCGTACTGTGAAGTGATTTGTGGCTGATTCAGAGCACAGACGGGTTCGTGCAGATAAAGGCATAATGAGGAAGGTTTCTGCCAGACAAATTCATCGGATTAAGAGAGCAGCTGCTAAAATGTTGCACAAAGCAGCAAACAGGTATTTGAAGCTGCTGGGGCCTCTGGAGTACTCAGCGAACCTCAAGGTGTAGGATCCTCCAGAGGCTTGCAGTTGTGCATAAACCTATTATTCGGCCACCCCTAACCAATGCTCATAAGCAGAAAGGGTTGCAGTGGGCCCAGAAATACATGAAGACTAATTTTCAAACAGTCTTGTTTACTAATGAGTGCCGTGCAACCCTCGATGGTCCAGATGGATGGAGTAGTAGATGGTTAGTGGATGGCCACCATGTCCCAACAAGGCTGCAACGTCAGCAAGGAGGTGGCGGAGTCATGTTTTGGGCCAGAATCATGGGGAGAGAGCTGGTAGGCCCTTTTAGGGTCCCTGAAGGTGTACAAAAAGAAGAACCGTGCCTTCCTTAGCAAAATAATCTTCATGCATGACAATGCACTATCTCATGCTGCAAAGAATACCTCTGTGTCATTGGCTGCTATGGACATAGAAGGAGAGAAACTCATGGTGTGGCCCCCATCCTCCCCTGACCTCAACTCTATTGAAAACCTTTGGAGCATCCTCAAGCAAATGATCTATGAGGATGGGAGGCAGTTCGCATCAAAACAGCAGTTCTGGGACGCTATTCTGACATCCTGCAAAGAAATTCAAGCAGAAACTCTCCAAAATCTCAAGTTCATATTGGATGCAAGAATTGTGAAGGTGATCTCAAAGAAGGGGTGTTAACATGTAACTTGGCCTGTTAATACATTTTTGAATGAAATAGCTTTCAGTAAATATGACCTCCTAATGCTGCAAATTATATATATATATATAAAGGAACACTGCGCCAAACCAAAGCTGAGGACCTCGAGGATTATATCGATTTTTTTTTAAAACGAGTACCTCATGGAAGACGATCAGGACCTCAATAATCCCATGAAAAGGAATTGTGACAGAAATTCAAGGGTCACTTGTATCTGCAGTTTTTCAATCTGTGGTTTTTAAATAAAGCGGCAGACAGAAATTGGTTTTAGCTTGTACAAGGGTTGGATCAGATATGTGCTCAAGAGCATCTCCCTGACCCAGCTCCCGGGCTCCGGCACAGGGAAGGGACACAGAAGGGCTGCCCAAAGATGCCCTGGAGCCACCAGTGGTTCAACGGGCGGCTCCAGTACCAAGCCTCTCCCTGCCAGCAGTAGCAGCACTTGGGGGGTTACGGCGGAGGACCGGGGGAGAAGCAGCGCAGCAACCACCACAGGTAACTGCTGGCAGCAAGCTTCTCCGCCCTGCAGCCATCGCCGGGCTGCCAGGCTACCCTTCCAAGCAGCCCCCGCAGCAGCCCAGCCACGCCGTCACCGGCCAGCGCAGCAGCACGAGGCCCCACACTCTGGAAGGGAGGAGGGGGGCAGTATTTCGTCATCCTGGTGGAAGGAGGCAGGTGGACCGTGCTGCTCCAGGGAACCCAGGTCCTCTGGAAGGGGACCTGTTAATTTCTTGTAATTTTCTTGTAATTTGTTTGTATTAGGTATGGGAACTCTGTTTTAGAGTCCGGTGTTTTTATTAATTAAGTTATATGAACCCTGGGTCAGAGTCTGTAGTTTTAGGTATACCAACCCTGTGTCAGAGTCTGTTCAAACATGTATTTTAATTTTTGTTCTCCACTTGGTGGGGGGGTGGTGGGGGGTAGTAGGCTTCGGCCAGGAATTCTTCCATATGGATTCACCAAACAACTGCTAGGGCAGAAGCGCAGCGGCCAACTCGTGTGCCCGAAAGAGGACATTGACAACCATCTGCAAAACACATACAGCGATGCAGCAAGAAGAGTAGACTGCAGAGCCCTTATCAGCCCTCCTATACCAACCACTGACTTTAACACCAAAGAGCCCAGTTTGAAAGAAGTTCAAGCTGTGGTCAAGGCTGCCAGGGCCAGCTCAGTACCTGGACCCAATGGAACGCCCAACCTGGTGTCTAAGAGGTGCCTCAAGCTCACGTTCCGTCTGTGGTAGCCCAACAACTGAGATTTGCAGAAGGAGGGTGGGTTCAAAAGGAGAACTCTACTAACATCGAGCGTTTAGGACCATCTCACTACTCTGCGTGGAAGGGAAGATATTTTTCAGTATCGTCTCCAAACACCTGACAGAGTACCTCCTGAAGAATCATTACATCAACACCTCTGTGCACAAGGGTAGAATTCCGGGGGTTCCAGGCTGCCTAGAACACAGCGGTGTGGTAACACAGCTCATCCAAGAGGCACGAGAAGGAAATGGCGACCTGGCAGTGCTATGGTTAGACCTCGCCAACGCATTCGACTCCATACCTCACCAACTGGTTCAAACAGCATTGGAACGACATCCCAAGTATTATAACATCTTTAACCTGATATTTACTTCGGGGCCCATCACATCGGAGTGGCACCGACTGGAAAAAGGGATCATCACTGGCTGCACCATTTCAGTCACCCTCTTTGGCTCTGGCCATGAACATGCTGGTCAAGTCGGCCAAAGTGGAGTGCAGAGGACCAGTATCCACGTCTGGAGGCCGGCAGCCCCCCATCATGGCTTTCATGGATGACTTGACAGTTACAACCGCCTCAGTCCCAGGAAGCAGGTTGATCCTCCAGGGCTTGGAGAGGTTAATCACTTGGGCTCGGATGTCTTTCAAAGCGTCAAAATCCAGGTCTCTGGTGCTGAAGAGAGGGAAGGTTACAGACCAGTTCCGCTTCTCCCTCAGAGGTATCCAGATTCTATCAGTTACAGAAAAACCCATAAAGAGTCTCAGAAAAACCTTCAACTGCTCCCTGAAGGACGCTGCCTCCATCAGAGCAACCAACTAAGAACTAGAGGGATGGCTGAAAACTGTTGACAGATCAGGACTACTGGGGAAATTCAAAGCCTGGATATTCCAGCATGGCATCCTACCCAGGATACTGTGGCCTCTGTTGGTGTATGAATTCCCACTGTCAACAGTCGAGGGGTTTGAGAAGAGGATTAGCTGTCACCTCTGTAGGTGGTTGGGATTGCCAAGAAGCCTGAGCAGCATTGCCTTGTATGGCAATAGTAATAACCTGACACTCCCCTGCAACAAATTCCCTTTCTGAGTTAGGAGTTCAAGGTTGCCAGAGATAGGGAGGTGTTGCAATACAGGAAGTCCATGGATGTAAAAGTCTCCCAGGCATTGAGGTGAGGACTGGAAGGAAGTGCAGGCACTGGAAGCAGTGGACTAGGCAGAATCACGTCTACGCCACAGAGTGCTGGTGGGATCTGTGGCTGTTGGCAGAGCAGGACTGGGCAGCATACCAACCACCAACTACATCAAGGCAAAGGGGAAAGAGAGGCGGGACTTGGTCCAGAAAGAAGTGAGAGCTGGGGTCAAGGAGCTGCATGCGAGCCAGATGGTGGGAATGAGGCAGCAGGGTGCTTGGACCAGGTGGGAACAGGCAGTGTATTGCAAGGTCACATGGTCTGAGTTGTGGAAGTCAAGTTCCTCATTCAATCCGTGTACGATGTTCTGCCCAGCCCATCTAACCTCTTCTGTTGGGGCAAGGTATACTCACCATCATGTCCCTTGTGCCAAGGGCCACTTGAGCACATCCTCAGTGCTTGTCCTAAAGCTTTCGGAGAGGATCGGTACTGCTGGCGACATGACCTAGTGCTGAAGGCAATCGCTGAGTCCATCTTTAGTGCCATCGACCAGAGCAAGTGTCTCCCACCATCATGACGAGAAATGCGGGAGTGAGTGCGGGACAACATCCAATCCCGCGGCCAAAAGCCCAGGCAGGTCTTCTTGGGTCAGCTCCCAACTGGCAAATGAGGGTGGACCTGGAAACTCAACTCAAATTCCCAAAGCCATCGTAGAGACCACCGTTCGCACGGACATTGTGCTGTTCTCGAAAACATCCAAACAAATGGTCATGCTGGAGCTCACAGTGCCTTGAGAGGAGCGAATGGAAGAGGCCAACGAAAGAAAGAGGGAGAAATATGCAGAGCTGGTGGAAAGGTGCTGGAGACAGGGGTGGCGTGCAAAGTGTTTGCACCATTGAGGTGGGAGGCAGGGCTTTGCAAGCAAATCCTGATGCAAAGCCTATAGCCTCCTGGGCATCACTGGTGTGTGCAAAAGACAGGCCATCGGTAGAGCTTCAGAGGCAGCGGAGAAAGCCTCTAGATGGCTGTGGTTCACAAGGGACAAGCCGTGGATGAGTGCTTCTTGGACACAGACCGGGAACTGATCACTCCCAGTGGGGTCGCCTCGGTGAGGGTGTCTGAAGTTGAAAGACCCGAAACACCCTATGATCCCAGGTACTATCACTGAGGATGTATCCAAGTGCATCATGAGATTAATTTAACTATCATGTCTAACTCTGCAATGTTCTATGTTTATCTTTGTCTATTTGTCATTTGTTTGTGTAGATTTGTATCCCTACAAACTTCCTGCAATACAAGGACCGCAAAACAGAATGTAAAGGAGAGAATCCTAGACTTCTCTTTGGGAAATCATGGGCACGGTAGTATAGCTATTGCCTTGGATGCACTTGATGAACTTCAATGACACCCATTCAGTTTGTTGGAATGTGAGAGGCTTTTGTCCACCTGCTAAAAGTAGCACCTCACCAGGGTGAACCCCAACTTCTGCCTCCTGCAAGAAACTCACCTCACTGCATCTGAGCACCACAAACTCAAACTGTTTTCCGTATCATACAACTAAAAAAAAAGGCATTTCTATATTGATCATCAAAAGTATCCCATATCCAAATAAAACCACAATATCAGACCCAGAAGGGCGTTACATAATGATTAATGGAATTTTTGGTAACATCAAATTAACCATTGCTAATATTTATGGCCCCAATGAGGATGACCCAAATTTCTTTCACTAAGTATTTTCAAATCTCTTAGGATTCTCTGACTATATTATATTGGGAGGAGACTTCAACACAGTACTGGATCCAAGTTTAGACCCTTCTCAAACTAGAAATAATCACAAATCCTGACGTTCGTCGGACACTATAAAACAATATGTGAGTGATCTTGCTCTTGCCGATTGTTGGTGATCAAATAACCAACATTCTAGAGAATAAACACATTATTCATCACCCCACCAAAGTTTCTCACAAGACACTAACCCTGAATTCAACCCTATTGTAATTTCCGATCACGGGCCAATTAGTTTCAACCTCGTAAATGAAACCAACCGAAACCCTCCCGGCAGGTGGCGGTTGAACACCTTACTTTTGACAGATAAAGACTTTAACCCTTTATTTTCCAGAATATGGACTTCCTTCATTGAACTGAATGCCTCCCCAGAAATATCACTATCCTTACTCTGGAAAACGGCTAAGGCAGTTCTAAGAGGTAGTATTATTTCATTCTCAAGAAAAAGAAAGGACAAAAATGCCAAAATAAACTCGAACAACGACTTAAGGAGTTGCACTCCCAACAAGCCCACTTTATCCACTGAGCAAATCCGAAATGAGATCCGGACAATTACATCTCAACTTGATAATATCATTCATCAAAAGACACCACAATTCCTCCTGCAATGAATAAGAGCAAGTTGTTTTAAATCCAATGACAAATCAGGTCAATTTCTTGCCAATCAATTGAATAGAGCGAGAGAGAAAATACACTTATTACAGCCATCAAAGATCCACGGGGTAGGATAACATACAAGACATCAATAACATATTTAGAGACTTTTATAATAAGCGAAATCACTCGGATAATAAATCTAATATATCAAACATTCACCCACTCCTTGATGATATTGACCTCCCTAAACTTTCGACAGGGCAGGCTACCACATTAGATCAACCATTTACTGTAGAAGAACTCAGGAAAGCTCTCTTCTCTATGCTCAACAATAAATCACCTGGATCAGATGGCTACCCAGTGGAATTCTACAAACACTTCTGGCCACTTATATCCCCATTATTCACAGAATGGTTACAGAGATTTAGTCAACCTCCACCATTCCTCTGCACATGAATACCGCTCTCATTTTGGGTTTGCTCAAACCCAATAAGGACCCAACCCTCACATCCAGTTGTAGCCATAAGCCTTATTAATTATGACCTTCACATTATTGATAAAGCACTAACCAACAGAATTTAAAAAGTAATTCAGGTGTTCAATCTCATATCTAAATTCTCAACTATCTCAGACTATTCAATAAATTGGAGGTGGGAGGACTTCAATTCTGCAACCGGGCAACGGGCAATATTAGATGCCCTGGAATTGATATCTCCACCAATCTGTCAGATTTGTTTACCCTTAACTTTACTCCATTGCTCAAATCCATTGAAGAAGACCTAATTCAATGGAACAACCTACCCATCTCACTAATTGGTAGGATAGCAGCAGTGAAAATGAATATACTTCCAAAAATAAACTATATAATTTCAGTGACCCTAGTGCAACCAACAGTACATTTGTTTAATACTCTATACTCAATACTCAATAAATGTTATTGAAAATATCAGAAACCAATAATTAAACCAGCAACACTACAGAAAAACGAAGACTGTGGAGGTCTAGCAGCCCTAAACTTTAGCTACTACTATCTAGCGAACCATCTTCAATTTATAATTAAATGGTTACAACAAGAGCAACAATTGGGTCATGGATGGCGAGACAGAATGTCAGGATTTATCATTATCTGATCTACCATTCTTTACTGAATCAATAAGGAAACATAATTGCTTTAAAAACCCATTCCTTGCAACAACGCTGTCAGTCTGGTGGAGATTCCTCAAACTCAGTGGTTACACTCTATCTCCAAACAAATTCACACCAATCTGGTACAACTCAGATTTTCTGGTTAAAAACAGACCAACAATCTTTAGGTCTTGGAAAACACAAGTAATTACTCATCTAGAACACATTTTTGAAAACCATTCGCTTTTATCCCTCCCAACCTCAACCCAATGTTATAATATCGGTGGCCACAGCTTTCTTCAATTCCTTCAACTACAGCAGTCTCTTAAAAATCAAATGAAATTAATCAATTAAACATCTCACTAATATCGGTAATTTAAAAAAATCCCTTTTCCAGAATATACAAACTTTTATGAAAAACATATGATGCTTTATCTTTACCTAAAATGGAATGGTAATGAGACCTTGCTGTTCCCACTGACATCAACCTGTGGAAGCTTATTTGCAAAAACACCTGACCCGCAACTCAAAAATGCTCAAAATACTAAAACTCATCCAATATAAAATTCTGCACAGAGCTCAAATCACAAAACAAAATATTTAAATTGGGTTTTGTGGATAAAGACATTTGCACTCACTGTTCCCTTAATACCAGAGATGATTACTTTCAGGCCTTCTGGTTCTGCCCACCTATCCAAGCATTCTGGACCAACATCACCAAGAGTGTGAGTCGCTGGTTTGGGTCTTGGCCCCATGGTCGGCAGGTCGGCACACCGCTGGGGTCGCCCGCCCCGTGGGCGGGGTGGCGGGACTTGCGTGTCCTCCTGCATCCTGTGGGGGGGCTGGTTAGGCATTCCGTCTGGTCCTGTCACCCGGGGGCCTGAACCTGGCTGGGTGGGCTCGGCGTGGGGCTCACCATCTGGCCTCCTTCTGTCTCCTGTTGTCACACCCCTCGCCGGAGTCCTTTGGCGCTCTCTGTGCGCAGGGTGCTCATTGCTGGGGGGTCGTACTGTGGTTGGTGGGGCCGTCTGCCGCCCTCTGTTCTTTGGTCCACATGCCAGCGGCTGCCTGGAATGGCGGAGGCGCGTGGTGGGCTGCTCTGCCCCCGTGGCTGATTGCTGTAGGTTGGGTGCCACCAGGTACGGTAGGTGGGCGTGCTATGGTGCGGTGGACACTCACCACCACACCTTCGCACCACACCTGCTACTGGTTGCATTCCTCTCCTTTACTGGCATAACTATGGCATACATAACCAGGCCACATGCCCAATTGTAGTTCTAGTTTTCCTGGACCTAATGAACTGTTTTTCAATACATGTTGTCATCCAATGTTTTTGTTTTTGTGTAAATATTGTTTGGTTCTATGTTTAATAGTCTCACCCGTGGTGAATCTCCCCCTCTTGGAGTAGTGATGAGTTGTTTATAGACCTAAGCATGATAAAAAGTTCTCCAAAGAGGGGGGTTGGTGGTGGTTCTCTATAAACAAAAACTGTGCTCTTGTCATCCTATAGGTCATCCACAGGACAGAGTTATTGCAACAGTTCTTGATGATTTAAGAATGAATAAAGAGTTGCATTGCAGGTTGAGAACTTGAACTTTACTTGCTGACTGATCTAGTTGCAATGGCAAACAAATACTCTGTGTTGTATGCTCAGCATGCTGACAGCACAGGTTAAAAAAAAAAAGAAAATTATACAACAGGGTGGCACGTTTTGTCACTACACGCCACCCACGTGGCATTTTCAGGGCCCTCTGGCACAGAGACACAGATGACGGGGGGTTGTTAACACCAGTTTATTGAAGAGAGAAGGCTAGGTGGAATTTGCCAGGAGCAGATTGAACATGTCATGACATGGACTCCTATCCTGAGTGTGTGTGTGCAGATGGGGTTTTAAACCTTCTGCTCATTAGCCCAACCAATGAGCATTAGGTGTGGCTGCTCACACCACCCCATCCACACACCCCCAACACCAAACTGAGACCAGGAAGAATTCCTGGCCAAAGCCTACCGCCCTCGCCCTCCGCCCCCCCACCACTAAACAGAGCACAAAAATGAAAGTAGCAGACTCTGACACAGGTTTACTATACTTTAAAGAATAAAAACACCCGAGTCTGAAACAGGGTTCCCATACCTCATACAAACAAATGTCCAAAGAAATAATCAACTGGTCCCCTGGAACACCACGGTCGACCAGCTTCCTTCCCCCAGAGTGACGATGCAGACTCCCCTCCTCTCTTCTGGAGCATGGGACCTCTTGCTGCTGTGTTGGCTGGTGAAGGTGTGGCTGGTCTTGGCCTTCCAGAGGACCTGGTGACCTGGAACACCGCAGTCAACTGGCTTCCTTCCCCCAGAGCGACAGTGCAGACTTCCCTCCTCTCTTCTGGAGCATGGGACCTCGAGCTGCTGTGTTAGCTGGTGAAGGCTTTGCCGGTCTTGGCTGTTGCGGCTGCTGCTCCTCCTTTTTCAACTTCCACCATTTTATCTTTGGCTCTTCTTTCACTCTCTTCCTCTTCTTGGCCTCCAGAGTCATCCTACAGACCATGATGCTGCCTAGCAACACACTCCCCTACCACCACTCTGCAGTCACTAATCTCTTTCAGTTTAGACCTCCTGCATAAGATGTAGTCCACCTGTGTGTACCTTCCTCCACTCTTGTATGTCACCCTGTGTTCCTCCCTCTTCTTGAAATACTTATTCACAACAGCCAATTCCATCCTTTTGGCAAAATCCACCACCATCTGTCCTTCCACATTCCTCTCCTTGACATCATACCTACCCATTACCTTCACGTCACCGGCTCTCCACCACTACATCCAACTCACTAAAGAATTCTTCTTTCTCTTCCATCTCACACTCAACTTGGGGAGCATATGCACTGACCACATTCATTATAAACCCATTAGTTTCCAACTTCATGCTCATCACTTTGTCTGACACTCGCCACCTCCTAAACACTTTTGACATATTCTTCCTTCGAGACTACTCCATGGTAGAACAGTTTGTAACTGGCTCCGATACTCCTGGCCTTACTCCCCTTCCACCTGGTCTCTTGTACACATAGTACATCTCGAAGAGAAGAATCTTTATTTGTCAAGCAACACACCACACTACAACACATACACACACGCTTTGGATGGTGGCCGGTGAAATGTGGCCTCTGCATTTGACCCATCCTGGCTTGTCCTCCGGGTGTGCAGCCAGGAGCAGTGGGCAGCATTTGTCGACACGCCCGGGGACCTGGTTCCAAATGTCCATCGCTGGTCAGACGATGATGTGTGAATGTTTTTGGTGGGGGTCCTTACTGATATCAGATGGAGTAAACGCCATGTGAGCACGGGGAGAACATGCAAACTCTGCACAGAAAGGCTCCTTATTGGGAGATAACCCGCCGGAGTACGGTGCCAACAGTGGCGATCGTTGTTAACCCGGGCCTCGACCGATCCGGTATGGAAATCAGATTTGTTGTCCGCATATTTGATTTGGCATGGTTTTTACGCCGGATGCCCTTTCTGACTCAACCCTCTCGATTCATCCGGGCTTGGGACCAGCACTGATGATACGCTGCACCCCCAGTGGCTAGATTGTGGAATAAATGTATAAATAAATGAATGAATAAATGTGGAAAAAATATAGAAATAAATAAAGTGAAAAAAGTTGAACAACTTTTTTTTAATGAATAATCAACTTAAAAATGTGTGTTTATGCTTCCAATTATTAAGTGGAAAATACAAATTGATTGTAGAAGAAAAGCTTCCACTACAAAATTCCCATAACTCAATCCACTGGTAACCCACTGCTCCTAGAAGCATCAGTATTGGTGAAATGCATTTAGTTGCTCAGTACTTGTAATCTGTGCACTGACAATTAGCATAATATAATCAAATAACATGTATTTATACATTTTAAAATGAAATATATTTATTATTCTTTTTATGAAAAGTAATTACAAAAGTCGTTTTTGTCATTGTTACAGATGCCCAAAAATAGTTGAAAATCTCAGACAATAAAGAAGCCATTGTACAAAAATCCAGTCGCCAATGTCAGTCACAATATATAAAAAAAGGTACTGAAGAAAAATCTGATGAAAAAACGGTGGTGAAAACTTTTAATGTGAGTGTTGATTCCCCATACATATCGATGTTAAGAGGCTCGTTTCGAAAGGATAATTTTATTATTATTTTTTTTTTAACCTGTGCTGTCAGCATGCTGGGCATACAACACAGAGTACTTGTATGCCATTTGCATCCAGGACAGAGTTAGTCTGCAAGAGGAGTTCAAGTTCTTAACCTGCATTGCAACTCTATTTATTCTTAAATCATCAAGAAATACTGCAATAACTCTGTCCTGTGGATGCCCTGTAGAATGACAAGAGCACAGTTTTGTTTATAGAGAGCCACAACCAACCCCCCTCTTTGGAGAACTATTCATCATGTTTGAGCTATAAACAACTGATCACTACTCCAAGAGGGGGAGAATCACCACAGTGAGACAAATAAACATAGAAACAAACAACACTTACATAAAAACATGAACATTGGATGACAACATGTATTGAAAATCTGAATTAAGGTCCTGTAAAACTGGAACTACAACTGGTCCCGTGGCCTCTTCCTGTCAAAGTTATGGCAGTAAATAAGGGAGGAAAGGAGAGGAAAGCACCCCCGATTGCTGGGGTGCACTCCAAGCAGGGGTGCATGTGGTGCAAGTGTGCGTGCGTGTGTGCGTGTATGTGTGTAAGATGTCCACCGGTGAGTGTACATGACTTATCCCCATTGGTACTGGTGTAGAAGGTTGGTATTATATTCATATCCAAGCAGTGCATGGGCGGGCCGCCAAGACCCCCACGCCCACCCAGGCCGGGAAGAGGGTCCCACCCGACTACCCCCCGGCCAACCATGCCCCCACACCGACCCGCTAGCGACCGGCCACCGCGGAAAACCCCAGTGCTCAATGTGTGCTGTTGGTAACTGCAGTTAAAATTGCGGGGCTGGGGGTGCGAGTCCTTCAGGCAGGTCGAACCCAAATCACTCGCACCCCTCCTGTCTCGCAGACCCTGGTTCGATGGAGTGTTGTTCGGAGTAGGATTGGTGTGCCAATGCATGTGTGTTCGAAGCTAATGTGAGTGGGTTCTGGGGCTCGGGCTGGGTGTGGGTCGCTGTTTCGGGTCTCAGGCCCCGTGGTCAGTGGGTCGGCGCGCCGCGGTGGTCGCCCGCCCCGCGGGTGGGGTGGCTGGGTCTGTGTGTCCCTCTGCATCCCGTGGGGGGGGGGGGGGGTGGCCCGTCATGCCGGGGCTGGTTGGGAAATAATGTTTATCAGGATATGAAAAGGTCTGGTAGAATAAATGATAATGTTCCAGGAAAAAAATAGAAATTATTGCAATAACAGAGTTGACAACAAGACAAATCCTTTCATACAACATTTCAAATAACATATTGGAGCACTTAAGAAATCACTGTTAAATAATAATGATGCGTGTTTATTAACTATCTCCAGTAATATATGTGCAATTATCAAAAAGGGATTGTGGTATGCAATTTTTGATTCACACACAAGGATCGTATTAGGTCTGAATGAGTATGACTCACCGAGTAGTTTTGCAGCTGACTATGACAACATTGAATCTGTCTGTCGAGGATCGACAAGAAGACGTGAGAAGACGGAAGTGAGAAAAAATCCAAGAAGGCGGCGCCCAGCTGCACGAACTAAAACACCAACAATCTGCTCCAACTCAGACAAATTACAAAGCAAATTGCAAAAAAGTATTTATATACAATTTAAAAAACACTTTGCAAATCAACCTCAAGGATTATATAGATTATTATTATGACAAATACGTGATGGAAGAGGACAAAGACCGTAACAATCCAAAGAGGAAGAAGGCAGACGCAGCCACCGGCACAGATGATCTTATTGATCTAACCCCCAGCGCTGTAGACGTAAGTGTCTTGGATGATATTAAAGAGAAGCTGGACTTGCTTGGTCCGCTCCTTTGAGACATTTTCGAGATCAAAGCCATCCTTGATTTCCTGCACCGCATGGTCAGTGAGATGCAAAAAGACAACACGCATCTAAAAGCCTGTGTTAAAGAGTCTCACAACGGAGATTGATGTTGGTACAAAAGAAAATAAAATAATGAAAGAGACTATCCTGGATAGATTCAAGATTCAAGATTCAAGAGGTTTATTCGTCACATACATATACATACTTTCATACATATATGCAGTGAAATGTCAATGCAACTCACCCGGTGATTACACATAATATATCCTAGACTGAACACAGTAGCAACCTAAGAATTTCTACTTGACCAACTAACTGATTCCTGAAACGTAATGCAGTAAGTCGAATGCTATAGAATAAAATAAAATAAAATAGATAAAGGGAATAGGCTTATGTATATGACTAATTATGTATATACAGATATGTGCATTAAAGCGGCATGTGAATAAAGTGAGGTAGCGTTCGTGAGATATACAGCACAGTATACAACAGTACGGCGCAGCAATACAGTAACACCGAACAACCCAGAACAGTGACACAGTATGCGGTACAGTATGCTACATATAGTATAGTAAGGTAGTGGAGCCTATGTGTGTGGCTCAGTGAGGACCCCTGGTGAGGTCAGCATTGACAGTTCTTATGGCTTGCGGGTAAAACTCAGTCTCAGTCTCTTTGTTCTCGCTGTGTGACTGCGGAAGCGCTTGCCTGACCGCAGCAGCTAGAACAGTCCGTTGTTGGGGTGATGAGGATCCTTCATGATCCTGCAGGCTCTGCTACAACACCTCCTGGTGTATAAGTACTGCAGGGAGGGGAGTGTAGTTCCAGTGGTACGTTCAGCTGAACGCACCACCCTCTGCAGGGCCAGCCTGTCCTGAGTAGTACAGTTCCCAAACTAGGCAGTGATGTTGCCTGTCAGGATGCTCTCCACCGCTCCACAGTAAAAGGACTTGAGGATCCTCATCGAGACCCGGAATTTCCTCAGCTTCCTGAGGTGGTAAAGACAATGCCTCGCCTTTCTCACCAGAGTGTCTGTTTGTAAAGTCCATGTTACGTCGTCTGTGATGTGGACTCCCAGGTACTTGAAGCTGCTCACCCTGTCGACAGAAGTCCCATTAATCACCAAGGGCACATGCGTCCTCGGTTGTAATCCTTGCCTAAAGTCCACAATCAGCTCCTTAGTTTTGCTGATGTTCACGTGGAGGCTGTTGTCCTGGCACGAGAGTGGGTCAGCCATCTTGTCGCGGTAGGCCTTCTCACCGTCGTTGTTGATAAGGCCCACCAGAAGGTGTCGTCAGCAACCTTGATGATGGTGTTGGAGCTGGACCTGGCCACATAGTCATGTGGGTACAGGGAGTACAGTAGGGGTTTGAGGACGCAAACCTGGGGGAATCCTGTGTTCAAGGTGAGGGAGCTGAACATGTGCATCCCTATGTGCAATCTCACATAGCCCCCCTTCCGGCCATCCAGGTGCGTGAGCACCTGGGAAACCACAATGTCCATGGATCTTTTCGGCCAGTATGCAAACTGCAGAGGGTCCTTAATCAGCCTCTTGAAGCACTTTATAACCACCAAAGTGAGGGCCACCGGGCAGTAGTCATTCAGGCAGATGGCGATGGAGGGGCGATGACAGGAGTAACTGCGGACCTCTTGAAGCAGGACGGGAGCACGGACTCGGCCAGGGAGGTGTTGAATATCCTTGTGAACACCGAGGCTAGCTGGGTAGCACAGGTCTTCAGTACTCGCCCAATTATGCCATCTGGGCCTGCAGCTTTCCTGGTGTTCCCACACATCAGAGCCCTCCTGACATCAAGCTCGGACACTGAGAGTGCGCGTTCATCCCCAATGGTGTAACTCCAATTAGCTGGCGAGCTAGCGGTGTGGTTGCCAGACTCAAACCACGCAAAAAAGGAGGTCAGTTTGTTGGCTAGGGAGGTATCCACACTTGTTGCTGGGGAGGAGCTGCTGTTGTAATCTGTAATAGTCCGCAGCCCCTGCCACAAGCGTCTGATAAACATAGAACAGTGCAGAGTCAGACCTACATATAGTGGGAGTGGATAGAGGGGGGGGGGGGTGATGAGAGGTAGGGAGGAAGGGATGAGGGAGGTGAGATGATGAGAGTGAGCAATATTTAAAATCTTGACATAGATAGGATGCTAATTTCTACATCTCGCATATAAGAATTATCAGAATAACCAGGGTGCGGCTGGAGGAGTCTCGGAATAACAGACCGTCTATAAAAAGTTTATTAACAACCAGCGATACCCGATTGCCCTTCTGCTGCTTCTCTTTCAGGATGGGGTACCTTCCGTCGGATGTTGATCTACCGCGGGAATAAATTGTTCATACCCAGCGTTGTTCCTTTCAGCTCCCGTCCTTTGCTTTTAACCAGCTCCTAGTGCTTAATGTATTCAAACTCAGCAATGATGGAGCGGGGATGCTCCCAGTCGGTCACCCCGGTGGAAGGTGATCTGCTTCACAGTGTCCATGGGGAGTTTCAGGGCGGTGTGGAGAAAGTTTTTCAGCATGTTTTCTGGTGGCTCGGTGTTGTTCTCGGGGATCCTGGAAAATTTGAGGTTCTCCCACGTAATTTTGGATTGGATTTATTGTTCCCACGGTGAAAGTTCGGATATTTCCAAACCAGAAGCCTTGGGTCGATAAATCCATACGCTACGCTCTGATTGCTTGCACGGCCGCTTAGAACGACTGTCTTGTATCCGTAAATATGGACAATTACAAAGCGGCGTCATACAATCTGCGGAGGGCGGTGAAGGACGCTAAACGGACGTACAGAGAGACTGTGGAGCTACAGATGGAGCAACGGGACACCAGACACTTGTGGCAGGGGCTGCGGACTATAACAAACTACAAGAGCAGCTACTCCCCAGCCACAAGTGTGGACGCCTCCCTAGCCAACGAACTGAATTCCTTTTATGCGCGGTTTGAGTCTGGCAACAGCACCGCTAGCTCACCAGCAAATTGGAGTTACACCGCTGGGGATGAGGGCGCACTCTCAGTGTCTGAGAATGACGTCAGGAGGGCTCTGATGTGGGTGAACACCAGGAAAGCTGCGGGCCCAGATGGCATATTTACATTTACATTCACATTTAGTCATTTAGCAGATGCATTTAGCTTATACACCAGGAGGTGTAGTAGCAGAGCCCGCAGGATCATGAAGGATCCTTACCACCCCAACAACGGACTGTTCCAGCTGCTGCAATCGGGCAAATGACCTCACCAGAATGAACCCCAGCTTCTGTCTACTGCAAGAAGCTCACCTCACTGCATCCGAGCACCTCAAACTTAAAGCTAAATGGGTTATCAGATTTTTTCTGCATCATATAACAAAAAAAAGAGGTGTTTCTATATTGATCAATAAAAGTATCCCATATCAGAATAAAACCACAATATCAGACACGGAAGGGCTTTACATAATGATCAATGGAATTTTGGGAAACATCGAATTTGCTTATATTTTTGGCCCAATGAGGACTACCAAGCCCTGGAATTTGTCGGACACTATAAGGCAATATATGAGTGATCTCGCTCTTTGAAATTGTTGGCGATCAAATAATCCACGTATTAGTGAATACACATATTATTCACCATCCCAAAATGGCTTCTCTAGAATTTACTTTTTTTTGACAAGTAACTGTAATGTCCAAAATCACTAACCCATAAATCCACCCTATTGTAATCTCCGATCACAGCCTGATTAGTTTCAATCTCATAAACAAAACCATCCAGAACCCTCCTGGTAGGTGGCAGATTAAAACCTCACTTTTGACAGATAAAGAATTTAACCTTTTTTTTTCTCAAGAATGGACTTCCTACATTAAACTGAATGACTCTCCAGAAATATCACCATCCTTACTCTGGGAAACGGCAAAGGCAGTCCTGAGAGTGAGAATTATTTCATTCTCCACTCACAAGAAAAGGAACAAGACAAGACAAGAGTTGCCAAAATATACTAGAACAACGATTAAAAGACTTACACTCCCAACAAGCCCACTCACTCACTGAACAAATCCGAAATGAGATCCAGACAATTACATCTCAACTTGATTATATCATCCATCAAAAGACACAATTTCTCATGCAACGAACACGAGTGAATCATTTGGAATTCAATGACAAAACAGGTACATTTCTTGCCAATCAATTGAAACGTGATAGAGAAAAAACACTTATTACAGCCATCAAAGATCCACAGTCTAGGAAAACACACACCCGGCAAGACACCAACAAAATATTCAGGGACATGTATAACAAACTATATCACTCAGATAATGAATCAACTATATCAAACATTAACTCATTCCTCGATGATATTGACCTCGCTAAACTGTCCACTACAACATTATAAGAGAAGAATCTTTTTTGTCACACGGCACACACACCACAACACAAACACGCATGCAGTGACGGCGACCAACACACACACATGCTTCAAATGGTGACCCATCCTGGCTTGTCCTTCCTGCAGGGGGCAGCCAGGAGCAGTGGGCAGCATACAGTGATGCGCCCGTACCCGCGCTGTGTCCATTAGATTAACCACTTACTCAAGAAGAACTCAGGAAAGGTCTCTTCTCTATGCCTAACAATAAATCACCTGGATCAGATGGTTACCCAGTAGAATTCTATAAACACTTCCGGCCACTTATATCCCCATTATTCATCAGAATGGTTACGGAGATTAAATCAACCTCCACCATGCGTCCGCACATGAATACCGCTCTTATTTAGGTTTTGCTCAAACCCAATAAGGACCCAACCCTTACCTCCAGTTATAGACCCATGAGCTTAATTCATTGCAATTTAAAGATGATTAGTAAAACACTAACTAACAGAATTGTAAAAAGTAATTCCATTTATAATTCACCCAGACCAAACAGGCCAGACACACATCCAGCAAGATGTGCCGTGTATTCAGTCTGATCAGCATATCTCAAAGAAACAACTTAAATGCGGTTATTGCTCCTTTAGATGCCGACAAACGCATTTGACAGAGTTAGTTGGACATACAGTATCTCTTTTCCACAATAAATTTGGCTTTGGAAAGCCACTCATTCAATGGGTCAGTATTACGTACAACTCACCATCTGCTTCTGTCATCACCAATACTTACACTTCACTTTACAATGTGGCACAAGACAATGATGTCCGCTCTTCCCTTTTACTACTCGCCATCTTTATTGAACCCCTCTCGGTGGCTATCCATCAAAACAGTAATATCGTAGGCGTACAAAAAGGAAACTGTTCACAGAATCATATCATCCCTGCCCCTCGTGTTTAATCTTATATCTAAATTCTCAGCTATCACAGACTATTCAATAAATTGGACTAAAACTACAGTCTTACCACTCAGTGGGGGGGACTGCAATGCTGCAACCCAGAAAGTTCCCTTAACCATCACAACGGGCAATATTTGATACCTTGATGTTGATATCTCCACCAATCTGTCAGATTTGTTTACCCTTCACTTTACTCCTTTCTCAAATCCATTGAAGAAGACCTAATTCGATGGAACAACCTACCCATCTCACTAATTGGTAGGATAGCAGCAGTGGAAATAATATACTTCCAAAAATGAATTATATATTTTAAATAACCCCAGTGCAACCAACAGTACATTGGTTTAATACTCTAGACTCAATAGTCAATACATTTTATTGGAAATACAAGAAACCGAGAATTAAACGAGCAACACTACAGAAAAACAAAGACTGTGGAGGCCTAGCAGCCCAAAACTTCAGATACTACTATTTAGCAAACCATTGCAATTAAATGGTTGGATTAGATTTGATTAGATTCAGAATCAGAATCATAATCAGAAATACTTTAATAATCCCAGGGGGAAATTACTTAGATTAAACTAATTGTCAATGAACAGAGTACAAGTACTGAGGCAATGAAATGCATTGCTCTGCACTTTACCCATCCTAGTAACTGACATATCGAGAAGCAGTGGGCTGCCATATAGCAGTGCCTGGGGAGCAGTTAGAACCAGAGCAACAATTGGGCCAGACATTGAACGAACAGAATGTCACAATGCTTTAAGAATCCATTCATCGCAACGACTCTGTCAGCCTGGTGGAGATTCCTCAAACTCAGTGGTCACACTCTATTCAAATTCACTCCAATCAGGCACAGCCCGGATTTTCTGGTTAAAAACAAACCAATTATCTTCAGGTCTTGGAAAAGACAGGGAATTACTCCTCTGGAACACATTTTTGAAAACAGTTTGCTTATATCTTTTCCCAAACTTAACCCAAAGGTATAATATTGGTGGCCACAGTTTCCTGCAATTCCTTCAACTACAGCAGTCTCTAAAAGTTAAAATCAAATTAACGAACAACAACCACCTCCGATGATTGAACATCTTACTCATATAGGTAATTAAAAACAATCTCTTTTCCAAAATATAGAAACTTTTATTAAAAACAGATGACACTTTATCTTTACCCACCATGGAATGGGAAAGATACCTTGCTGTTTCCACCGATATCAACCTGTGGAAGCTTATTTGCACGTTTTCTATGACCCGCAATTCCAAAATGATCTCATGCAATATACGATTCTGCACAGAGCTCATATCACCCAACACAAAATGTTCAAAATGGGTTTTGTGGATAAATATGTTTGTTCTCACTGTTCCCTTAATATCAGAGATGACTACTTTCATGCCATCTGCCTCTGCCCACCTATCCTAGCATTCTGGACCAACATCACCAAGAAGCTGTCAACCCTTCTGGGTCACAGCATTCTTAGTAATTCTGTATGTCTACTCTGTGACCTCTCCTCAGTTGACCCACCACTTAAACACCACCAACCCATTTTGATCGCTTTAACAACTACCAAGAAAATAGTACTACTCAATTGGAAAGCCAGATAATCTCACCACATCCCAATAGTTACATTTATTGATAGAATACATCTCAATGGAAAAACTATTGGCAATGTCGGAAAAAACAAAGTTGATTAATTTAATGAAATATGGGCTACTTTTATCGCTGACACAACTCCATCCATTAATGCTTGAGTCTTCCTAAGTCGGGGCAATGTTGTGATGTTTTGGGGCATGTGGGGGTCCCACTGGGGCTCTGCAGTAGTGTAGATGCCCGGCGGCTGGGGGGAAGTCCATGGCACTTGGTTCTGTGGCCGTGGGGGGCCCCGGGCCCCACAGAGGTCAGGAGGTCGGCGCTCCGCTGGGGTCGCCCGCCCCATGGGTAGGGTGGGGCTTATGTGTCCTTCGGCGTCCTGTTGGGGGGGTATGTGTCCCATCGTGCCGGGACTGGTAAGACATTCCGTCTGGTCCTGTGACCTGGGTAGGGACTTGAGTGTGGGCTCCCCATGTGGTTTCCTTCAGTGGGGGGCAGACTCCGTGTCGGTGTCGTTGCACCGGGCTGCATGGGTACCTGTTCTCTGGCACTCGTCTGCTGGGTGTGGGGGGGCCGTCTGCCTCCCTAATTTCTGTGGTCCGCATGCGCGATGGCCAGGGGCTGGTTAGGGGCCTGATGGGGGTGCGGATGGCGACATGGCGGCATGTTTGATCTGGTTGTGCTTCACCTATGTCTCCCAGTGCCAAAACTCATACTCAGTGCATACACCACACATAGGCCGAGGGTTTGCAGGATGGGTGGGGCGCGAACTATGTGGGCAGCTGTGATCTTGCCCGTCACACTCTTGCCCCGACGTGCTTCTCGTCTGTCCTGAAATTTGAATATCTCATATTAGCCTATTAGCCTTAAAACCTCATATTAGCTTAGAACACATACAGTACACACACACAAATCTTACTCCAAACAACACTCCACCAGACCAGGATCTGCGGGGCAGGAGGGGTGCAAGTGATTCTGGTTCGACTTGCTTGGAGGACTCGCACGGTGTCGGGGTGTGGGTGGCCGGGTGGGCCCCCTACTGGCTGGGTTCGAGTCCGTGCCTTCTCTGGCGCACTTGCCGTTGTGGGTGTGGGTTGGGGTGCGGGGGGCGGCTGTCGGCCTTTGTTCCCGCTGCGTGACTTCTCTTTTGTGGGTGCCGGTGGTGGTGGAGAACCCAAATATCTGGCAGCCTGTTGGCATCAGCAGGGGGAGGGGGCTGACATCCGGGTGCCCTGTGCTGAGCACACCCGGCGACGTGGATGGGCGCTCAGGCCTCACAGCTGGGGCATATGATCAGCTGTGGTGTGGCTGGCCTCGCCTCGCCCCTGCTGTCTTGCCTACAGTTGGTTCGGGCTGGTTGTTGGTCAGTCCGCGTGGGACCTGGCTCCAGGCCATGCTGCCCATGGCCTAGGTTCTGTGCCTGCATCTGCGTCTTGTGCCTGCACATGGGGGTGGGTTGTATATTAGCACCTCAGTGGTGAAGGGCCCCCTCCTGTTTTCTGGGACTGGGTTAAGCTCCTCGGGTCGGGCGTGGGTGTTGCGCTGCGGGCTTCCGGCTTCTCTGGGGCTGGGGGGTCTTCTGTGGCTGCAGGGCAGGGTGCTCAGGGCTTTCCTGCGGCCGTGGGATGTCTGTATGGCTGTGTGACTCAAAGGTGGCTTCGGGACACACACACACACACACACACACACACACACACACACACACACACACACACACACACACACACACACTGTGGTCTCACCACAGGCACACACACACCATCAGCACCTGCTTTGAACACACCCCCAACACCCTCCTGGTTACATCACTCTCCTTTTCCCCCCTTATTTACTTGTCCGCAGGACAGAGTTATTGCAGCAGTTCTTGATTATTAAAGAATAAATTAACAGTTGTATTGCAGGTTGAGAACTTGAACTCCACTTGCAGACTAACTCTGTCCGAGATGCAATGGCATTCAAATACTCTGTGTTGTACGTTGTATGCCCAGCACTCTGACAGCACAGGTAAAAAAAGAAAATAAAAGATCTGTCTGTTGTCATTTCTGTAATAGTAATAATTAATTCTGCCAAACTCAACCTGTATTTGAAATCACAGGACTACAAATTGATATTATTGACACACAACAACCCCACCGAGTAAGTGAAAACTGCGAAACCAGTGACAAAAACACACCCACTGACAACACATAGACAAAAGACATGAATTCCTTCAGAAACACACTGTAACTAACAATTTCATCAATAAAAAAAAGCACAATAATTTTATGTCACTACGGACCAGAAGTGTTTTAGAAAGTGAAAACAAACAAAAAAAAACTATAAATAGTATAGATACGAAAAAAATAAATATGATGTATGTCATGGAGAACCACAATAATTTTTTTTTAATTTAATTCTACTACAAATGACCAAAAAAGAACAAACGTTTGTTAATTCTTCAAATATAACGGAGTCCACTAAAGACGAAATACATTTAAATCAAAAGGATGTAATTATAGTAAATGAATGTGACAATACTAACTTTAAATTTCTACCTATGACAATATATCAACAAAATAAACTTTGTTTAAAATGTTACATTTCACATTGAATGAGTGAAAACAAAGGAAATCACAGGAAAATTGGCAGAGAGAAAGACAGAATTGCCGATAACAAAAAGTATGTGTAGAACATTCCAAATAACTAATGCTGATCATTTTACTGGCTGCATTGGTGTAGATCACGATGATTCTGCCTTGTATAATATAACTGTTCTGTCCCCCCAGTCGGTACTGTGACATCATAGCATTGTGATGATAGTGTGACATCAAAACACAGGCATATAAGATAGCCAGGCAGAAACACACGCAGACAATCCGAACACGCCTCAGACTCGGACTAATGTCTCTTTCCATCTTCCATCTTCATCGCCCTTGAGAAAACACAATCTGTGAGTTTATTCATGCTATGCGTGTATGCATACAGTGTAGGAGCTATAACAATGTATTAACAGGTTATTTGCATCTGCATAGAGATTGATAGGTAATCTGCATACTTCTGTACTGTTCCACAGTTCCACACTGTTCTATTAAATATACCAAAAATGAGCTCCTGTCTCCGGGTACTTCTTGAGAGAGTGTTAACTCGTGCATAGAAATAACTGTAAAATAATAATGATTAATGTTTATTAACCACTTCTGGTAGTACATGTACAATTATTAAGCAGAAATCATGTTATGAAATCATTAATTCACATGCAAGGAACAAAATTGGCCTACATGAATATGACTAATAGGACTGAATATCACCTAGTAGTGATGTAGCCTACTACAATGACATGGAATCTCTCTATAGTAATTTATCTAATACGAACAATGAATTTAGTCTAACTGAACAGATATTTTAAATCATAGGACTATGGATAGATAGATATCAAATATTACTGACACCACTGAACATGAATTAAATTTAAAGTCAGCTGATGTAATTTTGGTCAATAATTCTCAAAACAAACTTTCAATAAAATTTTCAATTCCTTTGACATATACATATCAACAAAAAAACTTTGTTTAAAGTGTAACATGATCTCATAATACATGAAGCTATGCTATTTTGTAAACCCAATCGATTTTGGCCGATGGTAATTGTTTGTTTAGACATTATTTCAATAAGTGAAAATGAAGAGAATCACAGAAAAATAATAGTTATGGTCATCAAACACATAAAAGATAACCATAATTTATACAGCAATTCCTTAAGACATAACTACTTATCTGTTGAAAATTATTTACAATTATCACAAATTACATATGCTTGAATTTGGGCTGCTGAAGTTGAAATACAAGCAGCAACTGATGTACTAGGTGCACATATATTCACATATGGTCATAAGAAATGGTTAAAATATTGTACCTCAAAACCACAATTTCACATAGACACAGGAATTACAGTTACTTAAAAAGTATCAATGAATGTAAGGATGCAGTCATTACAAGTGTTAAATATCCTAATACAGAAGATTGTGCTCAAATTTGCCATTTCAAATGAATATTAAAAAAATACCAAAAAATAATTAATACAAAGAAATAAATAAAAAGTTTAATCACATAAAACATGTATCACAAATGTACAAGAAAAAGACTCAAATAAAAAAAGTCAAAAATGTAGGTAGATGGTAAATGGTAGATTCGACAAAAAATAAAAAAATATTATTTTCAGTGGACTATTTTTCTCAGATTCATCAAATTGTATTCAATGTGTCAATTGCCTTGAGAAAAGGTTATGACAAAGACAAGAACACTAAGATTAGCTGTGAAATGTTAACAAATAAAGATTAAATTCGCAAAATTGTTAATTTCGATCAAGGATATAAATTCATGAAACCTATAAGAGGTATTCCGGCATTTTGGCATAGTGTACAAAAATATATTTTTGCTATGGTTAGACAACTAGATATACCAACATTGTTTTGCTCGTTTTCTTCGGCTGATTTACGATTGGAAGAGTTCTTCAATGTATTTTGAAACAAGGACAAAAAAAAGTGTGAAAAGACTTAAATTGGTCTGAAAGATGTGAAATGTTAAAAAGGAATTCAGTTACAGCTGCGCAAATGTTTGATCATCGATTCCACTGTTTTCTTAAATATGTAATAATGTCACAAGCAGAACCATTTGGTAAAATAAGTGATTATTTCTACAGAATTTAATTCCAACAACGTGGGTCACCTCACACTCATTGTTGGTTCTGGGTTGAAAATGCTCCAAAAGTAGACACAAATTACTATAATGAAGTTATAGCGTTTATTGAGCAATACATTGAATGTGAAATGCCACCTACTTCAGATAAAGACATGTATGACATTGTATCCTCTGTACAACAACACAGCAAGAGACACTCTTAAACATACAAGAAAAAAGGAACGATATGTCCATTCAATTTCCCAAGACCACCAAGTAATCTAACTTAAGGATCCGGGTGGGGAGACGGGGGAACCAGGCTGGATGGAGAAGGACAGGCAGACTGGGTCGACGGGAGGAGACAAGCAGGTAAGGGGAAGATGAGAAATAAACTAGGAACTAGAAATAAGCACTAGGAGCTAGGAACTAGGAACTTGGAAGGAAGCCAGTAGCGATACAACTCGGGTAAGCTAGTTGACGGTCTGGCAAGGAATGACTGGGAAGCTGGGACTAAATACTGTGCAGGTAATTGATCCCAGGTGTGTGCAATCGGGCTCGAGTAGGGAGCTGCAGATGGGGCAAGGGCGGCCTCTAGTGCCGCTGGGAGGCCGTGGCCCTAACAGTACCCCCCCTCTACAGACGCCCCTTGGCGGACACCTGGAACCGGAAGGGCAAGTTCGATTGAAATCCCGGATGAGGGAGGCATCCAGGATCTGTCTCCGGGGGACCCAGGAGCGTTCCTCCGGACCGTATCCCTCCCAGTCCACAAGGTACTGGAAGCTCTCCCCCGGCGCCTCACATCCAGCAGGCGCCGCACTGTGTAGGCTGGGTGGCCGTCATTGGTGCGGGGGGGTGGTAGGGCCTCGGCGGGGAGGGAGAGAGGGCTGGAAACCACCGGCTTAAGCAGGGATACATGGAAGGTAGGGTGGACACGGAGGGAGGGAGGGAAACGGAGGCGTACGGCACAGGGGTTAATGATTGACACAATGGGGAAGGGGCCAACATACCGGGGAGCGAGTTTTCGGGAGTCCACCTTGAGGGGCAAGTCCTTTGTGGAGAGCCATACCATCTGTCCGGGGACGTATGTGGGTGCGGGCGCACGGTGCCGGTTCGCCTGCCGCTGGGACCTGGCAGAGGCCCGGAGTAGGGCAGAGCGGGCCCTCCTCCACGTCCTCCGGCAGCGAGCAATGTGGGCCTGTACGGAGGGTAGGTAGCCCAGAGAGCATTGGAAGGGCGACAGGCCGGAGGAGTTGTTCACCAGGGTGTTGTGGGCGTATTCGGCCCATGGCAGCTGGTCGCTCCAGGAGGTGGGGCTGGTGTTTGTCAGGCAGCGGAGCATGGCCTCCACCTCCTGGTTCGCCCGCTCCGTCTGGCCGTTGGTCTGGGGGTGGAAACAGGAGGAGAGACTGACCTGTGCCCCCAGGGCTGAGCAGAAGGCGCGCCAGACCTGGAAGGTGAACTGGGGTCCGACACCACGTCTGCCGGGATGCCATGGCGGCGAATCACCTCGGCCACCAGCAGGTCTGCGGTCTCCCTTGCCGATGGTAGTTTGGGCAGGGTGAGGAAGAGGGCCGCCATAGAAAAGCGGTCCACCACCGTGAGGATGGTAGTGTTGCCCCGGGATGGTGGAAGACCGGTGACGAAGTCCAGGGCGATGTGGGACCAAGGACGAATCAGGATGGGTTATGGGCGGAGGAGGCTGGAGCGGGGTCGGGTGGAGCTCTTGGACCGGGCGCAGGTGGGACAGGCCGAGACGAAGGACCGGGTGTCAGGGAGCAGGCTTGGCCACCAGAAGTGCTGGCGGACGACGGCCAGGGTGCGGGTGATCCCGGGATGGCAGCTGAGGCGGGAGGCATGGGCTCACTGCAGAACCTGGGAGCGTGCGGAGTCAGGGACGAACAGGTGGTTAGGGGGTCCGGTACCTGGGTCGGGCTGGTGCTCCTGCGCTTGGGTGACGAGGGACTCGATCTCCCAGGTGTGTGTGGTGGCAAGGCACAGGGGTGGAAGGATGGGTTCTGGATCCCCTCTCTTCTCCTCTGGCGCGAACACACGGGACAGGGTGTCAGGTTTGGTGTTCTTGGTTCCTGGGCGGTAGGATAGAGAGAAGTTAAACCGGCCAAAACCAACGCCCACCTGGCCTGCCGGGAGTTGAGCCGCTTCGCCGTCCGGATATAGGCCAAGTTCTTATGATCAGTCCAGACGACGAAGGTGTGGATTGCTCCCTCAAGCCAGTGGCGCCACTCCTCCAGGGCTAGTTTGACGGCCAGGAGTTCCCGGTTACCCACATCATAGTTGCCCTCGGGTGGGGTGAGCCTGCGGGACACAAAGGCACAGGGGTGGAGCTTTCCGTCGGTTGGAGAGCGCTGAGAAAGTACTGCGAAGCGTCCACCTCTACCATGAACTGGAGGTTGGCGTCGGGCTGGGCCAAGACTGGGGCCGACGAAAAGCGCCTCCTGAGGTCGAGGAACGCAGCCTCGGCCGCGGGGGTCCACTTGAAGGCCACTGCAGTGGAGGTAAGGGCTGAGAGGGATGCAGTGATGCGGCTGAAGTTACGGATGAAGCGCCGGTAGAAGTTTGCAAACCCGAGGAACCGTTGGAGCTGCTTCCTATTGGCTGGGGTTGGCCACTCCAACACGGCGGCCACCTTCTTGGGGTCCATCTCCACCCTCCTCGGGCAATGATGAATCCTAGGAAGGAAATGGACGGAACATGGAAGACACACTTCTCAGACTTAACAAACAGACGGTTCTCCAGCAGGCGCTGCAGCACCAGTCGTACATATTTTACGTGGTCGGAGAGGGATTTGGAGAAAATCAAGATGTCGTTGGGGTACACAAAGACAAATGAGTTGAGCATGTCGCGGAGGACATCGTTAATTAGGGCCTGGAAGACCGCTGGGGCATTTGACAGACCAAAGGGCATAACAAGATACTCGAAGTGTCCGAGCGGGGTTTTGAACGTGGTCTTCCACTCGTCCCCTTTACGGATGCGGACCAGGTGGTAAGCGTTGCGGAGGTCGAGCTTGAAAAAGTGGGTGGCACCCTGGATGGGGACGAAGACTGAATCCATCAGGGGCAAGGGGTACTTGTCTTTGATAGTGATGTCGTGAAGTCCCCTGAAGTCAATGCAAGGACGGAGGCTCTTGTCCTTCTTAGCAACAAAGAAGAACCCTGCGCCTAGCGGAGAAGACAAGGGGCGAATAATCCCGGCAGCGAGAGAGTCGCGGCTGTAAGTTTCCATGACCTCCTGTTCGGGCCGGGAGACGTTACAGGCGACTGCAGGGGAAGGGGGCGCCTGGCAGGAGGTTGATTGCGCAGTCGTAGGGGCGATAAGGTCGTAAGGATAGCGCACCCTGCTTGCTGAAGACCGGGGCCAGGTCCAGATATTGCGATGGAACCGAGGGCAGTTCAGGGCTCTTGGGGACGCCTGGCGGCGCGCCCAGCAGCGGGTTTGAGGCCGAGCGGAGGCAGTGGCCATGACAGTGTGTGCTCCAGGAGCTCACGCTGCCTGGGCACCAGTCCATCTGAGGGTTGTGTGTCTGGAGCCAGGGGTACCCCAGAACCATGGGGTACAGTGGGGAATCTATGAGGAAGAACCTTAAGGACTCACGGTGGTTGCCGGAGAGTAGCAGCTTGAGGGGGGCTGTCTGGTGGGTAATCCGGGTCAGATGTGACCCGTTCAGCCCCTTGACCTCAAGCGGTGCGGGGAGAGGGATGGGCAAAGATGTTTATTAGCCTGGACGGTGGAGCTGGCCGGGGGGACCCGGTCGGGTAGGGATGGAGCAGGGCTGGGCAGGGATGATGATGACCAGGAGATGGGGTCCAGGATCCGGGTGGGGAGACGGGGAACCAGGCTGGATGGAGATGGACGGGCAGCCTTGGTCAACGAGCGGAGACAGGCAGGTAAACCGGGCTGGCTGGATTTGGAGAGACAGACTGGGTCGACGAGAGGAGACAAGCAGGTAAGGGGAAGATGAGACAACGAGACATAAAATAGGAACTAGAAATAAGCACTAGGAGCTAGGAACTTGGAAGGGAGCCAGTGGCGATACAACTCGGGTAAGCTAGTTGACGGTCTGGCAAGGAATGACTGGGAAGCTGGGACTAAATACTGTGCAGGTAATTGATCCCAGGTTTGTGCAATCGGGCTCCAGTAGGGAGCTGCAGATGGGGCAAGGGCGGCCTCTAGCGGCCTCTAGTGGGAGGCCGTGGCCTAACAATGACGGCATGCACTATTCTTGATGAAGAACGAAAACAGAATAACGAAGAGAAATTAGAAACAGCAAATGCTACAGAAAAACTGAAGACTTTAATTGTAATTATAAAAGAGCAAATAAGAAGCAGAACAAATGTATGAACTGATTCTAAATCCGAAATGTAATTTTGTTACAATTGACAATTTATTTATCATGTCAACATCTCAACAAATCTTTGAAAGTGCTTACAACACAATTACAGAAAAACATTTGGGTGTTTAAGACAAATTTCTGATATTTGGGTGAATCGGTACAACAGATATTTTACAACGTTGGAATGCAAACATGGATATTCTTGTATAGTTTACATTGTATCCTACATTTCAAAAGCAGAAAGAGAAATGATTTTGTTACAAGAAGCACAAGAAGAAGCTTCAAAATACAACAATATCAATGCAAAACAAGCATTAATTTCAACAGAGAAATATCTGCCAAAGAAAGTATTTACCGCTTAACAACTATTAGACTTAAATAATTAAATTAATTCAAACTGGTGACAACAGAGTCTTCCACTCAACATACTTCAAAGAAGTATGTAGTCTACATGTTGTCAAAAGAGAAAGATGACATATGGAGGTATAGTATTACAGACAGATACAAAGGCAACCAAAAAACAAACAATTTGGTGATATGTGTCTGGCTAATTTGTATCTAAATACCAAATACTGAGTGGATCCGAAAGTTTAACACATAAGGTTAATAAATTGGAAAAAATTTAGGATTTACTAAGGAAAGAACACAAACATATTTTACTGTTATATGATACGCTTGATTTTCTCGCACTAAACTCTCAGAAATTCCATTAAAGTATATTTATATACAACAGTTTCTACCTCATTATCTAGATTGTGAATTAAAACTGTCCAAATAGAGTGCTTATGAAGAACTCTACAAGACAGGATAACACAAACAAGATGCATTGCATTTGATTTCAAATATGTCAATGGTGCTTGAAAAGATTACATAGAGAAAAAAAGACTGCACCGCCTGTCTGCAGCGGTGACTTGGTCCCGCCCCCTTGGTCCACCGTTGCACTTCGGCGGGGCGCTGTCCCTCACCCCCCCCCCTCCCCCACCCCCGAATGAGAGAGGAAGTCCGCAATGACCATCTGGGTACCCGGCCAGTGGATCACCCGCAAACATCTCTTACGGCCGCGATGCACTCATGGATATAAAAACTTCCCTAAATGAACAACTTTGGGACTTTTTATCCGTGGAAGCAGTGTGGCTGGCTGAAATTCTACGCAGGAAGACACTCAACAACAACAACAAAAATGGAGCCGTTGTTCCACGAGCGGGCCCACGGAGGAAGCACCGTGGTAAACAAGGCGGCATTCGGGTCAGAATGAGGACGCAACCTGACCGTCCACCTCTGCCAAGCATCCTTCTTGCCAACGTTCAGTCCCTGGAGAACAAGATGGATGAACTTCGAGCAAGGATTAAATTCCAACGAGACACGAGTAACTGTTGCGTCCTCTGCCTGACGGAAACATGGTTGAACCCACTGGTGCTGGATGAAGCCATCCATCCAGCCAAGTCCTTCTCCGTGTTCCGCGGCGACAGATCGGGGAAGTCGGGGAAATCCAAAGGTGGAGGCATCTGCCTAATGGTTCACAACCATTAGGCAGACCAACCAACCAACGACATCAAGTCTCTCCCACTCCTGCTCGCCGAACCTGGAACAGCTGACCATCTTATGTCGTCCATTTTATCTCCCGGGAATTCAGCACGGTCATCATTACAGCCGTTTACATCCCACCGCAAGTGGACACAGCACTGTCGGACCCGTATGATGTGTTGTGCGGATTTCAAAACAAACATCCCGACTCGGCTGTGGTGGTGACTGGGGACTTTAACAGGGCGAACCTTAAAAAAGTTTTGCCTAATTTCCACCAACACATTGCGTGTGCCACCAGGGGAGATAGAACTTTGGACCATTGTTACACACCGTACAAGAACGTATACAAGACTGTCTCGCTCCCTGCTTTCGGGAAATCTGACCATGACACGATCTCGCTGGTTCCCGTTCACAGGCCTCTGATCGCGCTATAACTGGTGGTGACGAGGGAAGTGAAGCATTCGATAGACCAATCAGATGTTGCACTTCAGGAAGCACTCGCTGACGTAGACTGGGACATGTTCCAATCAAGTTCAAGTGACGTCAGCGAGTTTACGGACATAGCGGTGAGCCTAGTGGCTACGGTAGCAAACAGCGTCGTTCCCATGGTGAAAGTTCGGATATTTCCAAACCAGAAACCGTGGGTTGATAAATCCATCCGCTGCACTCTGAATGCTTGCACGGCCGCTTAAAACGACGGTTTTGTATCCGGAAATATGGACAATTACAATGCGGCGTCTTACAATTTGCGGAGGGCAGTGAAGGATGCTAAACGGACGTACAGGGAGACTATGGCGCTCCAGATGGAGCAGGGGGCCACAAGACGCTTGTGGCAGGAGCTTCAGACGATAACAAACTACAAGAGCAGCTCCTCCCCAGCCACGGGTGTGGATGCCTCCCTAGCCAACGAACTGAACTTCTTTTATGCGCGGTTTGAGTCTGGCAACAGCACCGCTAGCTCGCCGGCTATTTGGAGTTACACCACTGGGGATGAGCGCGCACTCTCAGTGTCCGTGCATGAGGTCAGGAAGGCTCTGAGACAGGTGAACACCAGGAAAGCTAGGGGCCCAGATGGCATATCTGGGCGAGTACTGAAAATCTGTGCTAACCAGCTAGTTCCGGTGTTCACTACAATATTCAACATCTCCCTGGCTGAATCAGTGGCCCCGTCCTGCTTCAAGAGGTCCACCGTCGTTCCTGTTCCGAAGATCGCCTCTCCTGCCTGCCTGAATGACTACCGTCTGGTGGCCCTCACCTTGGTAGTCATGAAGTGTTTTGAGAGGCTGATTAAGGATTATATCTGCGCCTCCCTCCCCTGCACCTTGGACCTGTTGCAGTTCGCGTACCGGCAGAACAGATCCACGGACGACGCGGTCTCCCAGGTACTGCACACCACTTTCACGCACCTGGATGGCCGGAAAGGGGCCTATGTGAGAATGCTGTTCATTGATTACAGTTCAGCTTTCAACACCATAGTCCCCACCAGACTGGCTGTCATTCTGAAGGAGCTCGGACTGAATACCCCGCTCTGTGCCTGGATCCTGGACTTCCTCACAGCCCGGCCCCAGGTGGTTAGGGTGGGGAAGCACATGTCCAGCTCCCTCACCCTGAATACAGGATCCCCCCAGGGTTGCGTCCTCAGCCCCCTACTGTACTCCCTGTAAACACATGACCGTGTGGCCAGGTCCAGCTCCAACACCATCATCAAGTTTACTGATGACACCGTTGTCGTGGGCCTGATCACCGACTGCGATGAGAAGGCCTCCCGCGAGGAGGACGCTGACCTGTCACTCTGGTGCCAGGACAACAGCCTCCACCTGAACGTCAGCAAAACTAAGGAGCTGATTGTGGACTTTAGGCGAGGATTACAATCGAGGACGCACGCACCCTTGGTGATTAATGGGACTTCTGTTGACTGTGTCAGCAGCTTCAAGTACCTGGGAGTCCACATCACAGAGAATTTAACATGGACTTTACAAACAGACACTGGTGAGAAAGGCAAGGCAGCGTCTTTACCACCTCAGGAAGCTGAGGAAATTCCGGGTCTCGGTGAGGATCCTCAAGTCCTTCTACTGTGGAGCGGTGGAGAGCGTCCTGACAGGCAACATCACTGCCTAGTTTGGGAACTGTACTACTCAGGACAGGTGGGCCCTGCAGAGGGTGGTGCGTTCAGCTGAACGTACCACTGGAACTACCCTCCCCTCCCTGCAGTACTTATACACGAGGAGGTGTAGTAGCACGCAGGATCATGAAGGGTCCTCATCACCCCAACAATGGACTGTTCCAGCTGCTGTGGTCAGGCAAGCGCTTCCGCAGTCACACATCGAGATCAGAGAGACTGAGACTGAGTTTTTTCCCCCAAGCCATAAGAACTGTCAATGCTGACCTCACCAGGGGTCCTCACTGAGCCACACACATAGGCTTCACTACCTTCTGTACTGTATGTAGCATACTGTATTCGCATACTGTGTTCAGGGTTGTTCGGTGTTACCGTATTGCTGCGCCGTACTGTTGTATACTGTGCTGTATTATCCCACAAACACTAACTCACTTTATTCACATGCCACTTTAATACACATATCCGTATATACATAATTGCCTCTCCCATAAACATAAATCTATCCCATATACGTAAGCCTATTCCCTTTATCTATTCCATTTTATTTAATTCTATTTTATTTTATTCTATATATTTTTATTTTATTCTATAAGTGTTTGACTTACTGTATTTCGTTTTAGGAATCAGTTAGTTGGTCTAGTAGAAAGAAGCCCCCTGTCCAACGTGTCCGTCTGCAGACAGAAAGAAAGAGCAAAGTTAGGGGTATGCAGTACAGACTCCCCACAGACAGCTGCCTTTAATTTAACAAATTTAACAAATATCTGTCGGCAAGGCTCTGACCACTGGACCAGATCTGGAGCACATTTTAGAGTTAAGTCGGTCAAGGGGCTGGACAGTGCAGCAAATTCCGGCACAAACCTCCTATAGTATCCCGCCAGCCCAAAAAACTGCTTTACCTCCTTCTTAGTCTTATCTACCTGCGGTCAGAACAGCCCCCCCCAAGTGGTACCCCAATTATCGTACCTCCCTCCACCCAACCGCGCACTTCTTTGGGTTGGCGTGAGCCCCCCGCACCTCAGGGACGCTAGCACTGCGTCCACATGCTGAAAATGCCGCTCCCACGTATCGCTATGAATTATGACATCATCTAAATATGCAGCAGCAAATGCTGCATGTGGGAGCAGCACCCTTTCCATAAGTCTCTGAATGGTCGCGGGGGCACCAAACAACCTGAACGGAAGCACTCGGAATTGGTAAAGGCCTTGCGGAGTGGAGAAGGCCGATTTTTCCTGCTGCTGGGAAAAGGGAATCTGCCAGTAGCCCTTGGTTAAATCCAGCGTCGTAAAAACCCGAGCCGTACTTATCGCTACGGCCGAGAGCGCACTTTCACCTCCGTGGTCATCTCCACATGGTGGAGTATGAGGGGCGTAGGGCTGGACACGGGAGAGAACACGTCAGCAAAGTGCTGCTGCAGCACCGCGACGTCTACGCTCTGGCCAGGAGAGAGATGGTCACATAACAGGGCCACAATGTGATCTGCATGCTTTGTAACCCACGGCCCCAACTCGTCCCTCTCAATTGTCGCTGTGGTTTAGGTAGTACATTTGGTAAGACTCCCCCTGTTTGTGCGTTTGACCTCGTAATCGACCATCCCCACTTCGTGTGACCACGAAGGTCCTTGCCACTTTGCCAGTAATTTCGAGCTGGACATAGGAAGTAGTACACCTTGTCTCCTGATGAGAATTGTCTTAACGGAGCCCCCCTGTCGTACAGACGGTGCTGCATGATTCCTGCCCTAAGGCGTGTAGCTTTGCTCTCAGGTCCAGGACGTACTGGACCTCGTTTTTACTGGTGCTGGGACCTTTCTGCCAGTTTTCCTTAATCAGGTTGAGCACTCCCCATGGTCTCCTGCCGAACAGTAGCTCAAAGGGGGAAAACGCCGTGGAGGACTGGGGAACCTGCCCCACCGCAAACAACAGGGGGTTCAGCCATGTGTCCCAATTTCGGCTGTCATCCTAGACCAACTTCCGGATCATGTTTTTCAACGTTTTGTTGAAGCGCTCGACCAGGCCATCCGTCTGTGGGTGGTAAACGCTAGTCCGAATTGAGCGGATGCCTTGTAACCCATACAGTTTGCGCAGTGTGCGTGACATAAGCAAAGTGCCCTGGTTGGTCAGGATTTCCTTCGGAATCCCGACCCGGGAGATGACCTGAGACAAAGCCTGCGGCACATTTTTGGCTGCAATAATGACAATTGCATTGTTTCTGGGTATTGGGTCGCGTAATCCACTAGGACTAACACGACTCGATAGCCCTGAGCACTACGGTCTAATGGCCCGATGAAATCAATAGCGATTCTCTCGAATGGAGTCTCGACTAAGGAGAGGGAGCTCAACGGCGCTCTGAGAATAGCTGGTGGATTCACCCGCTGACACTCGGGACAGGCAGTACAGCGCCGCCGCACATCTGCCCAATTGCCCGGCCAGTAGAGACCGGCCATTATCCGCTCGAGTGCTTCTTCATGCCCAAGATGACAGGCTTTTAGGGACTAACAATTGGGTAACCTCTTCTCCTGACTGAGCGTCACGGTTCACCTGATATAATCTATCCTTAATCACCGGAAAATATGGGTGAGTGAGCGCAGCCTCTGGACACACTAACACTCCATTGATTTTATTTACCTACCTCAAAGGCAGGTAAATAGCGTATCGTCCCACGATTGTTCCAGAGGAAAGTCCTCCATGGGATGGACTGAGGGTTCTGGGGAATGTTACCACCTGGGGCTCCCCCTCCTCTGCTCTGGTGACCTCCACCGGTGCGACCGCAGCATCACCGTGCACCACACAACACTCACATATGCCTACAGACCATGAGCGGACCCCCGTGTCTTTCAATAGAACATCGAAACCCGGCCAATTTGTACCCAAAATCAGGGGGTGCGCGCAGCCTTTACCATATGCTTTTTTCCCTTGTAGCGAATCTCGAGCCGCACTATCGGATAAGTGTGAATATCCCCATGCACACAACAAATATCCACCCAAGATGCCTCTACCAAAGCCCCAGGTGGAACCAGGTGTTGCTGAATCATCATCTGCGAACAGCCCAAATCCAGCCAAGCCTGATGTCTACCCCCTTGTAACCTGACCGGCCCACGATAGGTCCCTTCTCGACCGGGGGAGGGATCCGGCGGACCGGCGACCCATACCACCTGGCTGACCTCCATAATTTGGGAGTCCTGGAAGTCGTGGTCAGGTTTTCCGCATCGCCAGCAGACCTCCCCAGGCGTCTGCCCAGCTCTCGGTGGTCTAGAGGCTGCGCTGCTCAGGAAGGATCAGGAGGGTGGATCGGGGTAGGAGGTGGTCTCCTTCCTCTGGCGGGCGAAGAGACAGGAGGTGGGCCCTCCCTGGGGGTCCGGAAGGGAGGCTGGTGATGGCCGCCAGGTCCACGGTGCTGGTATTGGCTGGTTCCTCGTCGACTCCCATGCCGCGTCCTGGCGCAGGTCCCTCGGTGTGACCCTCTCTAGTCCGGTGCTGTCGGCTCTTGTATGGGCATAGGCCTCCGTGTGGTCCTCCGGGAGGGCTATGGCGGCTTGGAGGGAGGCTTGACGGTGGCATCTCACCCAGTTAGCGGCGCAGGCCGGGATATTGTTCACGAACTGTTCGGTGGCCACCCCCTCTACGATCTGGTGTGAGGAGCACTCCTCCAGTCTGAGCCACCACTGTGCCGCGACCAGGAGTTGCTGGGCGTGCAGGAACGGCCGGCCTGAGGTGTCATAAGGAAGTGACCCGCGGCGCAGGCGGTGGCCCTCAGGTGTCCTCCCGACCCCTCTCCATCACCGCCCTCCGGACGACAGCATAGCTCATCCGCTGCTCTGGCAGTAGGGCATGCCAGCTGGGCTTCTCCTGTGAGGAGGGGAATGAGCCACCACACCTGCTCGCAGTCTGTCCATCCGGCTGCCTTAGCCATTTGTTCATAGTTGGCGAGAAATGCCTCGGGATCATCCTCCTCCATCATCTTCTGGAGCCCGCTGTCAGGACGCACGTCTCCTCGTTGCTTTCGGTTGCTTTGGGACTTAATTTTGAAAAAATTGGATGTTTTGTGTAAATACTTTCTTGTAAATAATAAATCCTCGGGTCGGCGTGGGTGTTGCTCTGTGGGTTTCCAGTTTCTTTGGGGCTGTGGTCCTATGTGCTGCAGGGCGGGGTGCTCGGGGATATCCTGCGGTCGTAGGGTGTCTTTACGGCCGCGGGACTCAGGTGGATTCATGGGCTTTTCCGCTGCTTGGAGGCGCTACAATATAACACGGACTTCATACACCAGAACCAGAGTGGTAGATTGGAACGAAAAACAGGATATCATTGTCAAGTCTTCAACACTTGTCTTGAAAGATTGTTTCATCTAGGTATGAAAGCACGGATGATGCTTCTTAAAAACATTAATGTCAATGATAGACTTGTAAATGGAGATTAGAACGATAGAACATTTCCTTCACAAATAATAATTAATTAATTAAATTTATAGTTAATTTTGACAATAAAAGAGTAGGAAAGACAAAAAGAAGTAAAACACCATGTTTAGAAAAAATTACTTGAAAAAGCAACATTAATTGAGGCTGATGAGAACAGTTACAGATAATGGCAGTACAAGAATTCCTGTTGAAATTAGCTTGTGCATGCACTGTTCACAAAGTACAAGGATTGACTTTGGAAAAAGCTGTTGTTTCACTCAAAAAGGTCTTTGCTCCAGAACAAGCTTATGTGGCTTGAAATCGTGTATCATCTATTAAAGGACGTACAATTTAAGATTTTCATGAAAGTGCCATTAATGCAAAACCATTGATTGAAGACTCAATCTGTGAAATTACTACATTTATAGAGCCTTTGGAAAATAAAACTGAAAAGTTGTTTATTTATTTAATTATCTATTGCACAGCATTCAAGGACTGAAATATCATGTTGAAGACATGAAATATGATAATCGTTTAATGGAATTACACATGGTTTGTGTAACAGAGTATAACATCCATGAGCGTATAACATCCAAACAAACATGTATGCATCATATGTGGGGGAATTCAGGAAAATTTCAATTTGGACAATGACGACCACACTTTTCAAAATTGTAACAGATTCCAACTGACAGAGAAATAAAACTGCAACATCAGTGGGACTGTAGAAGTCACCAGTAATGCAATGCAACCTAACGTCGATGCTACATAACAATGTCTGTCTACACTGTTACCTGGTCAAATACAAAATTACAAACTTGATGACAAACATTTCTGCCATCCAATGACAATTTATCACAAGTGCCTACTTCCATATCAGGTACAGCAACAACAATATGGTGACTGACATTATCAAGTTAGAGCAAATGTTAAAAAAAAGAAAATGAAGGTGAATCATTTCTTTATTTACCTTTCTTAAGATGGCTGAGTTTATGTACCATATACATAAAAATATGAAGCTGCCATTATAAAAATTTACTTCCCAAACATTGTTTTCTTTAGTTAAAAAACTACATATAACACAATGTCTATAAACACTGTTAACTTTGACTATTTCATTTTAAAGTACAAAGTGTTTCAGTATACATTGGGGTAAAATATAATAAAATAGAATAGAATCTTGTATATTATGTCTTCAAGTGCTTGGGGTGTCAAGCTAAGTGCAAGCTTTATCACAGGCAGCCACCCATTTGTCCAATAGGGGTTGCCATGTTATCAGGAAGATGCTTTCTCTGTTGTTAGACTTATGCAAAAGTCTCTCCAAGTGGAGTACATTCCCCAGATCTCTAAGCCACTGCTGGAATAGTGGGCTTGTCTCCGACTTACACTGTTGTAAGATAAGGCGTTTGGCCAACAGCGTACAGAGGGAGATGGCTTGCCCCTCGTATTTGTTAATGGAAGGATTAACTACCACTCTTTCAAATATTGCAAGTAATGGGTCTGGATCGATAGTTTTATTAAACGCCTTTGATATGGAGTCAAATATAAGAGTCCAAAAGGAATTTAGCTTTGGGCAGGACCAGAACTGGCTGGTGAGAGTTCCTCTTGTTTACACTTGTCACACAAGGGAGAGACACCGGAATATATATCGTGAAGCCTGTACTTTGCATAATGGAGTGTGTACTACCTTCATTTGTACTAAGGAGTGCCTGGTATTTATAGAGCTATGGTGTATTCTATCAAGAATTGCCTCCCAGACATCTTCAGAGATTTCAGTATTGAGTTCCTTTTCCCAGTCAGTTTTCAGTATAAGGTCAGAGATTGCTACACTCACTTGTAGAGTACCGTACAGAAAAGAGACTGATCACTTAATGCCAGGTGCATGCCGAAAGATGCTGTCTCGTGTGTTATTTTGGGCATATGTTCAAAATGTGGTATATGAGTTCTATTGAAATTCCTAACCTGAACGTACCTATAAAAATGTGCTGCCGGCAGATCATAGGTCAGTTGCAGTTGTTGGAAAGAAGCAAGGTACCCCTCAACATACATGTCCCTTATCGTGGCAATATTTCTGCCCTTCCAGATGGAGAAGATTTGGTCAACCAAGGCAGGAGGAAAGGCATGTATTGGCAGATTTGGCTGTCTAAGTTTACATTAGGCAGTTGAAGGAAAGATTGGGTTTGTTTCCATATATTTAAGGAGTAAAGAATAATTGGGTTGTTTATATAGGTTGGAATCTTTGTCCTGACTTGGTTATTTAGAAGTGCAGGGATGGAAGTACGACTGCATGTGGGCAGTTCAATTTGAAGCCACGAGGGTCTGGCTTCAAATTGAACCTGTCGGGGCTGGGGGCTTTGTTATTTGTCAGTCACGGCCCTCTATAGCAAACCCCTCCGGTACCCTGAATATTGGGTTTAATAGGATTGTGGCTACCGCACTTGGATCATTGCACAACTCTTCTAGTACTTGTGCTAGCATTCTTGGGGCCCACCAGTCACGTATCGCTTGTTCCTTGTTTGTAAGTAAGACAACCACTCTGATTTAGGAATGACCTTTTATTGATTCTTCTTCTATCTAAGGTGGGACGGAGCATACAATGGCCTTTTTTCCCCTAGCCAATGCAGAGCTGCGATCCACAGTATGAACAATGTTAATCCAAATCATACCAGAAATCATTTCACACCTATGTTGGTTTTCTAATTAGTGTGTTCCTCCTGACACTCCACCCACTCCAGGTAGTTCATACATAGTATTTTAGCTAAATCACAGACACACAACTTATTTTACTGTTATAATAGCAATATTTACATGCACTTATATACACTTTTCTTGGCCAAGTGCTGCCACCCTAAGGCTCCCTTTTCCCTATTCTTAAACTCAATCAACTCCCTGTCCGTTAAGTCCTCTACTTCACTTGGGATGTCACAAGGCTGCGACGACACCGGACAAAGAGCTGTATCCACAGTAGTTGTGCCGGCTTAAGTTCTTCTTGAACTTTATCTTTTACCCGTCTGGCTTTCTTTCTAGGTGCACTTCTTCAACACTAGAAAGACGTATGTAATTACTTTGTGATGACCCCCCGGACAAGCTGTATGTTTACTCACATCTGGGCTCTGCTCAGAGTAATTATAACATGCATGCCGTTGTCTCCTACTAGACCTAAGAATCTTATTATTGATAATAAATCTCTGTATACTACTCTATTTTCAAGACACTCGCCAATAGATTTTATCAAATACACAATCTTTTCTCTCAGTGCCGTAACTGCGACTAATGTACTACGGATGTGCTGTTTTTGAAACTTTTCACTATGGTTCTTCTGTGCATTTGGCGGCGGTTAGTGTTAGCCAAACCAATCCTCCAACACAAGACAAACAACACACCAACTGATTATAGCAACATGCAACAGAGGATCACTCATACTTTCCACACCATGGGTTTTTCATAACACACCCTCTGTTTTAGTTAGTTTTTCTGATTCAATTTATAATTACAGTAATCTTTAAACTAGGTCAATATTTTAGGTTCTTTAGAGAAGAGACTTTTTCCGATACCTGCAACCTACGTGGAGTCCTGCACTCTGACACAGACCGAATTTGCAGAGGAAATTAGCCTCTGCTTATTTGTGAATTTTGGTGGCGAATTGTGTCTCTGAGATGCAGGCTGGTCCCCCAGAAGTCCTGGGCCTTGGTCCTGGTCGTCATTCTCTCCAGGCTCGGGTCGCCAATTGTCATGACCAAGAACGTCCAGACCTGAAAAGTCTGGATCTCTGGACGACGGTTCTATCTGCTCTGGCCTCAAAAACTTGGAAGAAAAAAACACTGGAACCAAGCAGAGTCTGATGCAAAAAAGTTTTGAGAATCAGGTACAGCAATAAACAGTGAGTAGGGCTCCAGAGACCGACTGAAGAACTGTACTTTTGGTCCTTCTAATTCTGAAGATGTGTACAGTCTTGTTTCTAGGGAGTTTTTTCATGGTCCCTGGAATACTCATGTCATGTTTCAAAAACATGCATACTCTGTCTTCTTCTGTTCTTCGTGCGGAACAGATGTGTTGCTTTATGCTTTGCTTTTGTTTTCACCGTCTCAGCACCATTTTCCTGCTGCAATGCTTAAAAAAAGAAACAGCGGCTCCCTCTAACAATTGGACACTTATTTTACAACTGTTTATAAAGGGCTACTACCAGCACCAGCTACAATGGACATAGCTCTCCTCACTTCAGTAAGCTAAGCTAACTTAAGCTTATTAACAGCAAGATGCCCCCCTTCTCCAGATTCAAGATTCAAGATTCAAGATTTTTATTTGTCACATACATATACATACTTTCATACATATATGCGGTTGTTTACCATTAGGCAGACGCCTCCACCTTTGGATTTCCCCGACTCTCCTGTTCTGTCGCCGCGGAACACGGAGAAGGCCTCAGCTGGACGTATGGCTTCATCCGGCACCAGTGGGTTCAGCCATGTTTCCGTCAGACAGAGGACGCAACAGTTCCTCGTGTCTCGCTGGAATTTAATCCTCGCTCGAAGTTCATCCATCTTGTTCTCCAGGGACTGGACGTTAGCAAGAAGGATGCTTGGCAGAGGTGGACGGTAAGGTTGCGTCCTCATTCTGACCCGAATGCTGCCTCGTTTACCTCGGTGCTTCCTCCATGGGCCCGCTCGTGGAACAGCTCGTGGAACATCCACAAACGATTTCCATAGATTTCTTCAGAAGATTACAGTGCTGGAAACCAAAATCATAAAATCATAACCCTGGGAAATGAGAGGACAACTAACAGGCAGACCCCAGCGCCCTGAGATCTCTGATGCGAGCGACTGGCCTGCATTATCATCCAGGCATAGTGCCTCTTCAATCCCTGTCCTTCGTAGGACACAACTGTGAACAGCTGCAAAAGAGAGAACTAGCAACAAACCTCTCCAACAACCAAGGGTGCAACTGGAGAGCAGATTTGCTCTGCTGTTGCAGGACTCGAGATCTCCGTCTAACAAGCTCTGATTGTGGGTGACTTTACTGTAAAAGATGTAAGAAGCATGTGCAGTAAGAACACCAAAAAACTCTGCTTTTCCAAGGATATGGTCTCTGACATTACAGAAAGAATCCAGCATATTGTGGCGGCACATCCAACTGTAGAAACCATCATCGTGCACATATGGCCAATGATGAGGTGAGACAACAGTCTGAAGTGCTAAAACGAGATTTTATTGATCTGTTGAACACAGTCAGCTCCTTGAATGCTGAGATGTTTATCGGTGGCCCTACCACCAATCAGAAGAGGAGTTGAGAGATTCAGCAGATTGTTTTCACCAAACACATGGCTTTCAACTGCATGTATCGCCCGTTCAGTGCAATTTATTGACAATTACATTTTTTTCTTGGAGCGCAGACATATTAATTTTAAAGACATATATTCTGTATATTAAAGACATATAAGGCAGATGGACTTTGACAAATCTCTAACCTATCTATTACCTATATCTATTATCTATTATTATAATCTATTATCTCTAATCTATTTTACTTAATGCATTATTCATCTGTTCATCTATGCAAGGACAAAAGACAAGAGGAATCAAAACAAGCCTGTGCACCTTCTTCACACCCCCAAACCCCATCCAGGTCACCCCCCCCCCCCCCCCCCCTTGAGTGCACTGACCAGTTGAAAGAGCAGGTGCACTGCTGGGACCACACAAACCCGACGGAACTTCCCCCGCCCTGCTCCTACTTTCTTTCGTCGAAGGCCCCCTTGACGTTCACCTCCACCATTGGCACAATTGTCGCAGTTATGACGCCCCCCTCCACAAAGCCATCAGAATCATCCTCTGTCTCCCCAGCCTGATAAAAGCACAGCACGTCCAGTTATTTTTGTATAAAATCCAGGACACTCTAACTGTTATCTGCTGGGTTCAGGCTGCAAGGCTAATGGCATTCATGACTCTTCCAAGAACAAGCTGGGGCCCTGTGTGAAGGTCGCTTCCTCAATTTCTGTCTTGATAAGTAATAGCAAAAGCATTCAGCACATTTAACAAATTTTGCATCCATTCCTCATCAGCCACAGCCTGTCCCAGAAAATTGGGTAGTTAATGCTTTTAACACACTAAATCTAGCTTTATTAAATATTTGGTCTTTGCCAGGAAAAACATTTTAATTAATGATTTTATTATCGAGCTCAACCTTGATTTGATTTGAACCTTTGAACCTTGATTTGAACAGTGCAACTTTTCTTATCGAGTGCAGCTGTCAGCATGACCTTGCTGAACTGCTGTCTATGATCCATTTTGACTTTGATTGTGTAGTGTTGGTGATTTTAATATCCACATTGACAACCCCCAGGACAAATGGACCAAAGAACTGTGTTGTGTTCTTGGTAACTATCGACTGACTCAGCATGTGACAGAGCCCACACACAACAAGGGCAACACTCTTGACCTAATCATCTCCAAGGGTCTGAACATTTAACTAAGGTTGTGGTGACTGATGTTGCTCTTTCTGATCGTTCCTGTGTTTTCTTTGGGAGTACCATCTCCTTGCACACAAATGTTCAAACCGAAGTAATCACAAAACGGTGTATGACTGAAAACAACAGTGAAATATTTATTCAGTTTTTCTCTTCCACGCCTGCCCTCTCTTGGGTCTCAGTCAATGAGCCTGTAGATCATTTCAATTTGATTGCAATATTGATGCCATTGCACCCACTAAGGTGAAGGTGGTCTCTGGTAAGAAAAGATCTCCATGGAGAAATGCCACACTGGTAAGAATAGAAAAAGAGAGTGTCAAAAAGATGAACGCATGTAGTGAAAAACTAATTTTCACATTCATTACAACATCTATAAAGAGAGACTTTACATTTATAATTTGAAATTGAGAAATGCATGGCAAAAACAATAATAATGGCTGTCTTGTTCGCTACTGTTGACAGGGTAACAAACCCTCCTGTGTCAGTAGTCCTTGAAGTTCTATCCACCAGGGCCTGCAATTAATTTGCCTCCTCCTTTACCAACAAAATTCAGAAAATTAGACATGCAGTCAGTACTGCCATATAAGGTACAGGATATGTGCTGTCCCTGTGTCCACAAAAAAATCGATTCCAATACCATGACAATTTGATTCAATCAACCATATAAACTTGGAGGACATTATACAACATCTTAAATCCTCCTCCTGCTGCCTTGATATTCTGCCAACAGGCTTTTTTTTTTAATGTTTCAAATTGCATGGCTTCAGATGTTCTACAAATTGTCATTTCTTCTCGCTGGTTTCTTCCCAGAGGCCCTGAAAGCAGCTGTCATCATGCCACTCTTAAAAAAGAACAATCTAGACACCTCACTAACGAACAATTATAGGCCTGTATCAAACCTCCCGTTTTTAAGTAAAATAATTGAAAAAGCTGTTAAAAGCTGAAAAAACTGTTTTGATGTCTTCCGGACAGGAGTTCGACGACACCACAGCACTGAGACTGCTCTTGTTAAGGTCTTCAATGTCATCCATCTAAACACAGATAGTGGCAGAATTTCACACAGTTGACCACAACAAATTATTAGACCGACTGGAAAAATGGGTGGCTGGTGGCATTGATCGCAGAACATATGAAATACCCCTACCCTTTTCTGCCAGTAAATAGTCGAGTGCTATCCTATTCAAGATTCAAGATTCAAGAGGTTTATTTGTCACATACATATACATACGTTCATACATATGTATAAACATCACATATATGCAGTGAAATGTCATTGCAACGCACCCGGAGATTGTGCACAAAAGTTCGAAACTGAACACAATAGCTAACCTAATTACTACTAAAATAAAATAAAATATAATAAGGCTCAAAAAGGTAATACTGGGTGGGGGTAAAACATATAAATAAAGGGAATAGACTTATGTATATTGGATAGGCTATTTGTATATACAGACGTAAGTAAAGTGGCATGTGAATGAAGTGAGGTAGTGTGTGTGGAGATACACAGTACAGTAAATAATAGTACGACACAGCAATACAGTAATCCCAAACAGAACAGCAATACAGCGCAGTATGCAGTAACCCAGTACAGTGATACAGTATGCAACATATAGTAAAGTAAGGCAATGGGGCCTGTGTGAAAGTCTCAGTGAGGACCCCTGGTGAGTTCAGCATTGACAGTCCTTATGGCTTGCATGTAGAAACTCAGTTTCTTCTCAATCTCTCAGTCCTTAATGTGTAACTGTGGAGGCGCTTTCTCAACCGCAGCAGCTGGAACAGTCCGTTGTTGGGGTGATGAGGGTCCTTCATGATCCTGCGGACTCTGCTACTACACCTCCTGGTGTATAAGACCTGCAGAGAGGGAAGGCTAGTTCCAGTGGTACGTTCGGCTGAACGCACCACCCTCTGCAGGGCCCGCCTATCCTGAGCAGTACAGTTCCCAAACCAGGCTACGATGCTCTCCACTGCTCCAGTGTAGAAGGACTTGAGGATCCTCACCGAGACCCGGAATTTCCTCAGCTGCCTGAGGTGGTCAAGACGCTGCCTCACCTTTCTTTACCAGAGTGTCTTTGTGTATAGTCCATGTTAAGTCCTCAGTGATGTGGACACCAAGGCACTGGAAGCTGCTCACCCTGTCGACAGAAGTCCCATTAATCACCAAGGGCGCATGCGTCCTCGGTTGTAATCCTCTCCAAAAGTCCACAATCAGCTCCTTAGTTTTACTGATGTTAAGGAGGAGGCTGTTGTCCCTGCACCAGAGTGACAGGTCAGGTCCTCCTCACAGTAGACCTTCTCATCGTCGTCCTGATGACACCACAACGGTGTCGTCAGAAAGCTTGATGGAGCTGGACTTGGCCACACAGTCGTGTGGCGCTGCCATGTCATAGAACTCGTCGCCTGCAACTGCCCCCCTCATGAGGAGAGCCATCATCATTGGTGTCGTTAATAAACTTATGTTCGTTGTAGTATACATAATTGATCCATTCCGAGTTCTTAGTCGATGTAATACTGCAAAATACCCAACCCAGGGATAAACTAAAAGATCCCTAGAAGTCCTTCAGCTCCTGCTGAAATCTCACTTGGCAACTTGTATTTGTTCAGTATCCACCGAGGTTGGCCTATACTATCTATGAACAGTCAGGAATATACGCCCTTTTTCTCCTGCGACAAACTATATTTTTGCTGGCCGCTACCACGTCCCAGCCATCCGCAGAGTAAGGGACTGATGTAGCTGTCCTTGTGTCCAAAATAAGTCTGCCAATGACTCAGGGTATAACAGCGAGTTGACAATAGAATTCTTATCCTGATACAAGTCCCCTTGGGGTGTGAGACTCGATGGTCCGTCAGCTACATTCATTATTTTACTACATTTGATGAACCTTCTCTTGACTATGGGATTAGTGGGTGACCCTGGGCCCTGCGGTTGCTGTACTAGTTGTGAACCTGGCTGAGCGAGGAAGGTCATTGGGTTAATCTTGACTGCAACTGCCACGCCTTGTACTTTCTTTTTGTCCTTGTCTTGCCTTGTTAGCTCCTCCAGTTGGAGCTGTGTCAGCTTTCTCTGTATCTCTTTGCCTTGTTCTGCCAATCTCTGCTGAAAGTGCTTATCCACAGCATGAACAACATGATCACAATTTTCCTTGTGGCTTTTAGATGAAGTCAGTCCCACCAAACCATCAAGCTTATTTCTGACTGGCCCTGTCAATGTCTCTAGCATTGAGTTCCTAAAGAGTACAAGTATGATCGGATCCATTTCCGGGTCTTTTTCCGTCTCTGTCCACAATCCCACTCGACTCAGATACTCCTCCCTTACTGCTCCCCACAGTTGTTGTCTGTATCCATCAATAGCAGTGCCATCCCAAAGCACTTTCTCCGTAGTTTCTGCTAGACTACCTTTTCTTCATACTCTACTTAAGCTGGTCACCCCCAGAACTCTGGCCAACAGCACTTTCAGGTCTCCCACCATTATTATCTTTCCTATTGTCTGCTCTTCAAATATTTTTATCTACTTTGCACCCTCATTTATGTTGGGTAAGCCACCTAAGTCTTGCGTTCTCCATGGGATATAGTAGCCTGTTCCTCCTTTTATTAATATTGAACATTGGTATTGGGCTATAGATAACGTGAATTATCCTGTATTTGGAGTGGTTCTTCTTTTTTCAAAGCTTTTTATCTTTTCCTGCAACTGCTGGACTAATGACAAGCTCCTCGGTTGTCCTGAAGTTCCCTCACCCACACCTTTTTTTCTCAGAACTTCCATCTCCTCACACAATGTTACATCGTACGTTCCTTCCTTCTATATTTAGCGGCTAGATTTGCTGTGCATTTAGTCTACTTTTCTAATGTCTTTTGTATTTCTTCCTTAATTAACAAGAACCTCTTTCCCAGCATCTGTCCTGGTTTATCCTTCATTTTTTCTGCTCAACTTGTAGTGTCTGTCATGATCTCCACCTTCATCTACCTTCCCCTCCCCCTCCTTACCGGTCTCATTAATCCAACTCCATTCACCTGCGCACACAGCTGTTCCAGATCTGCAATCTAACCACTATATATGCCTCTCTCACCAGTCACCCATTGCCAGATTGTCTTCGATGCTTGCACCAGACTCTCCAGCGTTCTCCGGACTGATTCCACGCTACCCACTCTGCCTCGCTCCGACCACGTATCCTGCCTGCCACTCCGCCTGTCTTCTGTCTGCTCTCCTCCTAATCGAACCTGCCTGTCCCCGACGATGTATCCTGCCTGCCCCCTGCCTGTCTTCCATCCGCTCTACAAATAAAAGACATTACCAAATATCCCTGCCTGTCTTTGTGCTGCAATTGGGTCCTAACCACACCCATTACAGTACAATCTGGCCAACAATGGACCCAGCACACAACCCCGAGTTGCTGGCACACCTGGGAAGGGAGGAGTCACAGCTCCAACACCAGGAGGCTGTCCGAGCCTCCACCTCAACGGACGTTCGGCTAGCAGCGGCTAGCCAGGAGCAAGGGCTCGCCACGCTAGCTGCCCAGGTCCAGCAGCTCGCCATCGCTCTCGGTCATTTCAACCCGCCGCCTGCACCAGCACCGGCCCAGCCTGGGTACTTCCTGGAGCCCCGGGTGGGGTTTCCAGAACGCCATGCCGGAGACGCAGACAGCTGTAGTCCGTTCATTATGAACTGTTCCATCCTCTTCGCTCTGCAGCCCCACACCTCGCCTCCGAGGAAGCCAGGGTGCCGTTCACGGTAAATAGCCTGACGGGCCGCGCTCAGCTGTGGGGAACAGCCGAGTGGGAACGACGCACACCAGCCTGCCCCTCCTTCCACGCCTTCGCCGCCGAGCTCCGCAAGGTGTTCGGGGTGACATCACAAGGTTCCGATGCTGCTGGTGGTCTCCTGGGTCTCAGTCAAGGGTCCCGCTCCGTGGTCGATTACGCGATCGACTTCCGCACCCAGGCCTCCTGGGGACAATCACCCATCAGACAGTGCCCATCTGCATGCTCCTGTCCGGCAACCACCACGAGACGATACAGTTCTGCATCCTGGACTCACCTCGTCACCCTCTCCTCCTGGGGTTCCCCTGGCTCCGGCGTCACAACCCACACCTCGACTGGACCACAGGGGCTATTCTGGGATGGAGTCCTGCGTGCCATCAGGTCTGCCTGAAGCAAGCCGCCGCACCTCAGCCATCCACCAGCTCCAGCTCCGCACCCGACATGTTGGGGGTCCCCGCCGAGTACCTCGACTTCAGGGAGGTCTTCAGGAAGGCTCCAACCTCCAGCCCGGCTCCATCCCCCCAAGAGGCCGCCTGTACTCCCTGTCCACCCCGGAGAGAGAGGCCATGGACACACCATATTAACGATGCCCTGGCGGCGGGCATCATCCGTCCCTCCTCATCCCCGGCGGGGGCGGGCTTCTTCTTCGTGGAGATGAAGGACAAGTCGCTTCGCCCCTGTATTGACTATGCGGTCTCAACGACATTACGGTCAAGAACCGCTATCCCCTGCCCCTCATCTCATCAGCCTTCGAACTCCTGGAGGGGGCCACGGTGTTCACCAAGCTCGACCTACGCAACGCCTACCATCTGGTCCGGGTTCGAGAGGGGGACGAATGGAAGACGTCGTTCAACACTACCTCCGGTCACAACGAATATCTGGTGATGCCCTCCGGTCTCACCAACGCCCCCGCCGTCTTGCAGGCCCTGGTCAATGACGTGCTCAGGGACATGCTCAACAAATTCATCTTTGTTTACCTCGGTGACATCCTGATCTTCTCCCGATCCCAAGCTGAGCACGTCCACCACGTACAGACGGTCCTGCAGCGCCTCCTGGAGAACTCACTCTTTGTGAAGGTGGAGAAGTGTGAGTTTCGTCCGTCTCCTTCCTGGGGTACGTTGTAGGGAGGGGGACCATCCAGATGGACTCCACTAAGGTCTCCGCCGTCACCACCTGGCCCGCCCCGGACACCCGCAAGCAACTCCAGCGCTTCCTCCTCCTGGCCCTGAAGGCACGGTTCACTTCAGCCCCCATTCTGGTATTGCCTGACCCCACACGGCAGTTTATGGTTGAAGTGGACGCCTCGGACGTGGGAGTTGGAGCTGTTCTATCCCAGAGAACCGCCTCCGACAAGAAGCTTCCTCCCTGCGCCTTCTTCTCCAGGCGTTTAACCCCGGCCGAGAGGAACTACGACATCGGGAATAGGGAGCTTCTCGCCGTCAAACTGGCCCTGGAGGAGTGGCGACACTGGCTAGAGGGAACCCAGCTGCCGTTCCTGGTGTGGACTGACCACAAGAACCTGGAGTAAATCCAGTCCGCCAGGAGACCGAACTCCCGTCAGGCCCGTTGGGCGCTCTTCCTAACCAGGTTCAATTTCTCCCTCTCCTATCGGCCAGGGTCACGCAATATCAAACCTGACGCCCTGTCCCGGCAGTTCCAGGAGGAGGAAGACGCTGCTGACCCTGACACCATTCTACCGTCCTCCCGTCTAGTTGCCACACTCACCTGGGAGGTGGAAGAGAAGGTCAGAGCCGCCGCCCAGGACCAACCTGGACCCAGCGCATGTCCGCCCGACCGTCTGTTCGTCCTGCCTGACCTCCAGTCCGAGGTTCTCCAGTGGGCCCACAACTCCTGACTCACCTGCCACCTGGGGATCCAGCGGAAGAAGGAGGTCGTCCAGCGTCACTTCTGGTGGCCCTCCCTGGGTGAGGACGTCCGAGGGTTCGTCAATGCCTGCCCCACCTGTAACCAGCACAAACCCTCTCTTCTTGCTCCTGCTGGTCTCCTACACCCACTGCCGGTTCTTCATCGCCCCTGGTCTCACATCAACGTGGACTTCGTCACCGGTCTGCCACTGTCTAGCGGCAATACTACCATCCTGACCGTGGTGGACCGGTTTAGCAAGATGGCTCACTTCGTGCGCTCTACCGAAGCTGACGTCGAGCTATTATTGTACCAAGTCGTCCGCCTCCATGGCATCCCGGTACATATTGTATCCAACCGGGTTCCCCAGTTATCCTCTGTCTTCTGGCGGTATTTCTGTGCGCTCCTGGGAGACGGCCCTTCACTGTGCATGACATCACAACACCCGTCGTCCTGGTACGAGCAGCTTTTGTGGGTGGAATATGCCCACAACACCCTGACCAGTTCGGCCACAGGCCTCTCCCCCTTCCAGTGCGCCTACGGCTTCCAACCGCCTCTGTTCCCAGCCCTTGATAAGGAGGCTTCCTGCCGTCCATCCAGGCCTTCATTCGCTGCTGCCGCAGGACCTGGACCCGGGCCCGGGCCGCCCTCCTTCCGAGCCGCTGGCCGCAACGCCTCTGCCGCCAACCGTCACCGCTCCCAGGCCCTGGAGTACCAGCCGGGCCAGAAGGTCCGGCTCTCCACCTGGGACCTCCCCCTTAAGGTGGAATCCAAAAAGCTGGCTCCTTGGTTCATCGGCTCGTTCATGATCGAGAAGGTCGCCAACCCGGTAGCAGTGCGGCTCAAGCTCCCCAGGTCCATGCGCGTCCATCCCACCTTCCATGTGTCCAAAGTTAAGCTGGTCCGGGAGAGTGCTCTGGTCCCCTTGGCGCCTCCCCCGCCTCCTCCGCGCTTCATTGACGGCGGTCCTGCCTTTTCTGCCCGCTGTCTCCTACGTTCCCGCCGGCGTGGGAGAGGCCTGCAGTACCTGGTGGATTGGGAGGGTTACAGTCCGGAGGAGAGGTCCTGGGTCCCTGCGAGACACATTCTGGACCATCCCCTTATCAGGAGGTTCTATTAGCGCCATTCTGACCAGCCCTCCAGACCGGGTCAACCCTCCCAACCGCAGACCTCACCACCTCTCTTGTCTGGACCCTCCAGCGATGGTTCAGAGGCGGACGATGTCGACCCTGTGGGTCCCTCCTCCGACGAGGAGGACGAGGCCCATTCAGCGGAGGACGAGGTGATGGACGGGGTCTCCGACGAGTACTCCGATGAGGATCACGTGGTCCATTTAACGGAGGACCAGGAGATGGACAGGGTCTCCGACGAGTACTAGTACTATTTATTTATTTTTATTGTTTTTAAATCCGCCTGTATATAAAATGTAGTTTTACATGAAATTATTTGCTTTTAATTAATTGAATTAAAAATTTGATTGTGTCCCAATAAAGCTCACCCTGTGAGGCTCTGACACTCCAGCAAAGGACACCCAGTATCACCCCCCACCCGAGATCAGCCGCCCACAGCGCCGAGTGACTTCAGATGGCTTTTTCAAAGGAGAAGACTCAAAAATGAGGATATATGAGCTCACGTTGCCTATTGACCAAATTGGAACCCCGGGTCTAGATTGCCGCAGTGTCACCTGGGTTCTAGACTGGAAGAACTCAAAATGAGATCAGATCCGGACTTAATGACCTCAGAATTGGAAACCTCAATTGGAAAGCCACCATGCAATCTCACAGCTGCGAACCAGTCTGATCCAGAACAGCGAGCACCTGAGTTTCTTCACGAGAATTTATCAGATCAACATATAGTTGGAGAGTTGTTCGAGAACCTTTAACTAAAAATTATTGATTATCACAATGTCATACCTGGATTTTATCCTTACTATTCGGAAAATATTCCTCCTAATATACCCTTATGTATTTTGACTTTACCGAAGTTAATTCTTTATTCGTTATACTTTTTTATTCTGGTGTTCTGTTTTTTTCTCTCTTTCTCCCTCTCCGCTTCTGACCTCTGGATCTGACCTCTTGTTTCCGACATACTGTAGCTCCTCAGTGTATTATCTGACAGGCCCACTCGTCACACACTCAACTCCGTAGTTCTTTACAGACCTTGGGTCAGTATTCCCTAGGGATCACGCTCACTGACTTACACCAAGACAATTCCATTTTCAGCCTGTAGATAAACTGTGTACACACAGTTTGCACAGTTTACACAGTATTTTATCAGAATAAAATAGTGTGTGTGTCTAGTATTTAGACAATATATCATAAACACTTTACACAATTTTTAAGGGTCTTATCAATTTTAATCACAATATTTCTTACCACTAATTAATCTGTTTAATTAATTACTATTCCGTTATTATAAAAAGCAATTTCACACTTTCAAATTCCACAAGCAGTTTTATCAAACACAATTTATATTATTTTTTACTCCACCCATTCAGTCCTGAGCAAGCTTTTTCTTGCCGTATCTGCAGAGTTCGGTTCTAACCAAGCAGACCCTCTAGAACTGCACTTTCTTGAGGCAGTATTGCAAAACCTATCATTCTATCCTAGCAGACCCTTATTTACGTTTACATTTACATTTAGACATTTAGCAGATGCTTTTATCCAAAGCAAATTACAAGGGAGAATAACATTCAAGCTACATTGCAACAGAAACATTAGTGTAACAATAAATAAATACTGCTAAGTAGTGCTAAGTAATTGTAAGTTAGGAGAGGAGGTGCCCTATGAAGAGCTGGGTCTTCAAGTGCTTCTTAAAGACAGAGAGGGAGGCCCCTGCTCTGGTGGTTTATGGCAGCTCGTTTCACCAACGTGGAACTACAAATGAGAATAGCCTGGATTGCCATGGTTGTGCCTCCGGGGGGTAACATGTGCTCTTACAAGAGCATTTAAGTAAGTGGGGGCATCCCAACAATCACTCTCTTGGCAAGCATCAGAGACTTGAACTTGATGCGAGCGGCTACAGGTAACCAGTGGAGCTCGATAAGCAGCGGAGTAACATGTGCCCTCTTTGGCTGGTTGAGCACCAGTCGCACCACCGCATTCTATATCATCTGCAGTGGCTTCACCACACAAGCCAGCAAGCCTGTTAAGAGAGCATTGCAGTAGTCGAGGCGGGAAATCACCAAGGTTTGTACCAGCAGTTGGGTGGCATATTGGGTCAGGTACGGCCTGACCTTTTGGATGTTGAATAGTGCGAAGCGGCACGACTGAGAGACGGCGGCAACATGGTCGGAGGATGTCAGTTGGTCATCGATAATGACACCTAGATTCCTTGCAGCTTTAGTAGGAGCAAGAGATAAAGAGTAAATTTTGATATCAATGTTGAGATAAATACCTTGTTTGGCCGGGAAAACCAACAGTTCTGTTTTTGCCAGGTTTAGTTGAAGATGGTAATTCTTCATCCACGTGGATATGTCAGCGAGGCAATCCGAGATACGTGTCGAGACAGCGGGGTCATCAGGCACGAAAGACAGATTGAGTTGAGTATCATCCGCATAGCAGTGATATGAAAAACCATGGGAGCGGATGGCCCAGCGAGGTGGTGTATATGGCAAAGAGGAGCGGTCCCAGCACAGAGCCTTGGGGCACCCCTGTGGTGAGGTGGTGAGGCACAGAAAACTGGCCTTGCCAAGTCACACTGAACGAACGCCCAATGAGGTAAGATTCGAACCAGGAAAGTGCACTGCCAGAGATGCCCATTCTTGAGAGTGTGGACTGGAGAATGCTGTGATTGACAAAAGCAGCTGATGAAGTCTAGCAGAATGAGAACCGAGGATTGGGCATCAGCTCTAGCAGTTTTTAAGCCCTCCGTCACAGACAACAGGGCTGTTTCAGTAGAGTGTCCACTTTTGAAGCCAGATTGAAGTGGATCAAGAAGGTTGTTTCTTGACAGGAATTCTGTAACCTGTCTAGAGACCGCCGTCTCAATGGTTTTGGAAAGGAATGGGAGGAGTGAGACCGTCCGATAGTTTTCCACTCGAGTGGGATCAAGTGAAGGTTTTTTGAGCAGTAGTGCTACCCTAGCCACTTTGAAAGCAGAGGGGAATGTGCCAGAAGTGAGGGAAGAATTAATCAAACACGTGATTGCCGGGGTGACAGTCGGTGATATGGCTTGAAGGAGGTTAGATGGGATCGGATCTAGCGGACAGGTAGTAGGACGGCTACATGTTAGTAGTTTAGATACCTTACTCTCAGCGAGAGGGGTAAAACCAGGGAACAATGAGCCTTGAGCCGGAGTAGACAGGTTGTGAGTTAGTTGTTTGGAGAATTGGCTGCTGATAGCTGCCACTTTATGAGTAAAAAAGGAGGCAAAGCTATCAGCAATGAGGTTGGTAGCTGGAGGAGGTGGTGGAGGGTAGAGCAGAGACTTAAAGGTGGAGAATAACTTACGTGTGTCCGTGGCACTGTTGATCCTGTGGTTGAAGCAAGCCTTCTTAGCAGCAGTGATGCTGGAAGAGAAGGAGGACAGCAGTGTCTGGTAGCTTCCAAGATCTTCAGTCGCTTTAGATTTGTACCATTTCCTCTCGGCTGCTCTGAGGTCAGTGTGCGATGTCCGGAGGGTGTCACTCAGCCACAGTGCGACTGGGTTGATCGAGCAGGTCTGGTGGATAGTGGACACAGGGTCTCCAGACATGAGCTCAAGGTAGACCAGAGAGAATCTGTGGCATCATTAACCTGTAGAGAGGAGAAAGTGCTGTGAGGCGGAAGAGAAGAGGAGAACACAGAGGAGAAGTGGGTGGGAGACAGGTTGCGGAGATTGTGGTGGATGGAAACCATGGGTGGGGAGGTAGAGGGTTGTTCTGGAAGCTGAACATTGAAGCAGATGAAGAAGTGGTCTGAGAGATGGAGAGGGGTGAGCATTAGGTTGTCAGTGGTGCAGCTCCGAGCAAGAATGAGATCAAGCTCTTTGCCAGCCTCGTGAGTCGATGGAGTAGGGACCTGTCTTAGGTCGAATGAGCGAACCAAAGACAAGAAGTCAACCGAGCTTGCATTGTCCAAGTGGATGTTCATGTCACCGAGGACGAGAATGGGACACTCATGCTCAGGAATTGATGACAGCAGTGTGTCAAGCTCATGTAGGAAGTCACCTAGTTGTCCTGGTGGACGGTAGATGACGACCACATAGGCTTTTACAGGAGCAGTCACCAAGATGGCATGATATTCAAAGGAGACAAAGTTGTTTAAAGGCAGCAGTGGATTAAATTTCCATGTGTTGGAAATTAGCAGACCAGGCCCACCACCACGGCCAGATGGTCGGAAAGTGTGGGAGAATGAGTAGTTTGTGGAAAGCGTAGCTGGGGTTGCACTATTTTCAGGTTTAATCCACGTTTCAGTGAGAACAAGGAGCTCCAAGGAGAGGTCCTTAGCATAACCAGAAATAAAGTCGGCCTTGTTAACTGCAGGTCGACAGTTCCACAAGCCACCAGAGAAGGAAGTCTTTGCAGATGATGTTTGCTGCAGAGACCTGAGGTGACCCAGATTGCTTCGGCGTTTGTAATAACGAGGCTTTCTGTGTGAACTTGAAATTACAGAAATGTGTATGTGTACATTGCGTATGAGGTGACAAAAACAAGACAGGTTTGCGTTGTTCGGTGTCCTTGCTTCGGTGGACTTGCACAGGTAGACTTGCAAGTCTATACACAATACCGTCTTCACACGAGAACGGCTGCACACGGGGCTGACGCTTTAGTAACAGCCCCGTGAATGTAGCATGACCGCTGATTGAAGACGGTTGTTCTCGTTCTCGGACTGATTGCACCCGGCTGAAGGCACGCCCACACAAAGACAAAACTTACCGATTTGGGGGAATGTCTAGAAGTCACACCCTTTGTTGATGGCTAAGCAATTAATAGTGATGGGTTCAGAGTGAAACCACTAGTCCTAAGTTACAACAGTAAAATACTTGATAACAGATAAAGCAGTAAATACACTTACACAACAGTCTTGGCACTGAGACTTCTCTCCTTAAGGAGGTATCATAGACCTCAGTTTTCATCTGACCAAGCAGTCCCTCTCTATTAGAGGTGGTATCTCAGAATCTATCAGTCTATCCAGGCAGACCCTTATGAAACTTTTCTCCTTAAGGTGGTATCATAGACTTCAGTTTTTGTCTGACCAAGCAGTCCCTCTCTATTAGAGGTGGTATTTCAGAACAAAAACACACTTCTGACCAAGCAGCCTTTAACAAGACTTATCTCCTTAAAGTCGTATCTCAGAAGTACAACTTACTCTAACCATTTAGTCCCTTGAGAGACCCTTATCTGAGTATCTTTGAGACCTGTCCTGTCCTTTAAAGTACCTTTCCTCTAATTTGTACCCATGAAGTGGTATCTGCAGGTTTTGATTGACTATAATTGTTATTTAAATATTTGTTATTTAAATAATCAATCAACCAACCAATCAATCAACCAAGTATTTAATAAATCAATAAACCAGCTCATTAACACATTAATCAATCAACTCTCAATCAAATAATCAATCAGTCAATCAACCAACCTACTAACTAATCAATTAATTAATGTATTTATTTATTTATTCAAATACCATCCACAATAAATCACAGAGCTTTTAAAAAATATCAACAATAAACCACAAGGCTTCCAAAAATATCAGCAATAAACTACAGAGCTTTTCAAAAAGTATCAGCAATAAACCATCAAGTTTCTTAAATTACCTGCAATAAACCACAGGGCTTCTGAAAATATCAGCAGTAAACTAGACTTTTCAAAAAATATCAGCAATAAACCGTAAAGCTACTGAAATTTTCAAAAATAAACCACAAGGCTTCCAAAAATATCAGCAATACACCCCTTTGCTTCCGAAAATATCAGCAGCAAACTACAGAGCTTCTCAAAAAATATCAGCAATAAGCCCTAAAGCTTCCTAAAATATCAACAATAATAGAGTATATCACAGAGCTTTGAGGAATATCATCAGCACTTTAGCATACCAAAAAGCTTTCAAAAACCTTATTAGCAATTATTAATGAATCACAAAGGCTTCAAAAACCTCGGCAGTCTGGTATATTACCAAAGCTTTTCAATAGTGTTATTAGCAATTTTAGTAAATTACAAAGATGTTGAAAATATTATCAGTAATTTATCCAATTACAAAGTTTTTTTTTAGAATGCTGTCAGCAATTTTGCAAACTACTAGGCTTTCAAAAAGTTTAATCGGTAATTTAGTAAAACGCAAAGCGTTATGATTAATGCATGCACATTCATCCATGGCTTCCTCTCTCTTTTCTCCTAATACTATGGTTGTAAATTTGTAGAGCCACTTTACTTACTGCTTAGCTTCGAGGCACGGTGGCGCAGTGCATTGCACTGCTGCCTCACAGCAAGAAGGTCCTGGGTTCGATTCCCGCCTGGGGCGCTGTTGGCACCGTGCTCCGGTGGGTTATCTCCCAAATAGGAGCCTTTCTGTGTGGAGTTTGCATGTTCTCCCTGTGCTCACATGGGGTTTCCTCCACCTCACGTCAGTAAGGACCCCCACCAAAAACATGCACCCATCATCGTCTGACCAGCGATGGACATTTATCACCTGGTCCCCGGGCGCGTCCACGTATGCTGCCCACAAGCCCAAAAAGCAGAGAATCCATTTCACCGGCCACCATCAAAGCATGTGCATGTGTTATAGTGTGGTGTGTTGCGTGATGAATAAAGACTGTTTCTGTTTCTCTTGAGGATCGGGTAGGTACTGATCACAGAGTCTTTCTAGAACTAATAAGTAAGAACGTTGCTTACCTTTCTCAAATGAGTCACCATTTTGTGCGACCTGTGCCTGAAACATCATCTGATGCTCAGCAGCTGTGTTTGTCCCTTTTCTTCAATCCTTGTTTGTTACGCTACTCTATGTTGTGGAAAAACAACACTTAACAAATGAGAAAAGAGAAAGATTAGTAAAACAAAGGAATTCACTTAAGCAAAAAATACTGTTATAACAACATACAATTAGCATGAAGGCCGAGGAGTTCTGCAGAAGAGCTGCTATTTTCAACCATGTAACACAACCTTATACTTTTGCACAACCCCAAACCCGGAGGACCACACAGAAAGACTCCTATTTGGGAGATAACGGAGCACGGTGCCAACAGCGCCCCAGGCACAGGAATTGAACCCAGGACCTTCTTGCTGTGAGGCAGCAGTGCCAATGCACTGCGCAACCGTGCCCCCCCTTTTCATTATTATTACTATGATGATAATCACAATAATTATCAAAACCATATTATGGTTATGATTATTGTGATTATTATGATTATTATTATATTATTTTATTATTGTTATTATATTATATTGCTAACCACTATTGCTGACCGCATGTTTTTCATGGCTTGTTAGGCTGGTCAGCTGTCTCCTCAGCTTTCTTGGCACCACAGTTGGGTTTCCCTTCATGACAGTTTGAACATAGGCATGCAGATCTAAACTTAAACCATATAGACAGGTCTTTCTATCATAACAGCCACCCTGATCCCAGTCACAATTACCTAGACCCAGGTGAGGCAGGTGTGGCTGCTTATACCACACCACCCCCACACCATAAACAGGTTGGTTACAGCAAACTGCTATTAAAATCACGTCATGTACAGGATGAGTTAAAGATAAAGAGAAAGAAGACATTTCCGTGTGTGATGGGCAATTTACAAGATGGTTTGCTGGTAAAATAAAAGAACACAAGAACAAAATTAGAACATATTTTTCATGACATACTGGACATGTTGGACTTTTTGTTGACCTCCTAGATGGTGTCGAGGAGTTGGATCGAAATATTCTCTTTCAAGCCGCCGGAATTGGGGATGTCAACACATTGACATCGATAATCAGAGAAGATCCATCCGTCTTGGAGTGCTGCGATGGTGAAGGTATAGTACTGTGTTTTGTGCTGTAGAACCTGATTGAATTTTGGAATGGACAACGGCCGTCAGTGTGGCACCTTCTTACTAACCATTTCTACTAGGGATGCACCGATTGGGAAATTCTGGTTTGATACTGATGTTTAAAATAACAATTTGGTCGATGCCAACACCAAAGTTTTCTGAGTTCCCATGAACGCAGCATCACTTCCTGCTCGGAGTGCTGCAGAGAGCTGTGTTCACGTCTTCTAAACTCAATCGTGGATGGTGTCGTTCTCTCGGATGGATAAAAGAATAAAAATAAAAATGGGTCGCCAAATATTCTTTGGCGGCATTTAATATACCAGGCCAGCCCGCCAAAGTAAAGTCTATGTGTGGGAAATGCTGGATAAACATCTACATCTACATCTACATACAGCAACTGCCATTGGTGAATGTCATCTTATTTTCCAATAGGCCAATGGCAGTCAACATGGTGAATATAGGCCAATACCCATGTACAGGCAACAAATCAGTGCATCTCTAATTTCTACCTTAATATGTCAACGTAACCATTACACCTACATTTGTACATTGTTTCAAAGCTTTAGTCAAATTCAGCACCTTGGCAAATACTTTATTAAAAATATATATATTTTAGGAAAGTAAGGTATTTCAATAGCACAATGGGCAAAATAGCCTAATCCAGGGTTCCCAAACTTGTTCATGGCCAGACCCCCTTGGAATGGACAGGGTAGTCCAAGCCTGGCAAGACATGGTCCAATTCAGGGAAATAATTGCTCTATTGCTCCATTTCTCAGCTCCCCTCAGGACCTTGAACATCCCCCATAGCATTGCATGACATAACATTCCCTTTGAAATGTTCTACAGCCTAAATTGAATATTAATATTATTACTAAAAAATATTATTATCATTATTATTATTATTATTACATTGAGTATTATTATACTTAATTGTTATAATTAGGATTTCTGTATTATGATAGTGGATTTTTTTTTCATTACCATCTCATCAGATTGTAGATGGATAGATTTATTTATATAATATGGCAAAACATATATTTACTATACCAGCATACTTTTACTAGTACTATCATTACATATTGCTATGCACTGCTGCAATATACTATTTGTACTAGTGGCCGACCAATTAATTGGTCAGCTGATTAATCGGGCCAATATTTGTCATTTTGAGATAATCAGCATCGACCGATGCCTGCGCTTACAAGACCGATAAACAAAACATGTCTGCAGACTAGTCTAAAAATATAGATTTTTCTTTACATAGCAATTCAGAATATTTTAAAACATTTCAATATTCATTTTCTGCACTATCGATATACCGGTACCAGTCCGCTTTCTCTCCCTCTCTTCTCTCCAACAGCGAGTTGACGCTTATAGTGCCCACATAGCCCTGCATCCTCTCACTCACTCAGAGTGCTATGTTCTGCTTGTCACTCGTCTCATTCACTCCGGTTTGTTATGATGTTAGCTCATTAAAGATGGCAAGTAAAGAGCATCTGTGACCAGCTTTGGTTGACAAAGAAAACAGCAGGAGTGCTGTTTGGAAATACTTTGCATTTGAGGTAAAACGTAAACCTAACTCAGAGAATTGGAACAGAGTTTTTTTTCTCCTCCAGACAGCGGTGCCCTGTGCATGCCTCATGCCTCGCAGGTTGCCGGTTTTCCTGTGTTTTTATCTTAGATGTATTTATTTTTGTGTGTTTCCTTCTTGTATGAAACAAAATTGAGTGACGTTCCATCAAGTTACAAAAAAACCTTGTGTGTCCCGAGCCATGTCACGCACATCTCCCATTGCTTTTGATTGCTATGGGACTTATTTTAGTAAAAACGGGATGTTTTTGTGTCAATACTTAACTTTTAAATAATAAATCCTGCACTTCTCTTACAGGGAGACTTTTCCAATTTCCCGACCAGACTTTAAAATTATGCTGTTTATTAGTACAATTTTTTATTGTTTATTACAATTTATTATGTTTCATTCATAAGGTTTCTTGTACAAAGTTTTGTTTTTTGATTACCTGTGGACATATATTCAGTTAATACTTTTTTTTATTTCAAATAAGTGCACAGCAGACAGAGCTCAGATCAAGAGATAATGCAGACAATAACATTAGTGTAAATAAATGTTCATTTAAGTTCAGCAATGTTGTGCTTGTTTGTTATTATTAAATAGTTGTATTTTATCAGATGCAAAAAAATAAAAATAACATGATATCGACATCATACTGTATATTGGCCATCGTCTTCCCTGCTCTCTTAATATTGGCATCGGCCATTAAAAAACCCAAACTGGTCGACCACTAAGTACTTACTTTGGCATAATTGCCACCTGCCCATATTGTGCTCGCTAGTTAGAATAATCTACACAGACATTACTCCCTGTTATCTTCTGTTTATAGATGTGAACATGTATTATATTATATACATACAGTACATATATTTATTTTTTGACTAGCTCTTTTTTGTCAATTTCTTTTATTGTAAGACCTGAATTTCTAATTAAATTTTCTAATTAAAGTGTTATGTCATGTTGACAGATCTGCCAACCTGCACGTATTTTGTGTACCAACCATGTAACTATTGGTCAAAATACACAGGTAGAAATGCCAGCTGAAATTATGCAACAAAAATATTTTATTGTAATTATATTATGGAAAACAATCAATCAATACAAAACAATTCAAGATTCAAGATTCAAGAGGTTTATTCGTCACATACATATACATACTTTCATACATATGCAGTGAAATGTAATAACAATGACTGGTGACCGGCACAAGTGTCAGTTATATCCCATTCTTTGCTGCTCAAATTTACAGCCTTGCTCATGAACTCCTACTCCTAAAAAGACTCTGAGACAACGTAATGTAACATAGTTGCATAGTTGACCCTCAAAAATTTGAGCGAAAGAAAGAAAATGTCAGCTGTTTGGAGGTACTGGAAGGTTGCTGGTTTGATCCCAGGCTCCTCCTGGTAGCATGCTGATGTGTCCTTGAGCAAGATACTTAACCCCCTAACTGCTCCCCGGGCACCTCTGCATGGTAGCCCACTGCTCCTAGTTACATCAAATACTAGGATGGGTAAATGCAGAGAAATTGCAAATTTCCCAGTTTTGGGAATGATAAGGGTATAAAAAGAAATAAATAGTGCATGAGCTCCAAGAGTGATGAAAGGTTCAACACTTTTTTGAGACTGGGTTCTTGAATAGTCACTCAGTAAAACGAGTCGTTCGATTTGATTTGATTCAATTGGTTTAATGCACGGTGAGTGAAGGAGAACTTCCAGTGAACGAATGTGAGAAGACTGCCATTTATTACTTTTACTTGCAATATTTGCAATTTATTTTGGAATTACAAGTACCATATGACTATAATAGAAAGGTATATTTGCACATATATGACATATGAGACTTTAATTTGAAGTTTGACCCTGACATGTTAGTTATACTGTATGTTGTGTCCCACTAAAATTCCTAAAGGGAGAGTTACAGCTTGCATTATAATGAAACTTGGTGACAGTCCCATATACTATTTTATTGGAACTCAGTGACCGTTCCATGTTCTATTATTGTTCCATACTGAATAATGAACAATAATAAACACACAGTGTCAAAATCAGCAATTGTGGTAACTAAAAATTGCAGTGGTAGTCAGTATGTGCAGCTGTCCTATCACATGAGCGTTATCAGATCACACAATGTATTTGTCATTGACGTACAGCAGATATACCCAATGAGACCAAATGATAAGAAGATTTGATTTCTCTGATCACAGATATAAACTCAAAATGATCGCACGACAATGTAAAATCTATTTACAGGTCAATGTTTTATTATGAACATGTAATTGAATGAAAATCGGAGTCTGAATTGGCCCAGAAAATTGAAATCATTGCATCTCTAGTTGGTAAACATGTTTGGTAATTTGACCAAATGATGCATTTGAAGTGGTATATCCTAATTATATTAATTTGTATATATAGTTAGCCATAGTAGCTCGCATACAACGTGATGAGCCTCCTTACGAGATGGCTACCATGTCAATAACTGATGGAGTAATTTAGTTGCAGTCCCTCAAACACTGCGGAGACTCCCTGTTACATTATTGTGGTACTCACAATATTTTCCAATGGTTGGCAGGTATGTGTTAACATGTTATGGTAGTAAGTAATAACTGTTATCTCCAAATTACCTATTGATTGTCATACAATGAGATTTTTGAGATTTATTCTGCAAGTGGAGTTAAACCTGCAATTATCACCTAACTCTAACCCACACTTTATAAATCATCCCATGGACGACTATGGGATGAGATACAATGATATTTTAAGTGATATGGAGGTTTTGTAGAACATGCCACTGTATATATTCTTCACTTCGATGTCAGTACATATGATTTATTTCCAATCCTCATTTACTTTGACAGGCTTTTGCCTTTTGTCAAAATTGCGTTATTTCTTGGTTTATGAAACCAATAAAAAGTTATTTACTAACTATTCATACTGCGCACATAATTCACAAAATTTTGAGTGTCAGCATATGGAACGGCATTGAGGTAAGGGTTAATCTACAAAACATATTGCTTAAATAATTATCATCCATGGCTTTAGCAGGGATTATATTTCACATTTCTCATTTCTCATAGGGTAACATACACAAATGATTTATTGCATCCTTTGGTGGGTTATACAAATAAAATGTTAATGGATACTCTGTGAGTTTTCTCTGTGCATCATTTCAGAGTCCACCCCGCTGATGCATGCAGTGTCTGGGAGACAGGTAGACACAGTCAAGCTGCTTTTGAAAATGGGAGCTTCCATCAACACTCAGGATGCATGTGGGAGGACATCCCTCTCCCTTGCAACTTACCTTGTGAGTTATTATTCATCTCAAGTCTCATAATGCCAAAATACAAATAATCATTGTTATTATTCAAAATGTCAAGCTGTTTTTAAAACAAAAAAAAAGTGATTCAAACTGGCTCACCAACTTGCCCACAAAATAAGACCATATCTTTTATTGAGGGACTACAATGTTTTCATGACTGTTGGTCCGTTGGCTAACTCCAAAGAAAAATCTTCGATTGATATGTTCTACACTCAGCATCATTGACACCAAAACTAGTATTCTAGTGTTGGTTGGAGAATTTGCTTTGTGTATCACTGGTTGCCATGGTGTTGATAATGCATGATTGGAGAAATATGTATTAGGAAATTCAAGAAGTAAAGAAGAAGTAAAATTGTTAATTTAAAGTCTTTATACTATTTTTACATAAGCTCTTCTTCTAAAGGCTCAAGACATTTGTGCACGTGCATTTGAATACTTTCTTGACATTCTCAAGAAACCTGAGGAGAAAAAAAGCTGTTTTTATACACTGATATAGGAATGTACTGGTTTGGCTCAATTTATAATCTCAACTAAACCAGTATGTTCATGGTTTCACTAACCTTGGCACCATCAACATAACCAGAAGGCGCTGTTGTGTAGTCTTTTCAACTATATTATTGGAATCAAACATAGATTTAGAAACTCAACTTTTGCTTGATATTTGCATCAATTTGTCGGCTGAGTGGAGAAGCTAGCTACCAGCGGTTATCTGTGGTGGTTGCTGCGCTGCTTCTCCCCCGGTCCTCCACCGGACCCGCCAGGTGCTGCCGCTGCCAGTCGAGAGGGGGTTGGTCTGGCTGCTGGGCTGCCGGATGGTCCAGGCGATGCCTGCTGGGCGGAGAAGCTGGCTGCCAGCGGTTGCTTGTGGTGGTTGCTGCGCTGCTTATCCCCCTAGGTGCTGCTGCTGCCAGTTGGGAGAGGGTTGGTGCTGGGACGCCCGGCGAACCACTGGTGGCTCCAGGGCGTCTTCAGGGGGCCCTTCTATGTCCCTTCCCTGTGCCGGAGAGTCCCTGCTCAGGTGTCAGTGTGGCAGATTCGCCACCATACGCCACCCAAGTGGCGTTTTCAGGAACCTCCGGCACAGAGAAACTCAACTTTTGCTTGATATTGGCATCAATTTGTCTTTTAAGATTCAAACAGAAATCATATTTTCTATGGATTTTCTATGAGGACCTGAGGGGCAAGAGCGTGTCGACCCCATGCCAGGTACAGCCCATTTTACTGTGTGATCCTGTCATTCATTTTTGGTGTCAAGCAACTGTCATGTAGTAAAATATGGGGCCTATCACTTTAGGAGATTGCATTGCAGAAAATTTGGGAGCCATGTCTGTGCCACACACACTTGTTGTATGTTTTATTTCATTCTAAAAGTTCCAATGTGTCTTGTCTACTACCTGTCCTCAAATAAATGTCCGAATAGTCCTGCCTCACGTTGTCTCTGTTGAAGGAAATAACTAATTGTTGAAAGTTACCACTGAGCTCTACGTTGTTTTGGTAAAAAAGTACATTGTACAGTGTCAATCACATTCATGTATTTGTGCTGTGCTAACTAACCCTAGCATATCAGTATCAATGACCAACAGTCAGTTTCCAACGTACAATTTGCAATTTTCTAATTGCTTTCTGTGTTGTGTCCTACACCGGCCGTGGTGTTAAGGCTATATTGCTTTGCTGACAGTGTTATAACGTTTGTTATGACACATCTCTTGTGTCTGCGGGGTAAATTGGACCAGGAAGCAGCTTTTCAATGTAAGATGTATTTTTGCTGGGTTCTTCTGCCACAACAAATAAAACACATTAATTCAAGTAATGGACTTTCTTTTGAAACTCCAGCAACATGGTACTGGCACTGGTGTGGGAGCCCAGCCTTGCTGTCAAGAGAAATTCTAATTTCTTACATTTAATGGCGGGTGCCAACCAGCGGAAAGGTGCATTACTGCCACCTACTATGTTAGAGTGTGGACCAGTGTTATCCATCCCCAAATTAAGAAAATTAAAAAACTTCAGTTCACTGAACACTAAACTCTTTGATCAGCCCAATTTCTTTCAAATAATGGAATAGACTCCCTAACCCAATGGTAAATCATTTTTTGGACTCATGTCTTCCACTCCAATCTTCCTGACTTCTCTCTTTAATGTTCTCAAGAGTACTTATAGCAGTGAAAAATTATACTGTATGCTCCACTGATTCCCCTTTGACAGTGCTTATATAATCCTGAGGGTTGTCTGCTTATCAGGACAGTGTTTTATTAAGTCTGGTATGTCCTACCCTCAGCCTTGTTATGATGTTCCCCTCTTTGGTACTCCGTTTAGCTGACCTCACTGTGCCCACTTCCACTGTACAGGTCTCGTCCTTTGTTTGCTGTATCCCAAACGTGCTGCCACTCTAATGATTTATTTTTATTATTCCTTTTGCTTCCAATTTACTGAGTGAAATATTATATAGAATATTGTGGCAGTGTCGTCACCATACACCACCCAAGTAACATTTTCAGGGACCTCCGGCAGAGAGTCAGACGATGGGGGGGTTGATAACACCAGTTTATTGTAGAGATAAAGCTAGGTGGAATTTGCCAGGAGCAGATGGAACCTGTCATGACAAAGGGCTCCCATTCCATCTCTCCCTGAGTGTGTGGACGGGGTTTTAAAACCTGATGCTCGTTAAACCAACCAACGAGCATCAGGTGTGGCTACTTAAGCCACCCCATACCCCAACACCAAATTGAGGCCAGGAAGAATTCCTGGCCGAAGCCTACTACCCCCACTAAGCAGAGGACAAAACTGAAAATAAATGCTTCAAACAAAATCTGACCCAGGGTTCCTATACCTTCTACAAACACATGTCCAAAAAAATAATTAACAGGTCCCCCCCAGAGGACCTGAGTTGCCCGGAGTAGCATGGTCGACCAGCCTCCTTCCACCATGGCGCCGACCGACTGCCCCCTCCTCCCTTGCGGAGCGCGGGACCTCAAGCTTCTGCGCTGCTGGTTACAGCGTGGCCGGACATGGCTGCTGTGGGGGCTGCTTGGAGGGGTGGCCTGGCTGCTGGCCAGTCTTCGGGGTGGCTGCTGGGCGGAGAAGCTAGCTACCAGCGATTATCTGTGGTGGTTGCTGCGCTGCTTCTCCCCCGGTTCTCCACCAGACCCGCCAGGTGCTGCCGCTGCCAGTCGAGAGGGGGTTGGTCTGGCTGCTAGGCTGCCGGATGGTCGGGGCGATGCCTGCTGGGCGGAGAAGCTGGCTGCCAGCGGTGTGTGGCGTTTTCAGGAACCTCCGGCACAGAGACACAGACAACGGGGGGTTGATAACACCAGTTTATTGTAGAGATGAGGCTAGGTGGAATTAACCAGGACCATGACAGATGGAACATGTCATGACAAAGGGCTCCCATCTTGACTGAGTGTGTGGACGGGGTTTTAAAACCTGATGCTCGCTAGCCCAACCAACGAGCATCAGGTGTGGCTAGAATAGAATAGAAGAAGAAACAGTCTTTATTTGTCACACAACACTACAACACATGCTTGTACACACACGCTTTGATGGTGGCCGGTGAAATGGTTCCTCTGCATTTAGCCCATCCTGGCCTGTCCTTCCTCCGGGGCCACAGCCAGGAGCAGTGGGCAGCATATGTGGACGCGCCCGGGGACCAGGTATTAAGTGTCCATCGCTGGTCAGACGATGATGTGTGCATGTTTTTGAGGGGGTTCCTTACTGACGTGAGGTGGAGGAAACCCCATGTGAGCACGGGGAGAACATGCAAACTCCACACAGAAAGGCTCCTATTTGGAGATAACCCGCCGGAGCATGGTGCCAACAGCGCCGCAGGCGGGAATCGAACCTAGGACCTTCTTGCTGTGCGGCAGCAGTGCAATGCACTGCGCCATGGTAGAATAGAATAGAATAGAATATATACTGTAAAATCAGTTTTGTTTCCTTTTCATTGAGAGTGACAAGGATGGACAGGATTAAGAATGAGTACATTAGAGCTCAGGTTGGACAGTTTGGTGAAATAGTGAGAGAGGCGAGATTGAGATGGTTTGGACACGTATGTAGGGGAGATGAGAGTTACATTTGCGTTAAGGATGCTGAGGATGGAGCTGCCAGGCAAGAGGAAAAGAGGAAGGCCAAAGAGAATGTTTATGGATGTGGTGAGGGAGGACATTCAGGCGATTGATGTAAGGGAGGTAGATGCGCAGAACATAAGGTATTGGAGGCAGATGATCTGCTGTAGTGACCCCTGACGGGAGCAGCTGAGATAAGAAGAAGAAGTCTGTTTCCTGTAGCTTCGATGTCGCTACAGGAAACAAGCTGAGAATATATTAACAGGGTTCATTCTGCAGAATTAAGAGAGATAGAAAGAAGAAGAAGAAGAAGAAGAAACAGTCTTTATTTATCACACAACACACTTTATACGGAGATCGGGCGTGCTCTGAGACTAGCCATATGATTCCCTTGTTGTCCTGAGTAACAGCGTACAACTGTTTTTGCAGAGAGGTATAATAAAGCACTGCTGAAAAAGCATACATTGAGTGTTTACACAACTGGTCCTTTTACTAGCCGTAACTGTCACGACCAGAACTGGGAGAGACCCAAACGCACGACACAGGGAGACAGAAGGCAGGCAAAGGATGTTTATTAGCCGGGACGGTGGAGCTGGCCGGGGGGACCCGGTCGGGTAGGGATGGAGCAGGGCAGGGCAGGGAGATGATGACCAGGAGATGGGGTCCAGGACCTGGGTGGAGAGACGGGGAACCAGACTGGATGGAGATGGACGGGCAGCCTTGGTCGACGAGCGGAGACAGGCAGGTAAACCGTGCTAGCTGGACTTGGAGAGACAGACTGGGGCGACGAGAGGGGACAAGCAGGTAAGGGGAAGACGAGACAACGAGACATAAACTAGGAATAGGAACTTGGAAGGGAGCCAATAGCGATACAACTCGGGGAAAGCTAGTTGACGGTCTGGCAAGGAATGACTAGGAAACTGGGACTAAATACTGTGCTTGATCCCAGGTGTGTGCAATCGGGCTTGAGTAAGGAGCTGCAGATGGGGCAAGAGCGGCCTCTAGTGGCGCTGGGAGGCCATGGGCCTAACAGTAACAAACACAGATAACGACAAAAACAGTGGTACCATTGTGGACAAGATTGTGGAAACTTCAGACAGATAGGAGCCAGAAGTAATACAGTCGTTTCCCCTTCTTTTTTTTTTATCTGTGCTGTCAGCATGCTGGGCAAACAACACAGTGTATTTGTAAGCCATTGCATCTAGGACACAGCTAGGAGTTAGTCTGGAAGTAGAGTTCAACTTCTCAACCTGCAGTGCCACTTTTTATAAATTCTTCAAGATTCTTTAATCAATCATCTTTATTCAATCATCAATAACTGCTTGCAACAACTCTGTCCTGCGGACGACCTGTGGGATGACAAGAGCATAGCTTTTGGTTACACAGAACCGCAACCAGTCCCCCTCTTTGGAGAATAATCTCACCATGTTTTGGTCTATAAACAACTCATCACTACTCCAAGAGGGGGAGAACATGTACATGGAAAAACATAAACATAGAAACATCAGATGATAACATGTATTGACAAAACAGAGCTGATCTAGTCCAGGATAACTGGTACAGCAATTCAGCATGTGGCCTCTTACTGTCATAGTTATGGCAGTAAATGAGGGAGGAAAGAAGAACAAGAACAAGAACAAGAAGAACAATCTTTAATCGTCACACAGCACACCACACTACAACACATGCACGCACACACACACACACACACACACACATGCACATGCTTTGGATGGTGGCCGGTGAAATGAGGCCTCTGCATTTAACCCATCCTGGCTTGTCCTTCCTCCGGCGGTACAGCCAGGAGCAGTGGGCAGCATTTGTGGACGCGCCTGGGGACCTGGTGATGAGTGTCCATCACTGGTCAGACGATGATGTGTAACCCTCCTGACCCCAGAGAAGCCTGAAGCCCACGACGCAACACCCACACAAGGCCCCTGTGGAGCACAAGTCACAGAGAGCGTGAGGAGACCCTGCACCCTTGAAGCGCACACATACAACCTACCCCCATGTGCAGGCACAAGGCACAAGATGCAGCCACAGGCGCAGAACCCAGGCCCTGGATGCCAGGCTGGACCACAGGCCCGGAGCCAGGTCCTGCACAGACACACCGACAGACCGAAACGCCCAAACCACCCACCCCACAGCGGAGCCGGCAGGGCCCCCATGCCCACCAACTCCACACAGAACATATACAGGCCAGAACAGATAGAAGCGCCGTCCAGAGATCCAGACTTTTTACTGGCCCAGGTCTGGACCTTCTTGGTTGTGACAGTTGGTGAGCCAGCCAGGAGAGAACGGCGACCAGGACCAAGGCCCGGGAACCTGTGCCTGCACCTCAGAGACACAACTGGCCACCCAAATTCAAAGGTAAACATAGCCATTTTTCTTCTGCAAATTCGGTTTGTGTCTGAGTTCAGGACTCCACCCAGGTTGCAGGTATCGGAAAAGTCTCTTCTGCAACGAACCTAAAATATTGACATAGTTGAAAAATGACTGTAATTATAAATTGAACCCAAGCAAATGAACTAAAGCAGAGGCTGATGCAAATATTCTATGTGCATGTGTGTTATGAAAAAAATATGGTCTGGAAAGTATCAGTGATCCTCTGTTGAATGTTGCTATAATTGGTTGGTATGTGTCTTGTGTATGCTGGAGGATTGGTTTGGCTAACACTAACGGCTGCTTAACGCACAGAAGAACCATAGGAAAAAGATACAAAAACAGCATGTCCGTAGTACGTTTGTCGCAGTTACAGTACTGAGAGAAAAATTTTATTTTTGTATTTGATGAAATCTATTGGTGAGTTTATGGTGTTAAATTGAAAATAGAGTAGTATACAGAGGTTTGTTATCAAGTAAAAGATTCCCAGGTCTAGTAAGAGACAATGGCATGTATGTTATAGTTTATCTGAGACAGACCAGAGCCTGGGGGGTCGTCACAAAGGAATTACATACGTGTTTCTAGTGTTGAGGAAGTGCACCTAGAAAGAACGCCAGATGGGTAGAAGACAACATTCAAGAAGAACTTACGCATACATCGTTCTAGGTTTGAGGAAGGCATCTAGAAAGAAAGCCAGACAGGTAGAAGAGAAAAGTTCAAGAACTTAAGTTGACACAACTACTGTGGATACCGCTCTTTGTCCTGTGTCGTCACAGCCTGAAGTGGGTGGAGTGTCAAGAGAAACACGTAGAAATTATTAGAACAACCAACATAGGTGTGAAAGGATTCCTGGCATTATTTGGATAAACATTGTTCATACTGTGGATCACAGCTCTGCATTGGCCACGTAAAGTATCAATAAAAGGTCTGCATATGTAAGATCATTCCTAAATCAGAATGGCTGTCTAACTTGCAAGCTGAAATATAAGCAATTGTTAATGGACGTAGAACACTTTGGTGAGGACAAAGTCTTTACATTAGAACCCTATAGTGGGGAGGGAAACCCAGAGAGGCTCGAACAAACATACAAAGATGAGGAGGGCACTGAGCACTGGCAGGATGGACAGCTGATCAATGTCAAACTTTGGCAGATTCCCAAATTTGTTAACTTAACCCAAGTAAAAGAGGTCTTCCCAAACTTTCCCTGGGAACAAGCGTTACGTGACTGGTGGACCCCAAGAATGCTAGCACAAGTGCTAGATCAGTTGTGCAACGATTCGTGTGTAGTAGCCACCATCCCATTAAACCCAGTATCCAGGGTACCGGAGAGGTTTTCCATAGAGGGCCACGACAGACAGACTCCAAAACCACGGCAGAGTATCACAGTCTGTCCCAGGCGAGTCAGGTGGGAGACAGGCAAGTCGGCACAGATAGTCAGACACCCCGAAGGAGACAGGTCAGTAAGGTTAGAATATAACCCCAGGGAGATAATAAAATCAAAGCTGGAGTCAATGCAGGGAAAATAATTGTCCTGATTAGAACAAGGGAACTAGACGAGTAACCAGAAATACCCAGGTCTCTAGCAAGCAACACACAACAAGGCTATATGGGGGCTGGCCAAGGGAGGGGTCGGCAGACGCCAGGAGAAAGGGATCCCCAGCTGAGCTTATCATAACGCACTATCCAGATTACAAAAAACAAATTCAAGACTGCATGAAAGAAATGGCATGACAGAAACCCACAGTGGCCAACAGAGGGCACTTTTAACAGGCAGTGTTTTAGGCTAACATAAAACATCACAAAGCCAAAGGTACAGGTGACAAGTGGGCAGGGAAGAGAACAAAATAATGGGAAATGTGAGGTTGGTCAGACAAGAGGGAAGCAATCACCAACAGACAGTGAGAGCAATACGTAAGATAATGATGGAGGATAATAAGGAGCCAGGGAAAGGAGACAAAGGAAAATGGAAAGAAATAGAAGAAGGTCAGAGGCGACCATACCACAGCTCCCCTTTATTCGACCATCCTGCCACCTTACCCGCATGATAAAAACCCATTTAGAATAGAACAAAACCCACTATGCCTCATCCAGGACAGCAGACAAGAAATGACAGGCAAGTTACAGGGATATTTCACCATAAAACTAAAGAAGGGACAGAAAGACCAAACAAGAAAGCACAAAAAAGGGAAAATGACACCACCTAGGAGAGACAGAGAAGAGACAGTGAACAGCAGTGAGTCAGACAAATGGCTGCAGACACACAGTAAGAAGAGGAGAGGCCAGACAAAAAAAGACACATTAACAGCATCACAGGACACCAAAGACCGAAAGCGCTACCAACGAAAAGCAGCAGAGGGAGACTCCAGAGCCAAGTTTAACAACAGACTGGACTCTGCAAACATGCTATGGGGAAACAGAACAGAGGGATACGTAAACAAACACTGACAGAGGAGAGATTTGCCTAGTCTAGATCGTCATGTCCCCCACCAATAGAATTTCCCCAACACCCATGCAAGAGCCAATGGATGATCAACCAGACTCCACAAGCAGAATACAAGCTCAAGAGACTGTTGAGAGTTAAGTAAAGAGCTAAGCTCGAAGCTGAGACGACGGAGCTCCAAGATGGGAGGATATCCACACTCAAAGTGACACCCGCAGGGAAATGGAAACAACAAGAAGAAGGGGAAAGACTGCACCTGCACCTGCAGCTGCAGCTTGCTGGCACAATAAAGTCCCACAGTATTGAAGAAGAAGATGAAGGACAGAGAGACAGAGACACAACCGGAGCATGGCAACAATGTCATTGTCATTCTCCCAATGTCATTCTCCCTTGTAAGTCGCTTTGGATAAAAGCGTCTGCTAAATGACTAAATGTAAATGTAAATGTAACAACAACGACAGCCGGGCCATGGCTGCAGAGAAGACGCAGTGCCAACGACGAGCAAGAGGGTAACACCATGTCCCCTCTAGTGATTAAAGGGCGTTGATAGGATGAAGCAATATGCCATGGTCATTTGAGATGGCAGTTTGTGCACAATGCGCGGCTTGGTGTCTCTCCGGCTTTTGCGAATTAGTGTTTATTTACCTGACTATCCTACTTGTTTTCACTCGAAAAACTCGAGCAAAACGAACCTACAACAGAAACTCACTATTGGATGTACACTACTCACAAAAAGTAAGGGATATTCGGCTGGTGAAATTTCAGGATGAACCTAAAATGCACTATAACCTTTACAGGTGAACTTAATTTGACCTTCTCTAAACTTTTGAATGCACATGTCCAACTGTTCAATGTTTCAGTACTTTTTGCAAAACTTGCTGTTCTCTCACAAGGAGCTGAACGGCAAATTTCACAACAGGTGTTTGATCCATGAATCGACCAATACATTTCCTGGTTCAATTAGAATTGGTATTCAAACAGTCCTCTTCATCATGCTGTTCACATTTTGACATCATGAGACCAAGATGACACCTAACAATTGATCAACAGTACCTCGCCATTGCGAGGCTTCAAACAGGATGTTCTCAGAGGGAAGTGGCCGCTGAGCTTAGAGTGTCACAGAGTGTCATCAGCAGGTTCAAACAGAGATACAGAGAGACTGGAAGAGTCACAGAAAGGCATCGAAGTGAACGTCCTTTGGCCACATCCCACACTGATGACTGCTTCATTGTGAACAGTGCCCTGCGGAACTGAATGATGAATGCCACTCAACTCCAGGCACATTTAAGGGAGGTGAGAGGCACCCAAGTGTCACGTCAGACCATTCGAAACCATTTACACTGGCGTGGTCTACGTGCTAGACGACCTGCAAGGGTACCTGACCACACCACCAGGCACAGGCATCATTGTCTTGCATGGGCCAGGGAGCATTTACGCTGGACGAGGGACCAGTGGGCCTCAGTGCTGTTCTCTGATGAAAGTCGATTCACGTTGAGCAGAAATGATGGTCCGCCAATGATATTGAAGACGTCAAGGAGAGCGCTATGCACCAGCCACTTTTGTCACCAAACGAGCCTTTGGTGGTGGTGTTACAGTGTGGGCAGGTGTGTCTAGTCAATACAGAACTGCCCTACACTTTGTGAATGGTACAGTGACAAGCCCCTACTACCTGAATAACATCATTAATCCAGTCATTGTGCCCCTGCATGAAGAACATAGGCCTAATTTCATCTTCATGGACGACAATGCTCCAGCTCATCGAGGTTGCATCATTAGGGAACGGCTGTAACTAGCCCAATCAACAGTCCCCCACAGTTTTAAATCTGCCACCATTGTTCCGGTGCCTAAACACTCTACAACCAAAGAACTGAACGATTCCTGCCCTGTTGCACTGACACGCATCATTGCAAAATGTTTTGAGAGGCTGGTCCTCTCACATCTGAAAGCCTGCCTGCCCCCTTCACTGGACCCGTACCAATATGCATACCGACGCAACCGATCAACAGAGGATGCTATCTCCACAGTGCTCCATCTAGCACTCACCCACCTGGATAGCCCCAAAACATATGTTAGAATGCCTTTTATTGACTTTAGTTCTGCATTCAACACTGTGATCCCCTCCAAGCTGATCTCCAAGCTCAGCCAGCTTGGCATCAGCAACTCACTCTGCAACTGGATTATGGACTTCCTTCCTAACAGACCCCAGGCTGTTAAATTGGGGAGTCTCTCCTCCTCCACTATCACCCTGAACAGGTTGTGTGTTGAGCCCTCTGCTCTACTCTCTCTTCACTCATGACTGCGCCCCTGTCTATGGCTCCAATGCCATAATCAAGTTCGCAGATGACACCACTGTGGTGGGCCTGATCAGAGATGAGGATGAAACACCATATAGGGTTGAGGTTCAACATCTAACTACTTGGTGTAAAAACAATAACCTGGAACTCAACACCAAGAAGACCAAGGAGATCATTGTGCCAGGAGCAGGGCACACCCCCCCTCCATATCAGCGGTGCTGAGGTGGAGCGTGTGTCTAGCTTTAAGTTTCTCGGGGTCCACATCACAGAAAATCTCTCTTGGTCCCTCAACTCCTCCAGTCTGGTGAAGAAGGTGCATCAGCGCTTTCACTTCCTACGGACCCTTAAGAAAGCACAGCTTTGTCCTAGGATTCTATCGGACTTCTACCGCTGCACCACTGAGAGCATACTTACAAACTGCATCTCTGTCTGGTACGGTAACTGCAATGTTGCCGACTGCAAGGCACTAAAAAGAAAAGTGAACTCTGCCCAGAGGACTATTGGCTGTATACCCCCCCATCCACAACACATACCATGACCACTGCTTAAAAAAAGCCAAATCCATTGTCACGGATGACACCCACCCTAACCATGGACTTTTCACCCTTCTCCCATCCGGCAAGCGATACAGGAGCCTGTGCTCCCACACCAGCAGTTCTCAAGTACAGCTTCTTTCCAGAGGCTATAACACTGTTGAATAAACTCCCACTCCCCTCTCACTGGACTTTTAAATGGTTACCTGCTTACCTGTTGCATCTCACTTTCTGCAAGCTTCACCTGTTTACATTTACTGCCTTGCACTGTTTAACTGTTTACACTCAGTACTGCACTGTCTAGCACTGGACTTTTAAATGGCTACCTGCTTACCTGTTGCATTTCACTCTCTGCAATGTCTACCTGTTATATTTACTGCTTTGCACTGTATAACTGTTTTCACTCACTACTGCACTTTCATCAATTGCCCTTGCACTGCTATCACCTAAAAATCTGCACAATACTTTTTAAAACTTTTTTATATTCCATAACCTGACCAAAACCTGCACAATATACATAGATATACTACATGTATATATATAGTATTTATATAAAATGTATATTTATACTCTCTGTACATAATCTGTACCTATACTCCTGACAAACCTGTATTTATAACAGGTTTACACTGTTGCACATAATACATCTCTTTTGCCTACATAACTGCACAGAAACACTGTACTCAAATAGCACTTTGGTATTGAAATGCTTCTTTTGCACTTCTGGTTGGACATCAACTGCATTTCATTGGTTCTGTACCTGTACTCTGCTAGTGACAATAAAGTTTAATCTATTCTAATCTAATCTAATCTAATTTATGGACATGGTGTGCCTAGCGACCCGACTGCAAGCCCTCACGGAAACTGCGAACAAATGGATAACGGTGTTGGAAGAAAGCACGACAGGAGTAACACTGGCCCTGGGAGAAATCAAAGCTCTGCTAATGCACGTAGCGGGGGAAAACACTACAGAAGAGATGTTCCACGGAGCGATGTTGTCAAGAGTGGTGACCGGTAATGGACACCGCAACCACATACTGTATGGGCAGAGCTAAGAAAACATTACCCAGAGAAAATGGATCACTTCAAGCTAGAGGGGGGATTCTGAAGGATAAGGACTGTCCATCAAAGTTCCTACATGCCTTCCAACACAAGAGGGAAGATGACACAGGTAGCGACTGGAATACCACACAACGACTGTACATGCTGAAGGTGAAGAAGGTGATGCCACCGGAGGTGCAGGAACGGTAGGATATTGCCGTGGGGCTGACAAAAATGGACTAGCCCATGTTCTTACCATGTGGAAAACTGCAGAAGAAAAGATGAGAGGCATAGGAGCTAAACAAACAATTGGCCCACAAACTGACCCAACTGAAGCTGGGAGAACTGAGCAAGCAGAAGAAAGAAAAGATGAAGACCCAAGCCCCTGTAATAACGACTTTCCAAACCCAGAACCCTGAAGCACCAATGGCCCATGCTCCTGTGGTACACCAGGTTCACCCTCAAACGCACGCTGCCCAGCCAATGTCAACACCGCCAAACAACCCTACCGCAGCACCACTCACGTTCATTCATGTACATGTCAACCCCTCGGGGGACAATTATCGCTCCATGCAAGGTAGAAGTTGCACAATGCCGCATGGAAGGCCGCTGATGTGGGGACGTCCAATGCAACAGGATGAAAGACAAGCCCCCCCTGGAGCACAATACAAACACTCCCAGTCCAACCCAAATCTACACGATGGTTACCAACCAAATAACACATGTTGGGGATGTGGCCAAACATGCCACTCGAGAAGGGATTGTCCAACAAACCCATGGGAGATCCCGACGAATCCCAGGGAGGGCCCACCTCCAATTGGCAATACAAGGTGTGCCCAGAGAAGCCAGAGGGGGAAGTAATGTTACCAATCATCACAACCACAGGACGAACCCACCAAACCAGTTCTATTTCAAGAGAAATACACACCTTTATGGTAGACACAGATGCGACGTACTCATGCATTGGGAAAAACGGCTCCACTCTCCCCTCTCCAGTTCGTTAGTCAGAACAGTAGGCTTCTCTGGGAAAGCACAAGTGATATCCCTCAACGCAGAATGCACTATACTTGCACCTCTACTATACTTGTCCAACACTCCTATCAATCTGCTGGTAAAATACATCCTGTGCCCCCTCAAAGCTAACATCATGTGCACAGCGGACAGTAGACTTTTCCTGAAGATCCCCCCGCAAACATGATGCCCATGATACTCAACACTGACGCACGTGGGAGCCATTGGTACCAACCAAACTAAGAAGAGTCGGTGAACCACAACTGCCCCTACATTGCATGCTCCTATATGATGGACCTCAATGCCACACAGATTACAATGCATGCTGGAAGGAGCTGATCAACGGCAAACAGTACTCCATTATCAGCCAGGACCTATACGTCGGGCCCCAGGGTGCAGCAGCAGCTGCCGTAACACTACCACCAGAACTACAGGAGTGGTTTAAAGTCCAGAACTCTACTCCCACATCGTGAGTCTCATGAACAAGGTCCAATGGCCAAAACAGCACTACAGGTGCACGACTGGAAGCCCACTATCAATTGGTAAATCCATGTCTCTCCCGACAACCAACACATCAGGATATCAGGGTAGGTTTATGATGTAGGACAGGCAGAGAGTGTTCCTGATGAACTGCCACATTCCAGCGAGACAGACATATGGCTAAACACAAGACAGATGTAGGATGTGTAAAATCAGCAGAGTCCGTACCGTTAAATAAAAAGGAGCCAGGCTACCGCACCTGAAACATCTTCTCAAACAACATGCCATTGAAGGGATCAGTCCCACAATTGCAGGACTAGAAGCAACGGTGGTTCTGAGGAAAACCTGCCGAACCACCTGTTGTCCCGTACGTTACGGTGTTCAAAAGAAAGTGTAACCAACCTTGGCACAGGGACCATTCAAAGCCGATTAGCAACCAGAACTGAACTAAGAAAATTCTGGTTCCACCCAAATCACTGCTGCCGTGCAGAAGACACAGAGAGAACATTCACAGCTTATTGGAGAAGAGCGACCACCTCGGGGGCAGAAGAGGCAAGTGAAACCGCCCCGAAGGGAGAGGCGGAACAGGATGGGATGGGTGAGACCACCTCACAGGGACAGGAACACCTTGACAAAGGGGAAGATGACACCTCCCCATGGGGATAGAGGCAATCCAGGAGACTGGCTTCAAAGTGGAGAGCCATGGGGCATGATAGAGGAGACCACAAGCAGCAGCCCCACAAGCAGCATTTCAGCAAGTAGTGAGACCACTAACAGCAGTGAAACCACCAGGCCAGCAGGATGTCAGAGTCGACAATAAATTACATCTAGAGGGCCAGGAAGGGCTTGAGCACCAGTCATAATAATACTGACACTTATGTTGGTTCCAACCATCAGTAACAAGACAAAGGTAGAGCCATTCAATAGTATGTTGGCAGTAGGGGCAATACAGAGGGCCAGCAGGCTGACTATGCCCACCACAGAGGACAAAGGGGCACGTGGACAAAGCATCAGATAGGACAAGGAGGTAAACAAAGAGCTTCACAGTGGAGGTCCAACATGTTCTATAAATGGCTAGAATTTTCAGCTTAAAAAGTAAGCCAGAAAACCTGCATGGTCTGCTACAATGCTGAAAAACTTCCCCAAGCCAGGGCAATTCCATGACGTGAAATAGGAGGTTGCCCAAACCAAGTGCTTTGCAAAGTGTGTCATGCAAATTGCAAGAGGAGACACAACCCATGGATGGAGCGGCGACCAAAAGGTCTGCACAGTGAAAGGACAATAACTACGCAGAGTGGTCGTGCTAAGCTAACTAAGCAGGTACAGCCGTGGCACGGTGGCGCAGTGCATTGCACTGCTGCCTCACAGCAAGAAGGTCCTGGGTTCGATTCCCACCTGGGGCGCTGTTGGCACCCTGCTCCGGTGGGTTATCTCCCAAATAGGAGCCTTTCTGTGTGGAGGTTGCATGTTCTCCCTGTGCTCACATGGGGTTTCCTCCACCTCACGTCAGTAAGGACCCCCACCAAAAACATGCACCCATCATTGTCTGACCAGCAATGGACATTTATCACCTGGTCCACGTATGCTGCCCACTGCTCCTGGCTGTGCCCCCGGAGGAAGGACAAGCCAGGATGGGTCAAAAGCAGAGAATCCATTTCACTGGCCACCATCAAAGTGTGTGTGTGTGTGTACGAAATGCTCAGTATCTAGCTCACAACAGCAGATGGGTTGATTACTTATGGTATAATCAACAACGCATTATAAACTACACAATACAGCCTTAAGAAGGAGTCAGAAAACAAACCGACGCCATTTCCCTTATGACCCTGCAAAACAGATTTGTTATAGAAACACTCCTTGCCGAAGATCATGGGATGTGTGACATCGTCGGAGACAATGCAGGGGAAGAGGCAATCTGACTGAAGAATTGAAAACATTTTAAACAACTAAGGGAAGAACATGTTCAAAATCCCAATTGGAACACACAGGTTGGTGCTATATGGACATTTTTACAAAACCTATCCTGGCCCAAGATTCTCAAAGGCGTAGGGATCACTGTCTGCTTAATTCTGTTAGTAGAAATTATAGTTTTTTGTTTAGTAGTCCCACTGATTAATGTTATGGTTAAGAAAATGACTATAGGCTATAACAGGCCAATTCCCCGTGCACATAGAAGGAAATGAGTATGCAGTACATGCGGGACATATACCACCCGTATAGCCTCCCCACCAACGCCCAGGCTTGCGAACACACAGGTCAGGCAGACCCCTACCACTTATGCAGTGTTCCCACTAACAACCAATCGTGTGAACCCCTATACATGTCTATGGAAGAGCCCATACAGTGGCAGATTGTATAGTCACGACACCACTAACTCTGCTATTGTTTCGATAGATAATCATGGCGAGCTACAACTGTAAGGACACCAATGATCACCATCCCACCTCACACATGCCGGCTGCTAATATGCCAATCCCTTCAAATCAGAATGCTTACCCCACCCAATACACTCAATTCATGCCCATTGACAACCTCTCATTCATGCCCTTTGATAGTACCCCATACCAATCTTTCATGCCTCAGAGCCATGCTCTATATCAACCGCAAATGCTCCCCTAGTCTGTCTCCCTGGAAAACCAGTGGCCCCCAAAACAGATTTCCCACAGTTAAGCAATAGCCCCAGAACCCCCGAAGGTTCCACTCAGGCGAGTTCACACCCATGCAGGCCCCATTCCCCATAGGCTCACACCCTATTGCATAAAGCCTGTGATGAGACCGCCTGTATGTGTGTTAGTGTGTGTGTGTGTGTGTGTGTGTGTGTGCATGTGAAGTGTCCACCAGTCAGTGTACAGGACTTGTCCCAATTGGTTCTGGTGTTTAAGGTCGGTATTATATTGTAGCGCCTCCAAGCAGCGGAAAAGGCCCCGAGGCCGCCCCTGAGTCCCGCAGCTGTACAGACACCCCACGGCCGCAGGAAAGGCCCAAGCACCCTACCCTGCAGCCACGGAGGACCCATCAGCCCCCAGAGAAGCTAGAAGCCCCAACCCTCACGCCGGCCCCGAGGAGCATAACCCAGTCCCAGAGAGCGTGAGGAGACCCACACCTGAGGCGCACACATACAACCCACCCCCCATGTACAGGCACAAGACAAGATGAACTCGCCACCCCGCAGGCAAGCTGCCACAGCCGATCAGACGCCCCATTCAGCCACGAGCTCCAAGGATGTCAGTCGCTCCCCCCCCTAAAACCGACACCAGCAGGCCGCCAGATATACCCGCCCTCCACCACCCCCAGCACCGGGACACCTGCTGCCGAGAAGCCGCGCAGCGGGAGCAAAGTCTTACAGCTGCCCCCTGAACCCCAACCTATGTCCACAACAGCAAGTGGCACCCCAAGTGCCCCAGAAGGCACCCAGCGGCTCTCTCCTAAGACCCGCCAGGTCACGGAATGCCAGAAACCACAGGGCGCAGGCCGCCAGGACTCGAGCCTGGCCAGCAGGGGGCCCACCCAGCCGCACCCCGGCCAACCACACCCCCACACCAAACCGCCAGCACCCCACCACCCCAGAAAACCCCAGTGCTCAATGTGTGTTGTTGACAATTACAATTGCGGGGTGTGGGGGTGTGAGTCCTCCAACAGGTCGAACCCGAATCACTCGCACTCCTCCTGCCCTGCAGACCATGGTCTGGTGAAGTGTTGTTTGGAGAAAGATTTTTGTGAGAGTGTATGTGTTTTAAGCTAATATGAGTGGTATTAAAATGTTGGGACTAACAACAAGCACATCAGGCATGACGGTTAAGATCGCAGTTGCCCGCCATATCCCCACCCTTATAGCTCGCACCCCACCCATCCCGCAAACCCTAGGCCTATCGTGTGGTGTATGTGCCGAGTATCAGTTTTGGGACTGGGCGCAGAGTGGCCCGCCATGCGCCTCCACCATACCGGGCAGCTCTGCGCCCAATTAGGCCCCTGTCCAGAGGAGATGCTCTCTGAAGAGCTGGGTCTTCAAGTGCTTCTTAAAGACAGAGAGGCAGGCCCCTGCTCTGGTGGTTTTTGGCAGCTCGTTCCACCAACCTGGAACTACAAATGAGAATAGCCTGGATTGCCGTGGTTGTGCAGCCGGCAGAGCCAGGCGACGCTCATTTGACGAACGCAGCATCCGGGAGGTAACATGTGCTCTTACAAGAGCATTTAAGTAAGTGGGAGCATTCCCAACAATCACTCTCTAGGCAAGCATCAGAGACTCGAACTTGATGCGAGCGGCTACAGGTAACCAGTGGAGCTCGATAAGCAGCGGAGTAACGTGTGCCCTCTTTGGCTGGTTGAGCACCAGTCGCATCGGCGCATTCTGTATCATCTGCAGTGGTTTCACCACACAATCCGGCAAGCCTGTTAAGAGAGTGTGCAGTAGTAGAGGCGAGAAATCACCAAGGTTTGTAGCAGCGGTTTAGTGGCATATTGGGTCAGGTACGGCCTGACTTTTTGGATGTTGAATAGTGCGATGCGGCACGACCGAGAGCAGCAACATGATCCGAGAATGTCAGTTGGTCATCAATAATGACACCTAGATTCCGTGCAGCCTTGGTAGGAGCAAGAGATAAAGAGTCAATTTGGATATCAATGTTGTGATAAATACCTTGTTTGGCCAGGAAGACCAACAGTTCCGTTTTTGGCAGGTTTAGTTATAGATGGTAATCCTTCATAAACGTGGATATGTCAGCAAGGCAATCCGAGATCCGCATCGAGACAGTAGGGTCATCAGGCAGGAAAGACAGATAGAGTTGAGTACAATGAGAACAATAGCAACGTGCCGTCGTGTGTATTAATTCTCATTTCACTCAACTGATAGTTTCCCTTTCCTGTATGACCATCACACGTACAGGGTTTGGGAGAAACAAGGCTCTTCTTTTAATGGAAAGTGGAGCCTTCCCGCCCAACACCACCAGTAAACAACCCAATAGTCTCTGGTCTCGTACTGGGTGTGAAATCGGAAATGTCCTTGTTGTGTTTGCCATCTGTCTCCCAAAGGGTTGGCTCGAGGGCTGCGTTTGCCTGTTGCGTAATGGAGCCAAGCAGAGCATCCCTGATAAAAATGGACGTCTACCGCTTCACGCCGCTACAGCTGAAAAGGACCTCAAGTGAGTGACTCCCCGCAGACCTTTAAAAGGCATTTTCTGCCAACTTATTGACAGAAACATAATTTACTATGCAACAGTGATCAACCATCAAGTGATATTGGCCTTTAAGCCATACAGACTTCTGTGAAACAAATTAATTTCAGCTGTTCCTGTGATTCACAGATTGATGGCGGTCCTGTTGCAGCAATCCATGGCATGTGAAATTAACCACCAAGATAACGAGGTAGGTGGCACAGGTTTGATTATTTGAAAGAGGTTACATTTTTTGTATAATGAATTGTACTTTATTGTTATGTATTCCATGTATTATTGTCTATCAGTTTTTTTATACTTCAGATAACTGATACGGCAGATTTGCTTGTTTTTGTCTGTCTGTCTACAACTGTTCAATGGAGGCACAGCAGAACCTAATTTATCTCAACTTCTTTCAATCTCGTCTTTCAGTCTACCCAAGCCTGTTATCAAAGTGCAAGAAAAATGTTCAGAAAATCAGTGAAAAAGTTTTTTATTTTAACTATCCAAGAAAAAAGCATATGATCTACACTCAAAATATGAACCATTATCCAAAAAAACAATATAATGTATTCCCCCAAAATTGTCACTTTTTAACTGTGGCCTCTGCGTAATCGAGGGCGATTCAAAAACAGCTTAGTTGGGGAGAGACATTGGAACATATGATAACAATTTCTCACAGTACCATTAAATAACAGCACATAAGATTTTAATATTCAATAATACACTAGACATGATCTTTGGTCGCATGTCGCAGGCATTGTTGGCTTGTAACCGGCCAACGTAGTTGGTAAGTTCAGATAAGTGAGGTTCAGATTAATGGGGATGTAGTGAGTATAAATATGCAAATGTTTAGCCTGGATTATTTTATTTGTCAGGGAATGACGGCACTTCATTGGGCATCCTTCCATAATCGGCCCGGGCATGTACAGGCCCTCCTTCAGAAGGGGGCAGATCCAACACTGCTGGACAAGGACTTCAAGACAGCCCTTCATTGGGCAGTACAGGTATAAACATTAGGTGGTGGTTAGAGTGGGAACGGCTGAAAGGATAAAATAAATAAATTAAATCATAATTTACTGACATCAGCCCAATGTGAAAGCCCAGAAGAAAACCTGAAACAAATCACACGCAAGAAAAATGATCAAACACAATGGAGATCTTGACCATCTTCTGATGTATAAAGTCTAAATAGAACCTATCTTTTTGTTCTATATGATTTTTATATATATATATATATATATATATATATATATATATATATATATATATATATATATATAGGCTGTCAAAGTTAACACAATAATAACGCTGTGGCAGATCCGCCTGCAGCACAGCACCCAAGTGGTGTTTTCAGGGCCCTCTGACACAGAGACACAGATGATGGGGCAGAACATACCCAGTTCATTGTAGCGAGTGGCCTCAGTGGAACAAGCCCCAGAGCAGACGGACAGCATGTCATGACAAGGCAATGTCATGACCTCTCCTGTGTATGGGTGGGGACGGGGGTTTTACCTGTTGCTCACTGATTATTCTAACGAGCAACAGGTATATAGCCACATTGATCCTTGGCCCAATCACCTAGACCCAGAATAGGTGTGGCAGCTCAAACCACACCACCCCCACACCACACACCCTCCCCCAGGGCGACTTGCCGACTACCCATTCCTCCCTTCCAGAGCGGGTGGCCTCAGCCTGCTGTGCTGTCTGGTGGAGGTGTAGCCGGGCTTGGCTGTTGCGGTGGCTGCTTGGAGTGGTGGCCTGGCTGCTGGGCTGCTGGATTGACCCGATAGCTGCTAGGTGGAGCACCTACAGTAGCTGCCAGTGGTTATCCATGGTGGTTGCTGCGGCTGCTTCTTCCGTGGTCCTCCGCTGGACCCCCTGGGTGCTGCTGCTGCCAGTCAGGAGAGGATTGGAGCTGGGGCCGCCCGTTGACCCGCTGGTGGCTCCAGGGCGTCTTCGGACGGCCCTTCTGTGTCCTTTCCCTGTGCCGGAGAGTTCCTGTTCAGGTACCACTGTGGCAGATCAGCCTGCCACACTCCACCCCTTTTCAGGGCCCACTGACACAGAGACACAGACGATGGGGAAGAAAACATACCAGTTTATTGTAGCGAGTGGGCTAGGTGGAACAAGCCCCAGAGCAGATGGACAGCATATCATGACATGCTGTCCATCTGTTCAGAGCCTTTTTGTCGCATTAACGCAATGGGGGAAAACGATTCAGAAGGCTGAAGACGGATCAGGAAGCCTTTTTTATTTTTTTTTTGGCTGAGAAGTATGTACGCTTATGCACGCACCATAGGCAGACAGACAGGTGGTGTCAGACAGAGCTACAAGCGTCATAGGCAGCCTATGACATTTGTGGCTCACAGCGCCTATGATAGACTAGCAACAGCCTTGACAACACCACACTATTTGATTGACACATATACAGACAAATCAGTGTTGAATTCAAATGCATGGTGCATTGTCTATATTTTCTTGATTGGGTTTGGTAATAATTAGTTTGCCATAATAACATGATAAACGTCAATAATATTATCATATTAATTGTGATGAAAACTGGGATAATTTGGGAGAGAATGTTGAAAACCAGAACATTTTAGATATTTGTTTGGCTTGAGTTTGCCGTATTATGATTTATGCATAAATGAAATACCTTTGATGGTTTCAGGACAATATTTGTCATTGTTTTTGGTTGTTAATTGATTGATTAATCGCAAGTAAATATTTTAACCGATTGACAGCCCTAATAGTATATATATATACAGTATATGTATATATATATCGGCCATTATATTGATAATGTGGCACCACGGTTCTGTATTAAACTGAACCGTAATTTTTCATGTTACACCTCTAATAAATAAATACATATATACTGCTGTATATATAAGGTAAGATTAAACTTTATTAATCCCTGTGGAGAAACTCAATTGTCACAGCAGCAACAAACAGTGCAAGTCAACAAAGGAATCAGTAGCTAAGTAAGATAAGTAAACGTAACATATGTACACATCTCATCCACAGAGTTAACATGGAGTAGACTATGCTAACTCATAGTAGTGAGCCCCAATGTGGGCAGAAGTCATATTATGCTGAAGTAAGTCAATAAGCAGCAGTAATAAGTCAATAAGTCAATAAGCAGCAGTAATTAAAACAAAACAATAATGTGCAATAGCATCATAACAGCATTACATAAAGTGTGAATCCAGTGATAGGACTCAGATTATGCATTCTATTTTATGAACGTGCATGGGACCAGAATGCAGGACACAGACTCAAAGAACATAAAGGAAAAGTTTATTTGAGGGGGATGGGCTTGGAGAGTAGGGGAAAGGGGTCTGAGTGTAGCAGAAGCGAAGACGGGGAATGGAGGTGCAAAGCCGGCAGGTAGTGGGGTCGTGAAGCAGCGGCAGACAAGCAGGATGGCAGGCAGGACGATGATCCTGGGGCATGGAGACACAGGTTAGTGAAGGACAAAACAGGACATGTCAATCACAACAGACTTGGATCTAGGATGGCTAGCGTGTAGTACCACAGAGGTGAAACAGGGTTTAAATACTGGAGCAGAGGAGATGATGATCCGATTGACTGCAGGTGCACTGGTGGAGCAGGGAGCCAGGACAGTGAGGAGGGGAAGCCATGCCCAGGCCAACATAGACACACAGAGACTGACAGGGAAGACAGGAGACACAAGGGGAAAGGGAAATACATGAAAACACAAGGAAAACAACTGGAGTGATGGCTGTTCTAGCCAGCAGGTTTCTGTTTCTTGTCACGACCAGAACTGGGAGAGACCCAAATGCAGATGGGGCAAGGGCGGCCTCTAGTGGCGCTGGGAGGCCGTGGGCCTAACAGTTTCTCAACAAAATTGAGGAGAGAAATAAGCAAGCGAGCTAGTGGTGTTCTTGTCAGTCTCAAACCCTGCATAAAAGGAGTTCAGTTTGTTGGCTAGGGAGGTGTCCACACTCGTGGCTAGGGAGAGGCTGCTCTTGTAGTTCGTAATAGTCCGCAGCCTCTGCCACAAGTGTCTGATGTCCCGTTGTTCCATCTGTCGCTCCACTGTGTCCCTGTACGTCCGTTTAGCATCCTTCACCACCCTCCGCAGATCGCACGACACCGCTTTGTAACTGTTCATATATCTGGATACAAGACCTTCGTTGTAAGCGGCCGTGTGAGCATTCAGAGCACCACGGTTTGACCCACGGTTTCTGGCTCGAAAATGTTTCACTGTGGCATTAACAGCAACTTCAGTAAACTCGCTGAAGTCACTGGAACTTCATTGAAACATGTCCTAGTCAACTTCAGTCAGAGCATCCTAAAACGTGGCCTCTGACCACAGCTTTAGGTCCCTCGGCACTACCAATTCACGCACAATGCATGGCTTGTGAACAGGAAGTAACGAGATAGCAGAATGATCTAATTTCCCAAAAGCAAGGAATGAGACGGTCTTCTATCCGTTCTTGTACGGTGTGTAGCAGTGGTCCAAAGTTCTATCTCCCCATCAGGCTTTACCACCTGCACGATGGGACTAGACCAGTCACTCGTGGACTCCTCTATTATGCCCATGTCCAGCATGGCCTCTCATTCTGCCTGAACAATCTTGTGTTGGTGTGCGGGCAGGCGATACAGCCGAGAGTGCACTTTCATCCTCAGGGTCATCTCCACATGATGACCACAAAAAGGCCCTTCAACTTTGCGAGCAATTTAGAGCTGGACGTAGGGAGCAACACTAACACCTTGTCACCCGTACAAATTGTCTGAACTGAGACTCCCAGTCGTATAAGAAGCGTTGACGTTCCTGAGCAAATTCCCCCGTGATAGGTCCATAACATACTGTATTTCATTCTTAGTAGTGCTACAACCTTCCTCCCTAGTTTTCTTTAATTAGGTCTAGAACCCCCCAGAATCTCCTACCAAAGAGGAGTTCAAAGGGAGAAAATCCTGTGGAGGCCTGGGGAACCTCCCACACTGCAAACAACAGGGGGTCCAACCACTTGTCCCAATTACGGCTATCGTCGTGAACGAACTTTGGATTCATGTTGTTCAGCGCTCCACCAGGCCATCAGTCTGAGGATGGTAAATGCTGGTCCGAATTGAGCGCACACCCAGTAACTCATTAAGTTACCGAAGTGTATGTGACTTAAAGGTAGTGCCCTGGTCTGTCAGGATCGACTTGTAACAGCACCTGTGCCACACTTTTGGCCATAATACTGCACAGGGGCACTGCTTCGGGGTACCGGGTTGCATAATCCACGAGGACTAACACAAAACGATTCCCGCGGGACTCGATTTTAACTACCCCCTCAAAGGCCCCGCGTAGGGTATTGTCTCGTGACTGTGCCAGCAGAAAATCATTGATAGGGAAGGTTAAGGGGACCAGGGGAGATCCCACTTGGGATCCCGCTGCCCCTGCACCCATTGTGCCAACCGAGGACCCCTCTGTGTCACCACGCGCCAATCAACACTCACATTTCCGTACCGACCGTGAATACACCGGCCTCTCTCATCAATGCGTCAAACCCTGGCCAATCCATGCCCAATATCAGAATCAGGGAGTGCGACTGGCGGGAACTAACCGCAGTCTGTACCCTATAATTTTTCTCTTGAAACGAATTTCGAGCCGGACCGTCTGATTACATTACATTAACATCCCAATGCACACAACGAACCTCCACCTGTGATGCCTCTACTAATGCTCCGGGTCGAACCAAGTGTTGCTGGACCATTATCTGTGAACAGCCCGAGTCCAGTGAAGCCTGATGTCTACCCCCTATAGCCTTACCGGTACTTGGTAGGCCCCTTCCCGACCAGAGGTCCAGCTCCTCTTCCAGGTCTGTGAGGCGCTTCCGCAGGAGGCGGATCGGCTCCGGGGTGCCCTTCACTTGGTGCCCTGCCCCTCCCAAGTCCCTGTTCAGGCGCAACTTGGGCTAGTCTCTGCCCACAGGTAGGGTTTTAGGGAGGGTCTTGCCATGGTGCGCCAACATGGTAAGAGTTTTTATTTGACAGAGGAACAAAATGGCTCGCTGGCCAGAAGTATAAATAAAAAATAATAATAATGATGATTGTTATTGTATTGTTACTGTCTCTATGCTCACCAGTAGGTGGTGAGCGTAGAGACAGCGAGACTGCTGGATGAGCTGAGAGAAGAAGAGTGTAAGATGTAGAGAGGCAGAGCAAGCAAGGATAAAGTAATGTACGCCATGAGTGTGAGCAGTTGCGAAGAGTAAAAGAAAATACTCAACAGTTCGTCGTCTCCTGTGCTTCAATCACCAAGATAACAAATTGGCAATGAGGATGAGCGATTCCATACCGAGTCCACAGCCCTTCCTTCCTCATGTTGGTGAGCCGCCAATACCATTTGAAACGTGGCGGAAATTCATCAACAATGACATGTGATACAGTAGGAGCCACTTGGAGAGGGCAGCTGGAACATGACAGGAGCCAACTGTGATTGGAGCATGGCTGACCCATGCAGGGACCCTGTCGGGTCCTTTCTCGGATCTTGTCTGTAATTATATCCCCCTCGATGATGTGATTTTGCGCCGGTGCCTGGATACGCCCCCAGGCTGCATTTGTGGAAAAGCAGGTGCAATGCTTTATCTGTCCACCGGGGGAAGCAGGTTAAAAATATAAAGCAACTTGCATAAACGGGATAATCTTGCAATTGTTTGATGAAAAACATAGATGTTTTGTAAAGGAAATTTCTTTCTGTACATCTCTTCATAGCATCATAAAAAAATCATAGCAAATATAGAATCAAGATATACATCTCTGATTTAAAAAAATTAATGGTTTGAAAGAATATTTAAATCAGTTTTTTTATTGTAGATATATTTAATTGAATTAAACTAATGAAAACACTGTGTTTAACCGTATGTAACATATGTTTTATTTTACATAAAATAAATGTGAAATATCGCAACAAATATGCTTAATGTATCGCAAAACTTCCCATATCGTGTGTTTTCACACCGCAGGAACGTTTTGGAGGAACCGTCCCTTTTATTGTGCCCACACTGCAGGAACTACTGTAGGGAAGTAGTTCTTAAAACTCAGTTTCGAGCAACTTATTTAGCTCCTACCCCAGGATGGGGACTGAACCTTCAGTGATGTAGGTGCCGGTGATGGGTCTAAGACCACGGTCCCTCGGACTGGATCCGCCCGGTCCGCCCGGTTTCAACATTTTTCTACCATTGAGAAAGCAATCAAGCTGTTCTTGACTCCCTTCCTGATGAATGCAGAAGAAGTGGAAGAAAGTCTGCAATTCAAACCTATTGAAATGCAGTGTGATAATCAACATCAGCTTCTCTCCCTACCCGACTTCTACCAGAGCTTGGAAAGGGCCAGGTTTCCTCTGATGAGATGCCACGCAAAAAGAATGATGAGTCTGTTTGGCTCAACAACATATGTGAGCAAACATTTTCTCTGTTAACTCTGAACAAAAGCAGGTTGAGAACCAAAATGACCGACAGCTATCTCCGTGATGTCTCTTCGCATCTCAGCTACCAAACTTACTCCTGACCTGCCTGCCATCCTTCAGTCCAAAGCACAGCATCACTACTCCCACTGAGTGCAACACTGTTCCCATTATAGGTGTGTTAAAAATATATTACACAGTATTCATGTGTTACTAAGCCAATTACTTAATAAATTCAGTGAATTAAAGTTGATAACATTTTCTAACAAACATTAGAAATGCATAACAAGCTTGAAATATACCCATCCCCTTTTCCCCATATTTGTCCCCCTTTATACAGGGCTGTGAAGGGGATCACCATCCTGCCTAAGAAGCAATCTGAGGCTGCTGTTTTGAGAATGTGCCGCCAACCATTTTTGAAACAAAATAAATGAAAACTCATTAATAGAAAGCTGTTATGTAGGCGGGTTTTTTTCTTTAAGTATATTCAATTATCACAAATAATTATGACCCACCGCATACTTCAGGGTTGTTGATTGCCACACTCTTGTTAATGACAAGAGTGTGGCAAACTGTGATTCTGAGATAATAACCTTCAAAGTTTTACCCACACTTGGTTGATTCAGCTAGCTCCCAGAATGCAAATGGGGTTGGCGAACAAACAAAGCCACATGGCTACTTAACATCCTGGTGAATGGGGCAATCACTGCTTGTTCATGTGTTTTGAGGGAATGTTAAACAGCGTCATCAACACACAACTATTTTTGTTTTTTAAAAAGCTTTTATTTTACAGTAAAAATATACATTTATAAAAGTGGAATTATTTTGGAATTTAAAAGTACGGACAACACAACAAAATGTGGAGTCTATCAATAATATGATTCTCGGGAATCTGAAATCTGAAATCTGAAAATCTGCCAATCACCAACCTCAACGGACTTCATCACGTCATCAACTTCTTCCGTTGTAACGGTCTCCTCCTGTGGTTCTTGAAAATATTCTGTTTCATCATCACATTCAGGTTGAAATCAGAATATCAGATTCAGTAGCACTGTCGTTTTCAGCGTTCTCAAGTCCAGCACTGCTTACACTGACTTGGATCGCCCTGGTCAGATAAAGGTCCACGAAATGATTTCGATCTTCATCCACCGGCTTCTTGTAATCCATAACAACAAAGAGACGGAAGTTTTCACAGACAAGTGAAACCAGATCCTCAACTTGTTTACGGAAGTGACGTCAGTGACATCACAATTTCTTCTTCGATGGTAGACGTTGGTACAAGCCACCTCCACAATGATGTCTCAGTTTTTATGTAAAAGTAGTAAGATTTAAAGGTTGAATTCTATCAAAACGGTTTCACATTGTGACTTCACATCACATGGAATATGGAGAAATGATCTTCACCTGGTCGGTCACTTCAAAAGAAAAGATCGATCAGCGCTATTCAGCATCCCGGTAAGTGAACTGTGTTTCCCTATGTAATCTAACGGGAATATTTAACTCCACGGTTTAACATTTTTCCACTATTTCAAAATCGAACTCGGTTTTGAAAATACTTTGAGAGATAAAAAAAACCCCACAAAGGAACACCAATTTGGAAAAATCTCATTTTCCTTCAAGAAAGCTTTTTTCAACTTATTTGGCTGCTCCTGGTGATTTTAGAAAGGCGCAAGACAGCGGTTTTCACTGCGGTAGGTCACAATTTACCTACATTTGATTAATTTAGTTAACTTTAATACACTACACTTTAATTTGGACTTTTATGTGGAACATTCAAACAACTCCTTCCATCACAGCCAACTCAGGGATTTGAAGCAATATTTTTAACCGTGTCCCCAAAAACAAATCACATATCAGGGTTTGAAAATGTTCAGACATTCACATTTTAACATGACATTCATGGTAAATGCAACGTAAATAAAAATACAAATTGATTTCTAACTACTCAACAAATTTGAGTATATTGTAATATTAGTAATAGTTGTACCATTAATAAGAAAATATATAAAAGCAGCACTGTGTTACTTTTGGTATTTGGGATTTGGCACCCTACAGATTTCGAGTGCAATTGCAATTTTTCATCACTGTTGTAAAACTTGGTCCGGTGTCTAAAAATCATTAATTTTACCGGGCAAATTTTAACGTTATCAGTCATGTTTCAATAACAGTCTATGTTACAGACACAATATACTGTAATGTACACCTAGGCACCCCTTGCATGGACCTCGCGGCTTCAGCGAGCACTCGGTCTATGACTCCCCCGGAGCCTGTCTCCCCATGGTACCAAAAAAGAGGGCGCAAAGATCGGCCCCCTGCCCGGCCTGGCAGATCAGCTTGCATGCGTGAGTTAGAGGGTGAAACAAACAATGCAAGTGAGGGCCTGCGCGCGCCAACTGATGTGTGTGCGCCAGGTGCACCTGGCCCTTCTCATCCATGCCATTGGCAAGGAGGAGTGGCTGTGCTTTGCATGAGCATTATTGCTGGACATTTAGGTCGACAAGTTATTGGTAATTATTTTTAGTTTTTTTAAAGAAATTGTACCAGGCAAAAAAATGGTAATTACTGTAGCCAATTTCTCCATATTACAAGTAAGTGTACCATCAAAATGATTTTTTAAGCTGTTATTTATTGCACATTAAACCTTTTATGTGTGTGTGTGTGTGTGTGTGTGTGTGTATTTTCAAGGGGAAAGGTAAGGGGGTTATCTAGAGGTAAAGTGTGAATATTGTCCTTTGCCCCTTGTTGTATATTGAGTGCCCTGTGCTCTTAGTTTGTGCTCATAGTTTCTTCTTTTGAAGTCCTTGTTGTGTGACCATCAGAGGGAGACGGGGGAAGGATGGTAAAGGGGTTCACCGTTCAGTTTACTGATCTCCTGGGGTCACTTGAGTTGTTTCACATCTTGTTGCTAATCGCTTTCCCAGAGCTGATTGTCTATCGGCCAGGATTTAGACAGGATAGTTTAAACACCAAAAGGGCCTTAATCCACTCCTTGTCTGACCAGCGATGGACACTCGTCATAGGTCCCCGGGCGTGTCCACGAATGCTGCCCAGTGCTCCAGAAAAGAAAAGAAGAAGAAACAGTCTTTAATTGTCACACGACACTCCACAACACATGCTTGCACACACACACACATGCACATGCTTGATGGTGGCCGGTGAAATGGCTCCTCTGCTTTTGACCCATCCTGGCTTGTCCTTCCTCCGGGGGCACAGCCAGGAGCAGTGGGCAGCATACGTGGACGCGCCCGGGGACCAGGTGATAAGTGTCCATCGCTGGTCAGACGATGATGGGTGCATGTTTTTGGTGGGGGTCCTTACTGACGTGAGGTGGAGGAAACCCCATGTGAACACGGGGAGAACATGCAAACTCCACACAGAAAGGCTCCTGTTTTTGGAAGATAACCCGCCGGAGCACGGTGCCAACAGCGCCCCAGGCGGGAATCGAACCCAGGACCTTCTTGCTGTGAGCAGTGCAATGCACTGCGCCACCGTGCCACACACCGCTCCAGGCTGCCCCCCCGGAGGAAGGACAAGCCAGGATGGGTTAAATGCAGAGGCCTCATTTCACCTGCCACCATCCAAAGCATGTGCATGTGTTGTAGTGTGGTGTGCTGTTTGACAATAAAAGATTCTTCTTCTTCTTCATCTGGAATGTGCCAGGGAAGCCAAATGAAGCCTTTCATCGATGGGGAAATGTAATATCGCTGGCAAATAAGATGGCCAAACTCTCCACTTTGGTCTGCAGGCGGCAGTAGCTTGTTTTGCTTCACAGAGGCTTGACTGAATAGGCATATATTGGACTGTTCAAGCCTGATTTACGCTTGCTGCTCGCGCGAGGGAGTGATGCAGCGCGTGCCGCAGATGATGTCACCAGGCACTGGCGCCATGGCGCCTCGGACATGCGTGACGTAGCAGTGCAACGTCGAGCACCTCCGAGATTTTGTTATTTGGCGCAAGGGCTTTCCCTGGGAGAATTGCATTGGAAGCAATGGCGATCAGCGTTTTGCTGTGTTTTATTTCTTATATGTTGGCCAAAATTGATCCGCAGCACAAGTCAGATGTGAAATCTACAAATTACTTTGACGCAGAGACAAAATAGTATACATCCGCTTTTTTTTGGTTAGAAGTGAAAAGTATTGGAAAGCCCTTTCTTCGTCCAAAATGAGATTTATATTCCTCAAGTTGCTTCTATCTCTCAATGTATTTTCAAAACTGCATTTGATTTCTAAATATTACATAAATATTAAAAAGTAGAGGCTGCTTAGATCCACCAGCATTTCACGGGGGGGGACTCACCAACTTGCTAAATTTGCATAACATTGCAAACGGTGAATTTATGGTTCCCTTTTATGCAAACGTTCAAATTAAGATTATCCTTCAATGTTCCAATTGATGTGAAGTCAGAATGTGAAACTGTTTTGATAAAATAAACTAATAATAATAAAATAATTTTAAATTAACCCGGGCAACACCATGTTTGTTGCAAAAACTGTTGCACTGATGTAGCTTACGCTGGCTCAGAGGACACGAAGAAGAAGCGCTGACGTCCCTTTCATAAGCAATGCTTAAACGCAACAACAAGCTCTGTATATGGTGGTTCTTTAAAAGAAAGTAGTCCGTCTATTTTCCTTTTCTTTATAGTTTCACTATTTTTCAATTACAACAATGTGACGGCAATGTGAAAGTCATTAAACTCAAGAGTAAGGATGCTAACTTCCTGACTCACATGTCAGTATTGAATGGAGTTTGGCTGGCTGTCAATCTATGTTCCATTACTCATAAACACATAGGGAGGACAGTTATAGTGAACGAAGAATGGAAAGAAAATTAACTTAAACTTAAAAATCAAGGATTAACTTCAATTATGCATTTTCAAAATTTTTTATTATATTATTTCAGAAAAACACATTCAACATTATCGTATTGAAGGAGTGCAGCACTATCCAAATCTTCTGAATGTGTATTTTGTGCTGCAAAAGACTGGAAATGCTTCTAAAACTTTAAAGCATGATTTCTCAGAACTTCTGTTTGCAAAACCTTAATAAATAAATTAATATTTGCGTTCTTCCCACAAGAGATACCTTGTTTTGAAGATTCTACACCTTAATATTATGTGAAAAAACAAAAATGTCCAATTTCAAAATGTGACCATTAAGCGGGTCACATTTTTTTATTCACCATTTTTCGTTATTGTTAGTGTAGCTGTGAGCTTTGTAGAAAATGTCACTCTACTTTAAAACATTTTAGAATCAGAATCAGAATCAGAATGGTCTTTTTTGCCAAGTAAGTTTACATGTACAAGGAATTTGTCTTGGTGTACGGTGCATACATGAAACATAAATGTAAAACAATGAGTAAAATATATAAGTATATGTAAAATAAGACTGTTTTTTTGTTTTTTTTTTGTTTTTGTTTTTTTGTTTTTTTTCGTAAAGCTGTACAGTTTGTGCAGGAATGTGCAAATGTTTTGTCTAAAGTGTAACAGTATGTGCAAGGTTCACAGATAAGACTCCAGAAGAATGAGGAATGTGCATTAATGTAATGCATTGACATACCCATTCAATTTAGGGTGTACAGGACCGTGTAGTGTCTATTGGGGGGGGGGGCGTCCGTTTCAGTGGCGGGTCCCGGGCCTTGTTGATGAGGCCAGTTGCAGACGGGAAGAAACTGTTCTTGTGTGGAGAGGTTTTGGCCTTGTTGGATCGCAGCCTCCTGCCAGAGGGAAGTGTTACAAACAGTTTGTGACCGGCATGGAAGGGGTCCGCCACAATCTTACCTGGATGCCTCAGGGTCCTGGAAGCGTACAGGTCCTGGAGCGATAGTAGATTGTGGCCAATCACCTTCACATCAGCTAATCACATTTAGAACTGGGAATCGATCCCGGGCCACGGCGGTGAGAGCGCCGAATCCTAACCACTAGACCACCAGGGAGAAAAGGAGAGGGATGTAATCAGGAGGTGTCTTTGGAAGTGTGTTCAAAGCAGGTGCTGGTGGTGTGTGTATGTCTGTGATGAGTCTGCCTGAATATGTGTGTGTGTGTGTGTGTGTGTGTGTGTGTGTGTTTATGTCCACCGGTGAGTGCACGGGACTTGTCCCAATAAGTTATGTAGCACCTCCAAGCAGCGGAAAAGGCCCCGCAGCCACCCCTGATTCCCGCAGCCGTAAAGACACTCCACGACCACAGGAAAGGCCCAAGCACCATGCCACACAACTACAGAAGACCCCCAGTCCCAGGGAAACTGGGAGCCTGCAGAGCAACAGATTTTTGGTCGGCTGGTATCGCATTGCGTGGTTGGTCTGGTGAAGAATTTGCAACTCCAGGTTATTACTTTTATAAAACATACATTTTCACATATAAATAATAAAATAAAAAATAACCTTTAAAAAGAAAAAATTGTATCAAAGTAATACCATCTGAAACTTGCTTTGTGAACCTGACGTGACAGTGGGTGCACTCCTCTTCAGCCAGGGCACCTCGCGCCGAGCATAGGCTATCTCTTAGATAGGGGTGGGGGGTGGGGGGCATTTGCAAATAGCACAACATATCTGTCTGTTAAACTTGGAGAAAAATAATGGCTCATCACCCAGCGAGACCCGGTTCCCTTTATTCCTATAACACAGCCATTTAAAAGAATCGGATCGCTTATGAATAACCCCCCACTAATCTGCTGCAGCTGGCAGAGTTTAGGGAGCTGGTAGATGTCGTTTTCTCTGTCGTTCTACTCTTAAATGGTTTAAATAAAAATCATGGATTGATATAAAAGTTGTTTTTTACATTTTTTAAGGCTGGAGGTGCTATAGCAAGGAAGCAGATGGAGGATGTGGACATGGTGGTCTTGGGCGGCCCGGATGACCCCGTGATAAAGTTGCAGTTCATGGTTATTACTACATAATAACAGACAAATAATAATTTGGTATAATATATTTTCTTGCAGTCTTAACATCACCATAGCATGCAACATGCTGCACTTGTTTAGTTTTGCCGTCGTACCTCTCCCTCGTGCCGTGCCTTTATCCCGTTCCCGTGTCCCCATCACACACGGTGCTTCTTTTGTTCAATAAGGAAACAATAAAATAAAATCACTTACATCTAAAATAAAAACACACTGTTTTGTCACGCCGATCACACCTGGGCGCATCACTGGCATGCAGTAGGTACCTTCGGTCAAGGAGACAGGTGTGCAAATTGCACTCCCTCTCCACACCCCAATATCATTTGTCATTGAATATAATTTCAGTTCGTTTTGAGTGTTTTTCTTTTAATTTCGGTTCAGTTTTCATAGAAATGGAGGCTTGTTTTTATTATAATTAACAGGAACATTTATTTTGTTTTTCATTTAAAGTTTCACTTTTGGTTAACAATAAAAACCTTGCTTGTAAATGCTGTGATTAACTATTCTTTTGTTTCATGTTAACTTTGTGTAGATAGATCTCTACATTTTTGCTGCTGTCACGCCTGAATTTTCCTCCGGGGATTAATAAAGTGTTATCTTGTCCTATCTTCTCTTATAACTCAATGGGATATATTGTGGGTAAGGTAATGATGTGGGAATGCTTTGTTTGTTTTCTCTTTGTTGTATCATTCAACAGAGTGGCAGCAGGTACATGTGTTCTCTCATCCTCGACCACCCTCTGGGTTCCTCTGTGATCAACTACGATGACGAAAATGGAAAGACTTGCGTCCACATCGCTGCTGCAGCAGGTTACAGTGACATCCTCTTGGAGTTGGGGCGATTCAGCGAAACAAACTTGCAAGCCTTGGATGTGGATGAAAGGTTAATTAATATATTTATTTATTCATTCACTTATTCATCTTTTTCTTGCAAATGAATTGTGGGTTGCTTTTGTGTTGACACATATAGAGGGAAAGAGAAATTGTTTTTATTTGTGATCAGACTATGTATACCATTACCAGCTGTATTAAGCCTTATTTTTTATAATTAAAACAGAGAACTCCCTGTAATGTGAATTAGACTGGTCTATAGTCTGCAATTTAACGGACTCTCTGCAGATTATGAACCAAGAAGTATAGAGTCTTCCCATTTCTACACTTACAGTGAAAATCAAACATAAAATTATCTAAATAAATGTAAAAAAGCCATTTTTCCATTTCTTTCTGTTAAATAGTACGTACCATTGTAAATAGTAAATTGTCCAAATAGTGCACATAATTGCATTTGTGAAATATCATTTTACATGCAGTGCTCTGGTCTGGTTTTCTTTTTTTATTGAAGATTCAAGTTGCCACGTTAATTATTGAACTGTGGCACACTAGTATATAAGCACAATTGCATACTATTTAGTATGCCAAATTAGTGTTCAGTATGTCTGAAATTATAGTAAGTATGAAATTGTATCTGAGATTGACATGCTACATCTGGTTAAATATTATAGTGTACAGAATAAACTCAGATACACTGTGCTAGTGTGTATCCCACAATATATGTGAGGGCAAGGTCCTTACTTTTCATTCACATACTAAAACTCGCTAGATGATAATACTGACAGTGCAGTTTGCAGTGCATAGTATGCCATTTTGGATGCAGGGCGGCTGCTTACTCTCACAATGCATTGCGCAACAGCTTTCCAGTAGTAATGTGAATATTTCCGATGTAGTATGTCATCCTGGTACCTTTTACATATCATTTGCATATACTATTGTTTTGGACATACAGTACTAAGTGTGTTTGCATACTCATTTAGTGTAGTACATTGGTTCTGATGCAGAGTTGAACTTCACTTGTACTCTCCAAGCTTTGTTACGTGCCTTATAGGACTCCACTCCATTGGGCATCAGCAGCTGGAAAGGAGGAGTGTGTTGAAGCTTTACTTCAATTAGGTGCGGAGCCTGGTCCCAGGGACATCAACGAGAACACACCACTGACGTACGCAATGTACTGTGGCCACACTGCCTGCGTTAAACTCCTCTCAAGAGTTAACAAGTACGTTGCAAGTTTGAAGCACTTCTTCCAATGTTTCTATTGTATGCTAGAAGTGTTTTGATTGACTATCATAATCACAATAAAACCTATTATATACAGTATATATATATATATATATATATATCACAATCAAGTTATGACAACCAGTGCTAGAAGTGGCAGTACCAGCACTTCTACGTTTTACTTTTTGGTGTAAGCTGCCAGTATTCTGTTCTCTCAAGTGGACAAATCAAGTTGACATATTGCAAAATTTGTCATATTATATTGAGTCGCAGCACACTTTTTCTTTTAATTATTTTAACGCACAAGCTGTGAGTTGCCCCCCCACGTGTGATTAAGGGGATTACCGGCACATTTTCTCCACTGCGTTTCACCACTCCCCGTTCCCCATTTCTCTGAACAAAACAAATTAAAACAGTGTATTTTTATTTTTGTGGCACACCGGCACTTATATATTTACACTTCAACCACTGATGACAGCAATGGGGAAAAAAGGAAACAAAATATATAAGGTTATATTCTTTCCACTATTATAGGGGTTATGGTTGAATCCCAGGAAAGAGATATGAAAAAAATTTAAAAGAGAATATTAAAAATATAGAAATGTGAACCATCAGGAAAATGGTTGGGGGTGTATGCTGTAAATGGGCTAAAACCCAACATGTTTGGAGCAGATACTGTATGTAAGTGAATTGTGTCAATTTACAAGTGATTCACTAATTTTCACTTCCAGATTTGATGCAGCAGGACAGCCACCATTACAGGGACACAGCATGGCCCAAAAGAAAGAGGGCAAGTTCCATATGCTCAATCAAATCTTCTCATGTAAAAGGAAGAAGGTTTACAAGCCTTGCAAGAGAGAACCGAACTATGAAGGATTACTGGCTGGAGAGACGTCGGAGGTGGATGACATTATTACAACGTTTGACAGAATGATGGGCACGTCTCCCATTGGCTCCTCGTCGGTGAAGGCAAAACTTCCTGGTGACCACATTGGCAACAATTTGGATACGAAGACTTTGTTTCCTATGAGGACACAAAGTCTCCCCCCTATAATGAGCGATAAATCCTGGTTGGCAGGCGTCCAGAATGCAGCACAACAAAGATATGTGACACCGCCATTGCTGCAGCGATTCCATCATCGATCTCAGAAGAGCAAGAGCGAGCATGACTTGTGTGACAGCCAGCTAGACGGCCGGGTGCTTGTTAGAAACATGTGCAAAACTGAGTCCAAGCAGTCACTTGTATCCAATCAGTCCTGCACTTCACAACGTGCACACAGTCTGTTTGACAAACAGAGTCTATCGGGCCACTTGGACGTCCTCTGTCAGAACTTTGTTCCATACATTCAAAGCGACGAACAGGGTATGTTGTCTTTGTTAAATTGTTTTCATTTGTTTTTGAAATTCAATATAATGAATTAGAATGATTGTGTTTTAAATTATTGATACATATTGTACGTTTTAAATGTTAAAAAAAGTTTTGCATTTAAAAAAAGGTCATACTCAGGCCTCTGTGATTCCCCATGAGCACTATGTACATGGGCAGGATCAATGGGATTGGGGGAAAAGCATAAAGCATGGCCCTCCAGCCACATGTGGGCCTGTGCGTCCTGGCCCAGTGGGCTGGTTGGCTGCGCATCATCACTGAAGTGTTGTCTGATCTGACCAGGAAAATATTTGGGAGCTAGCATAACTGCACGCAGCTCCAACACATTTATGTGTTCGGTGCGCTGCTGGACATTCAGTCCTCTGATGGCTCTGAGTTGCAAAACTCCCTGGCGATTAGGCTTGGGTCGATATTCGATAATATCGATTGCATCACAATATAACATTTGGGATATCACCCAAGCCTACTGGCGATTTATGCCCTCCTCTTCCCCAGATGTAGAGAAATGAGGCATCAAGCACCCTTGGGTTCAAGCCAAGATCATTCAGCCAAATCTGAAAGGGTCTGGCCGCTGTCGTGAGTGCCCACACTCTTGACTGGGAGCATATCAACCAGTCATCCATACTGTATATGACAGGATTTGCATTCCCCTTGCACACAGTAGAACAGTGCTGCTGCCATTCACCTTGTGAAGACTCATGAAAATATGCATCCTTTATGTCGATGCTTGTGAACCAGCCATGGGCAGCATGTGAAAAGTGGAGACCTTGCTTGAGGTGTTTGTTCAGTCCTCTGAAATCTAGGATAGGGCAAAACCAGGGTTCTGAAGTACGTGGTACCCAGTCGCTGAGGTGCTGCCTTAAGAAGATGCCTCCCTGACCACGAGAGTTCTGGGAGGCGCGGCACCTTGAAGCCTGGTTCCCCTGCACTGTGAGGGGTAGTTAAGTTGGGTTGAGGGGATGAAAAAAATGTCCCAAACAATGTTGTGTCCGTGGTTGCACTCCAGGGCGAGCTAGTGGCTGGACCCCCACAGCTAAACCAAGCTACTCAGAGCTGTTGCTGATCCACAATACTACCAGCTGATATGACGAGGAGATGGTAAGGGCCATTCCCTGGGTGCATGTGCCTTTTATACTGGGGCCTCACATCATCCAGGTGGTCACGAGTGATTTTGTTAAGAGAGAAACTCGACCTGCGCATGCTGAAAGCACCACCTTTGGCGATCAGGGGGACTAAAATAGAATAAGTAATTATCATGACAATTTGGCAAAAACATAGCAATCAAAACATCAAACATTACATTACAAACTACATTAGTGTAGTAAAACATCATAGCAATAAAAATGCTAAAGAATTGCATTATAACGGTAAAATATCAGTGACATCAGTGTAGAAAAATAGCAATAACAGAATCAAACAGCATGGAAAAAAAAATGTCAGGAAACCATGAGCATGGTTTATATACCATACCCACGGATAACTCATCCATGAGCGCGGATTTGCAAACCCCTGCACTTGGGTTTTGCTCATTCATGGCATTGACGATGGATGAAGATGCAACAACGAGGACCGCATCCGGCCCAGCCCAGTTAATATTGATAGACAATGTTGTATTGTTGTGTATTGGACATTTCATGTATGGCTTTTATTATGGGGAAAAATAAATGAATACAAAATAAATTCAAACTATGGTCTTGTTATAACGTGAACTTTATCATGTCATAACAGACATTCGTCCAGAACTCACGAGGGAGAGCAGCTGATCACGTCCTCAGAATGAGCAGCCGATTCACAGAAAGTGGAAGCTCTAAGTCTTGCCTATAACAATATGCAAAAAATACAAACACAATGAAAAACAAGTTTAATCAAACCTAGTCAAACAAAGCAGATGTAGTTTTAACTAAAAGTGAAAACATTGAGGAAGGGAAACTTAGTATATACTACTACTACTACTTAGTGTATGCACAATAAGGGAAAAATGTGATTATGTAGGATAGATAGATTAGATAGATAGATAGATAGATAGATAGATAGATAGATAGATAGATAGATAGATAGATAGATAGATAGATAGATAGATAGATAGATAAATAAATAGGTAGAGTGAAGTAAATAAAAAGGCAAGTCCAAGTCCAATAGCAGTCCAGATATACACAGTGTTCGGACACATTCAAGTGCTCTGGTAGTCCTGATGTGCAAAGAGCAAGTGCAAAGAGCTGAGTGTTAAAAACAAATTATAAAAGCAAGTTTAGTCCACGAACAGTCCAATAACAGCAGGCCTGGCAAAGGCAGATTAATTGTAGAGTCTGATAGCACCCAACAGGAATGACCTCCTGTATCAGTCCTTTATACGCCGGGGTTGAATGAGTCTGTTACTAAAGGTGCTCTTTAGCTTCGCTGACATGTAGTATAGGGGATGGTAGACGTTATCCAAGATGGCCATCAGTTTTGCCAGCATTTGTCCTTCGCCACCTCCTCCATTGCGACCAGTTTGGATCCAATCAGCATTCTTTATGAGTTTATATAGTCTGTTGGTGTCCTTTGCTATGATGCCTTTGCCTCAGCACACCACAACATAGAAGATGATGCTTGCAACAACAGACTGATAAAACATGTGGAGCATCTTGTTGCAGTTATTGAAGGATCTGAGCCTTCTCAGGAAGTAAAGCCATCTGAGGCCCTTCTTGTATATGGCCTCTGTGTTGGGGGACCATTCCAGTTTGTCATCCAGATGGACACCTAGGTACTTGAAGGACTTCTCCTCCACACACACCGCACAATTGCAGTGTCATCCGAGAATTTCTGCAGATGACAGAATACTGACTTTGAAGTCTGACATGTAGATGGTGAACAGTAAGGGAGATACCACAGTTCCCTGGGGGGCCCCAATGTTACTCACCAGAGGTGCATACACACATCTCTGTAGCCTCACAAACTGCGGTCTGCCCATCAGGTAGTCCTCAATCCAGGAGACCATGGGGGCATCCACCTGCATGTTCTCCAGGATACACAAACTGCAGGGGGTCTGATGATGAGCTCACCAGTTGTCTGAGGTATGCTAGGACCAGTCTCTCCATGACCTTCATTGTGTGAGAGGTTAGTGCTATCGGACTGTAGTTGTTTAGGACTGTGGGACGCCCCATTTTTGGTACTGGCAGACATGATGTTTTCCATAGCACAGGGACTCTCTTGAGGTGCAGGCTCGTGTTGAAAAGGTGCTGGACTATTCCACATAGTTCGTTAGCGCACTCCCTCACCACCCAGGGGCTGATGCCATCTGGTACAGCAGCCTTGCCCTGGTGAAGTCTCTCCAGCTCTCTCTTCAACTGGTTGGCTGTATATGTGGAGTCCAGCCTGGGGAGTGGGGGACGTGGCAGTGTCTGCAGTGGGTGTCAGTGGGAGTGTGGGAGGTGTGAAGAAGTACTGGGGTCTTATCTGGTGGTGGGGGTGGATGTTGGAAAAGTCCTGAGGAGAGGTCCTGGGGGCTGCTCAGAGGGATAGTGTGGGGCCATCTGGAGGTGAGATCTGCATCTGCAGTTTCTCCTCCAATTTTTTTCTGTAGGAGTCCTTGCTCTCTTTAGTCCTTGTTTTAGTTCCCTTTGTATGTGTTTGAGCTCTGCTTGGTCTCCTGTCCTAAAGCCCACTTATATTCATTAGGTAGGGCCTTCAGGTCACAGGTAACCCAAGGTTTGTTGTTTGGGTAGCAATAAATTTATTTTGTGGGGATGGTGTTGTCAGTGAAGAAGCTTGTGTACTCAGAGATGCATTCTGTTATGCCATAAATGTCCTCACCATATGGTTCATACAGAGCATTCCAGTAAGTGGCTTCCAGGGCACCGCCCAGTGTCACCATGGCCTTGTGAGACAACTTCCTCACTGTCCTCACTGTCACAGGATGGTGCTGAAGAACTCGCTTGTATGATGGTGTGAGCAACAAGTTGTGGTCGGATCTGCCAAGAGGGGGCAGGGGAGTGGAGCTGTCGGCATCTTTAACATTTGCATACAGCAGATCCAAAGTCTTATTTTCTCTAGTTCTGCACTTGACAAATTGGTGGGAAGGGTGGTGGAGAAAGAGATATAGTTAAAATATTTTGTCTGTAGATTCACAGTTACTGAGTGAATATGCATCCCCATTGTCTCCTCCTCAGCTGCTCCGGAATTGAGGGCTTCTCTCCGGCCCAAAGATTTGGCCACTGCAGAGCGATCAGTTTATCGCGTGTGTAGACAATGGCGGCAGAGTTGCAGGCATAACTTCCAGTAAATAGAAATGGTTCGCTAGCAAAATGTCGACTGCAGCTAGAGTGGCCCTCCTTGTCTTATGTCAGGTTGTGGAGTGAAATGCTGTGAAGTGTAATGATTGGTGTTGGACAGAAGCAGATGGTGAGTTATACAGAATTTTGATTCATTGAATGATTGACTCTCCAAAGCCAAATTTCTTGAGGGTGAAGAAAAGATATGTCCGATTAACTCTGTCGAAGGCTTTTTCTGCATTCAAGGAGGTTTAAGTTATTTCTTTGAGATATGCTGTTCATTTCTGTTGGTTCGTGTTTTACAAATGATCTTTAACTTACAATTAATTAGGCTTATGGGTTTATAACTGGAGGTGAGAGTTGGGTATTTATTGGGTTTGAGCAAAACTGAAATGAGAGAAGTATTCATGTGTGGAGGCATGGTGGAGGTTGATTTAATCTCTGTAACCATTCTGTTGAATAGTGGGGATATGAGTGGCCAGAAGTGTTTACAGAATTCCACTAGGTAGCCAGGTGATTTATTGTAGGGCATAGAAAAGAGAGCTTTCTTGAGTTCTTCTGCAGTTAGAGGTTGATCGAATGTGCCTTCTCTGTGGATAGTTTTGGGAGGTCAATGTAATCGAGAAATTAGTTAATGTTTGATATATTTGATTTATTTTCTAAACGTTATAAGCTTATTATAAAAGTCAAAGTTTAAATATTTTATTGATGAATATTTTATTGATTAGGGATGCAATGGTACAGTGGGCCCACAATTCGGAACTGTATGTATCATGTTTTTTGGGCCACGGTAACGGTATGGTTTCAGTAACTTTATATTTAAGGGAAAAAAAAGTAAAAAAGGTTTTCATAAGGGGTGTGTCAAGGATAGTGGGTAATTGACTCTGGTGTCTAGGGGGCGGGTTCCCAGCAGAGAGTCAGAATGTGGAAGGAGAGGACTCAGAGAAGTGATGCGAGCGCCTGGTGCAAGTGGAAGCAAGTGTCTGAAGAGAAGTCCATAATAAAAAATGGACAGCCATTTTTCCGACTGGACACCTTGATTGATTACACTCTTTACAAAAACATTTCTATGTAGTTTTATCTTGTGTTTCTTGTGATTGAATAGGCTGCCGTAAAAATAGACAAAATGAAGTGATGTGGCCAGCGGAGCTCAAAGAGTGGATTAAATAGGAAGTGTGCACTAACAGCACTAACTTCTACCATGATGTCCTAATACCGCGCTTCACATATGGGTATTGAACTGTAGGGGGCGTACTGAACGATTCGATAACATACTGTGTAACATTGCATCCCTAATGTCTTGCAGGGTGAGTGATGTATGACCCATTTGATGGCTGTGATGAGTGTTTTTTCTTTATGACATTGCAGTTGAATGGCAAGAAATGGTTGCATGAGGAATTGTCTTTTGTATGATGTTATCGAGTTGAGATTTTATTGTCTATCTCATTTCAGATTTGCTCAGTGGGTGAATGGGCTTGTTGGGAGTACAAGTCATTTTGTTTTTGTTGTAGTTTATTTTGACATTCTTGTTATTTCTTTTTCTTGTGAGCGGAGATGAAATAATACCTACCTCTGAGAACTGTCTTTGCCATTTACCAGAGTAAGGATGGTTATATTTCTGGAGAGTAATTTTGGTAAATGTAGAATGTCCATTTTCTGGAAAGAAATTGTTAAATCCTCTATCTTTCAGAAGTGAGATGTTGTACCATCACATGCCAGGATAGTTTGAGTTGGTTTCATTAATAGGGCCGAAACCTATTGGGCCGTGATCTGAGATTACAATAGGGTGGATTTCAGGTTTAGTGATTTTGGACATAACAAGAGTTACTTTACAATTCTAGGGAAGCTTTTGTGGGGTGGTGATTAATATGAGTATTCTCTATTATATGGATTATTTGATCGCCAACAATCGCCAAGAGCAGGACCACTCATATATTTTTATAGTGTCAGATGAACACCATGACTCTAATTTGTGAACAGTCTAAACAAGTACTGTGTTGAAATCCCCTCCCGATATAGTCTGAGAATTCCATGAGTTTTGAAAATATGTTGTGAAAGAAATTTGGGTCGTCCTCATTTGGGCCATAAATATTAGTTATGGTTAACTTCATGTTTCTGATAATTCTGTTAAGAATTATCATCCTTCTGTGTCTGATATGGTGATTTTATTCTGATATGGGATTCTTTTAGGGATCAAAATAGAAGTGCCCCTTTCCTTTAGAACTATATGATGAAGAAAAGATCTGATTAACCCATTTAGCTCCAACTTTGAGGTGCTTAGAGGCAGTGAGGTGAGTTTATTGCAGTAGACAGAGGCTGGGATTCATTCTGGTGAGGTGACTTAGGATTTTTCTAGGTTTAGCTGGTGAGCAAATGCATCTCACATTCCAACTTACAAACTTAATAGATGCCATTGTGGTTAGTTAGAGGGTGGTGAATGTAGATACAGGTATGTGGCCTAAAGAGAAAATTATACAGTGTATGGGTGAAATAAATGCTAACCATTTTGTATGTATGCTATCCATCTTCCATCTGTGTAGGATAGTTGTAGTTTTCCCATTGCAGCAGCACTGTATATCCAAATGTATCCAAGGCAATATCTACACTATCATGCCCATGTTTTCCCGTAGCTAAATCTGTGTTCTTCTCCTTTACATTAATTTCTACGAGTCTTACTGTTCACATCCGATGGAGGAGATGGGGGTTTTAACCTGTTGCTCGTTTCCTAATTAATTACCTAGATCCAGGTCAGGTGTGGCTGCTCAAACCACACCATCCCCACACCCCATACCCCTGACACCAAACTGAGGCCAAGGAGAATGCCTGGTTGGAGCCTATGAACTGGTCCCCTTCCAGGGGACCTGGTTCCCGGGAATACCACGGTCGACCGGCTTCCTTCCTCCAGAGAGACGACAGACTGCTCCCTCCTCCCTTCCAGAGCATGGGGCCTCAGGCTGCTGTGCTGGCTGGTGAAGGCATGGCCGGACTTGGCTGTTGCGGGGGCTGTTTGGAGGGGTGGCTGCTGGGCAGGGAGGGGACCTAGCTGCAGGCAGTTACCCGTGGTGGCTGCTGTGGCTGCTTCTCCCCCAGTCCTCTAACCCTGGGTGCTTCTGCTGCCAGTTGGGAGAGGGTTGGTGCTGAGGTCGCCCATTAACGCGCTGGTGGCTCCAGGGCATCTTCGGCCCCTCTGTGTCCCTTCCCCATGCCCTGTTCAGGTGCAATTGTAGCAGTTTGGAATACCACGTGTCATCAAGTGGCGTTTCAGGGAGCTCCGATACAGAGACACAGACCACAGTGTTGTAGACACACCAGTTTATTGTAGAGAGAGGGCTAGTTGGAATTAGCCTGGGAGCAGATAGAGATGTGTCATGACAGGGGCTCCTCTCCTGAGTGTGTGGGGATGGGGGTTTTACCTGCTGCTCATGAGACCAACCAACAACAACAACCAACAACAAGGTATGCAGCCACTCTGATCCTGGGTCCCCAAATATCTAGATCTAGGTCAGGTGTGATTGCTCAATCCACACCATCCCCACACCATACTAACAAAAACAAATAAATCTAAAATAAAAACACAGGAAAACTGGCGCGGCACACACGGTGCACTGCTGTCTGAAGGAGAAAAAAATCTCTACTCCAATTCTCTGAGTTAGGTATACCTTTTTCATTTTCCATACAAGTAAGAAACAGGAAACAAAATAAATCTGATTTGCATATAGAGTGGTGAAGTGAGATCCTATCACAAGTAATCCGATCACACTCTAATGCCAGGTGTAAACCGACGTACTTAGAGCTGTCTACTTGTGATCACCTAAGACACATGTTAATGCCAGGTGTAAACAGTTGCACTTTGTAGGGATACATATCTACACCAAAAAGACATAAAAACTGACGGATACAAAGATAAACAAAAAACATTGCAGAGTCAGACATACAGTGGGTCAGATAAATTAAAAAACATTATATCAACATATCACTTTGTGATACAAGCACTAAATTTAGCATGGAAACGCTCAGACATCCTGTCTATTCGTGTGGGGGTTATCTAACTAATTCACTTGTACTAGCTATTGATATATGGGGCATGACATAGGATTTGGGACACTAAACTATACTAAGTCTCCAAGTGCATTATGCCTAAATGAGTATCAGTAGTATAGTTAACTGACACTGAACCCCATGCTGAGTTCCACAGCAGTGGTGTCCCCAGTGTCACTGGTTGTGCCACAACATCCACTCTGTTATTTCAACTTTTATTTTAACTTCAAAAAGCTAAATACCTTTTAACTGTTATTTCAACAACTGCTTGTCAGTCTTCTCTTTCATCTACTGCTCTCCGTTCGGGATGCAGTGTAATGGGTAGGGCCGTTGCACTAGGGAAAACACTATTTTGTGTACGGGCAATGGCCGCACATCTTTATTTTTTAAGTGGCTAATGGAATTTTTAGTTGTGCCAAATGACTTTTCATGCCAATTTTGGTGCTTGTATCACAAAGGGAACAATTCTTCAGACATTTGCACTTATCTGCTGCACTAATATAGTGAGAGAGTGAAGAGAATGGGATTGTTGTGAGAAGTAGGGAGTGAGGGATTAGGAAGGTCATTTGATGAGGAGTGAGCAGATTTATTTGTTTTTCTTTGTTTCATACTTGAATGAAACAAAACTATTTGTGCACTCTGTGCCATGTCACTCACGTCTCTCTGTTGTTCTCTTTAACTTTACCATGGTCTCCGTTGCAATGGGACTATATTTTGTAAAAATTTGGTCCCCAGGACCCATATTTTTCTCGTAAATACTCTTTACTTCTAAATGATAAATCCTGCACTTCGGTAACAGGGGGACTTGTCACTCCACAGAGCCATCAATACCTGCTCCTCCACTCTGCTACTCAGGCGCTTGTGCAGGCACTGCCAGGCACTCAGCTGTTATTTAGTTTGTTTTAATTTTATTCAGTACTTCACCATGCTAAAAAAGCTGTGAAACTGACTGACCTGTCGACTCACTACCACCCTGCTACTGAGACTAGCATGACGTCACCAGCTGAGATATTTAAACACTCACCAGTGAGGTTATCACGTGTTGTTATATTTGCCACAAATATTTATATTTGTAGTAAATATATTTATATTATATATTTATTTACCAAATTGAAAGGCTCCAGTCCTGTAAGATTGATTTTAAATCCCCTTTTCATATGATCTCATTTAGCAGCCCTGGTATAAACAAATTCATCCTCTCTACATTGGAGTTAATAAAATCCTTGGACATTTGATTACAAGCTATTTGTATCGGCATGTTTTTTCTGCTTTTAAATTAATTTTCACCACTTTATCATTTACAGCATTTTCAGCTCCAAATACTCACCTGCCGCCAACAGACAGGACCAAGGTATGGGAGGTGCCGTCAACAGAGAACTGCTTGGCTTCAATTCATGACCAGTGTACTCTTCGGTGTAAGCGGTTTGTCTTTTTCTACGTTGAAAAACATCTCCAGTACTTTTGTTTTGCACTTTTTTTCTATTTCCCATTTTCCTCTGGCACTGAATGCTGCGAAACGTCAAATTCACAATTGACGCAAGGTGTTTTTGACAAATAACCAAAGTCTGAATTTCAAGCTTGAAGGCACAAATGAATCCAGTTTAATTATCAGAAAACATGGTGTTTCCCCACATATCTCATAGAACCAATTCCTACAATTCTCTGAGTCTGAGCACAGGGCACTCAGGCAATTTGAGATGCTAGGCTGTGACATATTGCCGATGTACTATAGCACGCCTACAGTACATAGAGAGCCTTGAGAGATGACTGGAGAATCTCAATTCCATTCAAAACAGTGCGACTTGAAGATGAAGCTTATTCTTGTTTTATCTTTTCCAGGCAAATAAGCTATATGAGACACTGGTGCTATTTATATTACAACATAAAAACTTCTGTATATACCTCTTCATCCACCAATAGTGGGAGGAGGATTCCCCTGAGCTGTGATGAATATGCCTTTAGTTTAGAGTTCCACCTTCCCTGGCTCAAATGTCTTTCCATGAAACACTGCAAAAACCTTCAGTCAGGCCAAATAGACAAAGTAGGTATAATTGTTGTGATGGCTGCAGTAACAACAAGAAGGTGTTCTGTCCCTGGCGGCACCAATTACCTCCAGGCAAAGTTAGAAGGGCACTTACAGTGTTTGATACATTTCTGACGATGGATCTAGAAAGATGCTACAGTGGCCCTCCACAATTTGAAATGCTACATAATGAAGTTTCTATCACACCCACCATACAAATCAAATCTGTGTGTATTTAGCAAGACTTGGTGTCAGTGATTGGGATGACTAGTAGTAGTAAATTACATTACATTATCGATTCAAATCCTACAACAACCTCATTCACAACAACCTTGATTCATATTTCAGACCTTAATGATTGAATGTCAATGAACGTTTCTTGTAGGCTGGTTGTGCTATAAATTCCGTGGCCTCTATTCTGCCAATGGAATTGTGCCAAATATGATGCCATTTATTATTGGTACCACAATGACGCAGACACACCGCATACACGCTCTCTCTCTAGCTTGTGCTCTCCTATGTGCTCTCTCTCCCTTTTCCCCTCTGATCCCTTTAACCGTCACACATTGCCAAATGCAGAATACCCATTGTCAACCTGCAACCTAGCAAAACAATGTCCCCTATCTTGGTTTATTATAATTTCATTCTGTCAGAAATCTCTTCTTTTCCTGGAGACTGACGTAAAAGAATCTCCCGGCCAATCCAGAGGGGTTGGCAAAGCTGTATAGTATAGATTCAGTACAGTTTATGACATTAAAATGCTGAAATTGGGTGGCATTGACCAGTTGGCAGATGATAAATGTTGGGAACTAAATTTTTTAACACAGCATTTCATGATATTTAGATCACACTATTTTATATTGTTATGAAGTTATTACTAGTGATTGCGATAGATTCATTTCACAAGGCTTAATTTAAGGGGGGATGGTAGCTCAGGCAGTAGAGCTGGTGGTCTAGTAATCTAAAGGTTGCTGGTTCAATCCCAGGCTCCTCCTGCTAGCATGCTGTAGTGTCCTTGAGCAAGACACATAGCTCCTGATTGCTGCTTCCGTCGGTGTTTGAACAATTGTAAGTCGCTTTGGATAAAAGCGTCTGTGAAATGTAATGTAATGTTAAGGCAGTGTACTTGAGTGAACCCTGTTGGTAGAGCTGGTATCCCAATTAATCACGTGACCATGATAGATCATATTATAGACTTAACGTTATTATCATTAGGAATAATGATTTTTTCCTACTATATATATATATATATATATATAAATATCTTCTGCCCTTACCACATGTAGCCATACATGCCTATACAGTGAGCTAAACACTCTCCCAATAAGTACCTGGAGACAGGATCTCTCTTTTGGTATCTTTAATGAAAGCAGTGTAAACTGTGGAACAGTACAGAAATATGCAGATTAAGTCTCTATGCAGATGTAAATAACCTGTAAATACATTGTCATGGCACCTCATACGGTTGCCTCGGTGTGTTGATGCACATTGTTGTGTCTTATTTTGTTTGTTAATTTCGTTTTTTGTGGCAATTCCGGGAGCTCGTACACAAGAGAAGAGCTCATGAGAACAGGGCTACAACCCCTGTGGATTTATCTCCCACTTTCATCGCCACATCCGTGGAATTACTGAACATTCTGGTCAAAGGTGCGCTCACCTTTGTGCATGCAGTGAAACGCTGGAGGAGATGGAGACGCGGTGGTGCACTTGTGCGCCTCCGCTGATGTGGACAAACCTGTGGTGGACAAACCTGGGCTCCCTAGTTAGTGTCCTTGGCGACTTAAACAAAGAAAACCTCAGCCATGATCTCCCCAAATATAGACAGTTTTTTTAAATGCCCCAGCAGAGAGGAGAATACTTTGGACCACTGTTACACCACAGAAAGCAATGCCTATCACGCCGTGCCCTGAGCTGCACTGGGACACTCTGACCACGTCATGGTCCACCTGATTTGTGCATACTAGCAGAAATTAAAGCTGTGTAAACCTGTGGTGAGGACATCTAAGTGGACCAGTGAGGCTGCGGAGGATCTTCAGGCATGCTTGGACTGCACCGCCTTTCAGGACTGCTACCACCAGTCTGGATGAGTACACAGAGGCTGTGACATCATACATCAGCTTCTGTGAGGAGAACTGTGTACCATCACGCACCAGGGTGAGTTATAACAACGACTAGCCCTGGTTCACAGCCTAACTCAGATAGCTATGGTTAGAGAAGGAATAGGCGTTTTACAGGGGGGAGAGAGATATGTTTAAAGTGGCTAAGTACAGGTTTAAGCAAAGAGGTGCGAGTTGCTAAACGACTGTACTCAAAGAGACTCCCAACACCAGGTTCAGCCAATGACTCTGCCTCTGTCTGGAAAGGGTTCAAACAAACCAAACCAACCTCAAACCAAAAACACCTCACTCCATGAACAACTCACACCTGGCCAATGACCTGATGAACTTCTACTGTCGCTTTGAAAGACAATGGGACAGTCCAGACACCATCCCCCGTGTAACTTCCACAAGCCCCAGCCTTCCAGCTCCACCCCCCCACCACAGCAGGAGACCTCTTCACAACTACTCACCTTAGAGGCCCCCACCTCCTCCACCACCACAGTGACCACTCTTTCCATCCTGGAGAGGGACGTCAACAGGCTTTTCAAGAGGCAGAACACCCTGCAAAGGAGTCGGACCAGACTCTGTCTTTCCATCGACCCTGAAGCACTGTGCTGTGATCAGCTGTCTTCAGTGTTCACAGACATTTTAGACACCTCACTGGAGACATGCCATGTACCAGCCTGCTTTTAATCCACCACCATCACCCAAGTCCCAAAGAAGCCAAGCACCACAGGACTTAATGAATACAGACCCGTCGCCCTGACCTCTGTGGTGATTATGTCTTTTGAACGCCTTGTACTTTCTTACCCTAACCCTAACCCAACAGCTGAACCAGTCTGTCAAGCTCCTGAAATTTGCGGCCAACACCACTCACATTAGGCTCATCTCTGGTGGGGATGAGTCCGCCTACAAGTGGGAGCTTGACCAGCTGCTGACTTGGTGCAGCAAGAACAACCTGGAGCTCAATGCTGTGAAGACAGTGGAGATGGTTGTGGACTTGAGGAAGAACGCAGCCCCACTCACCCCCATCACCCTGTGTGACTCCCCAGTTGATTTTGTGGGGTTCTGCCGCTTCCTGGGAGCCATCATTACATTACATTTAGCAAACGCTTTTATCCAAAGCGACTTACAATTATTCAAGCACCGAGGGACGCAGCCATCAGGAGCAATTAGGGGTTAAGTGTCTTGCTCAAGGACACTACAGCATGCTAGAAGGAGGAGCCTGGGATCTAACCAGCAACCTTTAGATTACAAGATGACCAGCTCTACCTCCTGAGCTACCGTCCCCCTGAGGTCATCTCCCAGGACCTCAAGTGGGAGCTGAACATCAACTCAATCGTCAAGAAATCCCAGCAGGACCTACTTCCTGCGGAAGCTGAGGAAGTTCAACCTGCCAGAGACGATGATGGTGCAATTCTACGCCTCGATCATTGAGTCCATTCTCACCACCGCCATCACCATCTGGTACGCTGCTGCAACCACCAAGGACATGGGTAGACTGCAGCGTGTCATTCGCTCTGCTGAGAAGGTGATTGGCTGCATTCGGCCATCTCTACAGGACTTGTACGCCTCCAGGACCCTGAGGCGTGCAGGAAAGATTGTGGCTGACCCCTTCCACCCTGGACACAAACTGTTCGAAACTCTTCCCGTGGTAGGAGGCTGCGGTCCAACAAGGCCAAAGCCTCTCACCACAAGAACAGTTTCTTCCCGTCTGCAACTGGCCTCATCCACATTTCCTTGGAAGATCAACATTGGGACTTTTTATCTGCGGATACGGGGTGGCCCCCGTAGATTTTATGCACCAACGCTCTCAACAGCAACATCAATAATAGAGCCGCTGTTCCACGGAGTTACACCGCTGGGGATGAGCACACACTCTCAGTGTCCGAGCATGACGTTAGGAGGGCTCTGATGCGGGTGAAAACCTGGAAAGCTGCAAGCCCAGATGGCAAATCTGGGCGAGTACTGAAGACCTGTGCTAACCCGCTAGCCCTGGTGTTCACTAGGATATTCAATGCCTCCCTGGCCGAGTCGGTGGTCCCGTCCTGTTTCAAGAGGTCCACCGTCATTCCTGTTCCAAAGATCGCCTCTCCAGCCTGCCTGGCCCTCACCTCAGTGGTCATGAAGTGCTTCAAGAGGCTGATTAGGATTACATCTGCGCCTCCCTCCCCCGCACCTTGGACCTGCTGCAGTTGGTGTACCAGCCGAACAGATCCACAGACGATGTGGTCTCACAGGTACTGCACACCAGGCTCACGCACATGGATGGCTGGAATGGGGCCTATGTGAGATTGCTGTTCATTGATTATAGTTCAGCTTTCAATACCATAGTCCCACCAAACTGGCTGTCAAGCTGCAAGAACTAGGACTGAGCACTCCGCTGTGTGCCTGGATCCTGGACTTCCTCACAGCCCAGCCCCAGGTGGTTAGGGTGGGAAGGCACATATCCAGCTCCCTCACCCTGAATGCAGGATCCCCCCAGGGCTGTGTCCTCAGACCCCTACTGTACTTCCTGTACACACATGATTGTGTGGCCAGGTCCAGCTCCAACACCATTATCAAGTTTGCTGACGACACCGTTGTGTAGGGCCTGATCAATGACGACGATGAGGAGGCCCACCGTGAGGCGGTGGCTGACCTGTCACTCTGGTGCCAGGACAACAGCCTCCTCCTGAACGTCAGTAAAACTAAGGAGCTTATTGTGGACTTTAGGAGGGGATTACAACCGACGCATGCGCGGTTGGTCTTTAATGGGACTTCTGTGGACAGGGTGAGAAGCTTCAAGTACCTGAGAGTCCATATCACAGAGGATTTAACATGGACTTTGGCGAGGCAGCGTCTTTACCACCTCAGGCAGCTAAAGAAATTCAGGGTCTCAGAGAGGATCCTCAAGTCCTTTTACTCAGGAGCAGTGTGGCTCCTAAAGAGAGTATGGAGAGTATGGCTCTATATACTAGACATACTATGTCTAGTATAAGAGTAAATGTGAAGTTGAATGCCTTCCGCTTGCTGTTCCCTTGTCCTCCTCAGGTTTCAGACCCTCCAGGGTTGAATACCCTGGGTCGAGGGTAGAGCCGCCCTTTGGATATCGGCTTGCCGCAGCAACCCAGCTGTGGCAAGGGCGGTTCTTAAATGCTCTTGTGAAGGAGTAAGTGAGAGCCGGAACATGGATCTTGAGAGAGATTTCCAACTGGAGAAACTCCCGAACCGCAAACTGCCAAGTTCAGCTTGAAATGTGTGAGACATCAGTAACCTCTGCGTGTAGCTCCCCATCGGTTCCTGGGTAAATAAGGTCAAAGCCTTTGTCGGGTGGTCCAGTTGGGTGCTTGAGTCTGGGGATGGTAAGTTCAGGTTCGGTCTGAGCTTCCGCGTTAGTCACCTTGAGGTATGTGACAGCACCAACTGCCTTGGTGGAGGTGCCGCGGAACATCTGCTGATAGTCGGCCAAGATTGCAGCTGGCTCAGGGCCGAAGCAAACCAGGACCCCCAGGAAGATATGGTAGACTCCAAAGCTTGGTATACCAGTGCTCCACGGCATCTTTTAGCATGGGCGCCGGTTCGGCATGTCCACTGCGAAGGATCTTCTTCACAAAGCGGTCCTTCGTCTCTGGCTGCCTTGTTAGAGTCCGGCAGAGTGGCATAAGGAGGTTGAGAGCCTGGTCCCTGTTGTTGGGAGGATGCTGACGCTTACGAAATGGGACCAAACTGTTAGCATCCTCTTTGAAGAACCGACCGCGCATGATGTCGAAGAAGGCCTCGTCCTCGGCTGAGGGTGCGAGTTTGTTGTCGTCAACTGAGTGGTTGAAGATGTGTTCCCCCACATATTCACATAGTTTGTGTTGTCCCCCTGGGAAATTCTCTTTCAGGTAGATGCTACCCTCACATGGTCGGAGGTTGCTGGGCTGTCCGTAGGACACTAGTCTTGCTCGTACACACAGCGGGCTGCACCCTCTCTTGCCGAGGCTCCCCGCCTTGCACAGTGGCACCTTCTTCTCCGCTAGGTGGTGTCTGACCTCTCTGCTGCCCAGGTCGAGAGACCGGCATGAAGAGCTTCTAAGTGGTGATCGCTGTGGCACTGTTCAGTGGAAAACGGCTGCGGTTGCCCCTCCATCGAACACGGGTCTGGCGTGGCCGAGTGGGTTGTTGTCAACATAAGGGGGGCCTGCAACTTGGGGTCCTCCATGATGAATGGCTATGGGGCGTGGTACGGCCAAGCCTGCATCCTGGGGGCCTCCGTACTGCCCAGTTCTGGGAGATGATATGTCGAAGACCATGTCCTGTGGGCCTTCACACTGCTGGGCTCCTCGAGGTGCTACAGCCGGGCCCCAGTTCTGAGGGCCGGGTTCTGTATTGCCGGGTTCTGGGAGCTGGTACAGGGTGGTAGGTGGATGGGCTCGGAAAGGGGGGGATTGCCGTTGCGAGTGTCGCCTTGTTGAGTGTCCGTAGGCTGCGAAACATTTCTTGTGTGCTTATTAGCCCCGCCAATGAAATGTGCTTTGACATCTTCCCCAGTGCGCGTCTAGCAGCTTTGAGCACTTCTGCTGCTGCTATTGCAGCCTTCGCTTCTGCTTCCTTCTTAAGGGCCTTTCGGATGGCCTCCATGTGTGCTGCCTCTGCCTTTCCTTCAGCCGCAAAGCATGCTCTCAGCATGCTCTGCGGCCTCAATGCATACTCTCTCCATGGACCTCTCCATTTCGGCGTGTGCCATTTCCAATTTTATATCCATTTGACGCCTTGCATCCATGGCCTCCATACGTGCAACTGTGGCTCTTGTGGGGGCCGCTGCTATTGCACTGATGTTGGGCCCGCTGGACTTGATGGACCTGTTGGCCGATTTAAAGGACCTGCTGGATGACTTTCCAAGCCCGCTCTCTGCAGTCAATGTTGTACTGCCACTGCGGTCCAGGCCTTCTGCACATTCTTCTAAGCCAGACTGTCTACTTGGGCCCAGGAGTTCCATGGAGCCTTGGGGTTCCGAGGGGTCTGGGTGTTCTGACATCCTTGCTCTCAACAATGCCTTGAGGTGAAGGTACAATTTTTACTCTTCCGCCCTTACCACGTGTAGCCTAAATGACAACAGCGAGGGAAAAACTCTTCCAATAAGTACCCGGAGAAAGGATACCAAAAGATACCATTAAAGATACCAAAAGTGAGAACTTTTGGTATCTTTAATGAAAGCAGTGTAAACTGTGGGACAGTAAAGAAATATGCAGATTAAGGATCAGTCTCTATGCAGATGTAAATAACCTGTTAATACGTCATAACGCCTACACTGTATGCATACACCAATAACATGCATGAACTCACAGATTATGCTTTCTCAAGAGCATTGACGAGGCTAATGGAAGAGATGTTAGTCTGGGTCTGAGACGTGATCTGCGTTTGTCTCTGTCTGCCATCTTATCTGCCTGTGTTCTGATGTCATACTATCATCGCAATGCTATGATGTCACAATAAGGACTGGGGGCACGGGAAACTCCCACCTGGGGGCGGAACAATATATATATATAAATATATATATATATATATATATATATATATATATATATATAACATCAGAGTAAAAGTGAATGGAAAAGTGAAAGTGAAATGTGAATGGAAGTATGTGGGAATGGAAACAATAACATTTCTGTAAAGTAGGGGTGGAGCTGCATCCAAGAAAAAAAAAATTACAGGGTTTTTACAAATATTTATTTTGCACAAATATTTTGAAAATATTTTGTTTTGGGGAAGAAAAAAAAACGTTGGATAAATGGTGTGTTCGAACTGGACTCATCACAGGCAAACACACACCACCAGCACCTGGTTTGAACACACCCCCAAACACCCTACTGGTTACATCCCTCTCCTATCCTCTCTCATTTACTGCCATAACTATGACAGGAAGAGGCCACGTGCCAAATTGCTGTTTTGTCAATACATGTTGTCATCTGATGTTTCTATGTTTACAATTTTCCATGTACATGTTGTTTGGTTCTATGTTTATTTGTTTCACCTGTTGTGATTCTCCCACTCTTGGAGTATTGATTAGTTGTGTAACGACCAAAACATGGTAGGATTATTTTCCAAAGAGGGGGGTTAGTGGCGGTTCTGTGGAATAAAAAGCTGTCCTCCTGTCATCCTACAGGTTGTCCACAGGACATATTTATTGCAAGCAGTTCTTGATGATTAAAGAATGAATAAAAAGTGGAATTGCATGTTGAGAAACTCCACTTGCAGATTAACTCTGACCTAAATGTAATGGCATACAAATACTCTGTGTTGCAAACCCAGCATGCTTACAGTACGGGTGGAAAAACAAAAAAATATATATAATAATAATTTTGTTAGTTAGTTAGTTCCTCCCCTTCCTTCTGGAACATTGGGCGACGAGCCGCCACCATTTGTTCCTTACCAGAATGGCTTCTTCTCGTCGTTTCCGTAACATGCTTTTTTTTACGGGGTGAGGTTGTTAACCCCACACCCAACCCCCAACCTGGAGGACCAGGTGCTGACTTACCCGCGTCACAAAGGCATTCTTGGCAGTGCTGACTTACCCGTGTCACAAAGGCATTATTATTATTTTGGGTTAGCAGCAGAGGAAACTGAGTCCCTCCGCTGCTTTAAAGTCCAGTACAGATTCCATGTTGGGAAAGGGGCTTGCGTGTGATAACACTGAGACACACTGAGTCAATATTGACATGCGATAGTATTTTACTTGGATCAAAAGTAGGCTACAGCTTCTTGTTTTCAAGTTTTCAAAAATGAAGATGTTGACACGTGAGGTTACTTTAAACAAATCTCACTTTAAACAACTCAAAACACAAACTGACTCCTCAATCGTGAATAATAATAATAATAATAAAAATAATAATAATAATAATAATAATAATAACAATAATAATAACAATAACAATAACAATAATAATCATAATAATAACAACAATCATAAATAATAATTTGTGGAAAAAAATAAAAGCGATAATCGAATGTTTTATGTTCTTATTTATAAAAATGTTACAACAAAAAACAGTTACAACGATTATACAAACAACTCTTCCTTTGTTCTTTTGTTTTTTCTTTTGTGCAACTCTTCTTGTGCCCTAATGGAGAACTTCACACACTGGGCGGATATTACAAGTGTTATTGTCAGGGTGACAATTGTTTTTTATTTTTCATTAAATAATTTTTTCACATTACTTTTTCAAACACATCGGGATGTTTGTGAAATTGTTAAAGGTTAAATATATCAAAAACCATAGCAGGACAAATTTAAAAATGTACGTCACAAGTGGGCAAAAACGCAGCACTAATGGCAATAATTTTATTCTAATTCTAATGACATATGGTTCCAACACCACAGAGGTTTGTACGTGTACTTAACTTTGCTGTTGTTGGATCAAAAATCGACGAGTTGGAATGACGGGGTTGCAAGACTTTATTTTTAAGGGGTCACAAGCCAAAAGATGTGAGAACCCCTGGTCTAGATAACTACTACACCTTTGAAATCAAGTCCTTTCACCTCAGTGAAAGAGGGCTGATCGCCCCATTCACTCGTCTTTCAGTGGGGTTGTGTTTGCATAATGTGTGGGCTCCGTGTGTCCTGTTAGGATCCCACAACGATGGCCCACAATGTAAAAACCAAAAAGTACACTCAAAGGAATCTTGAATCTTGAAATGCCCTCTCCAAAATACTCAAAATATTCTAAATATGTATACATTTATATCTAGACATGACCTGATACCATGATATACCCAAAATCGTGATATTGATGAGTACGATTATCCTATTGTCACATCCCTATTCTAAACAAGATTCATGATTCAAGATGTTTATTTGTCACATACAACCATACATATATGTAATGAAATGACATGGCAACGCACCTGGAGATTATGCACAATAAGTACAAAGTACTAACTGATTCCTCAAACGCCTGTTGTGATCAGTACTGTTCCCAAACCAGGCAGTGATGTTGCCTGTCAGGATGCTCTCCACTGCTCCAGAGTAGAAGGACTTGAGGATCCTCACCGAGACTCTGAATTTCTTTAGCTGCCTGAGGTGGTAAAGACGCTACTTCACCTTTCTCACCAGAGTGTCTGTATGTATAGTCCATGTTAAGTCCTCCATGATGTGGACTACCAGGTACTTGACAGACTCACCCTGTCGACAGAAGTCCCATTAATCATCAATGGCACGTGCATCCTCCATTGTAATCCTCTCCTAAAGTCCACATTCAGCTCCTTAGTTTTGTTGATGTTCAGGTGAAGGCTGTTGTCTTGGCATCAGAGTGACAGCTCAGCCACCTCATCACGGTAGGCCTTCTCGTCAGCATCGGTGATCAAGCCCACCACAACAGTGTTGTCAGAAAACTTGATGATGGTGTTGGAGCTGAACCTGGTCACACAGTCATGTGTACAGGGAGTACAGTCGGGGGCTGAGGATTGCAGCCCTGGGTGTTTGAGGTGAGGGTGCTGGACTTGTGCCTCCCCACCCTAACCACCTGGGGCCTGGCTGTGAGGAAGTTGAGGAGCCAGGCACACAGCAGTTCAGTCCGAGCTCCAGCAGCTTGACAGTCAGTCTGGTGGGGACTATTGTGTTCCAATCTGAATTGTAGTCAATAAACAGCAATCTCAAATTCCGGCCATCAAGGATGTAATTCTTAATCAGCCTCTCGAAGCACTTCATGACCACCAAGGTGAGGGCCACCGGACGGTAGTCATTCAAGCAGGCTGGAGAGGGGTTATTTGGCACAAGGATGATGGTGGACCCCTTGAAGCAGGACGGGACCACCGACTCATCCAGGGAGGCGTTGAATATTTTAGTGAGCCAGTTGGTTAGCACAGGGCTTCAGTAATCACCTAGATATGCAATCTGGGCCAGCAGCTGACCTGGTGTTCACATGCATCAGAGCCCTCCTGACGTCATTCTCAGACACTGAGAGTGCGCACTCATCCCCAGCGGTGAAACTCAAATTAGCCAGGAATGCTAGCGATGTTGTTGCCAGCCTCAAACCTCGCATAAAAGAAGTTCAGTTCATTGGCTAGGGAGGCGTCCACACTCATGGCTGGGGAGGGGCTGCTCTTGTAGTTAGTTATAGTCCTCAGCCCCTGCCATTAGAATCTGATGTGATGTTGCTCCATCTGTAGCTCCACTGTGTCCCTGTATGTCGGTTTTGCGCCTTTCACCACCCTCTGCAGTTTATAGGACACCGCTTCGTTGTTGTCCATGTTGCTGGATTCAAGAGTGTCGTTGTAAGTGGCTGTGGGAGCATTCAAAGCACTGTGGGTGGATTAATCAACCCACAGTTTCTGGTTAGGAAATATCCCAACTTTCCCCGCGGGAACGATGCTGTCCACTATCATGGCTATGAAACTCACAGTTACATCCGTAAACTCGCTGACGTCACTGGAACTAGATTGGAACATATCGACATCACTGAGACACTACTACTACTACGTCACTCAGATACTACTACTACTAAACACTTCTGTTATGTACATTATGACTCAGAAATACATATTTGCTGTAACAATCAAGGAAGGTATTCATCTCATTCATTGTCTCAAGCTCATTCAAACTTCCCTTTGAACACAGGAATGTTTTTAGAACCTTTGGTTTATTTTATTTAAGTGCAGGAACCAGATGAGAATGGCACACAATTTATTAGATACAGTGTTTGTGTGTGTGTCTGTGTGTGTGTGTGTGTGTGTGTGTGTGTGTGTGTGTGTGTGTGTGTGTGTGTGTGTGTGTGTGTGTGTGTGTGTGTGTGTGTGTGTGTGTGTGTGTGTGTGTGTGTGTGTGTGTGTGTGTGTGTGCATATTATCTGTTATTAAACCAAAATTATTAAATCAGTGTGCTCATTTTCAACCTGTCCATTTTCAATACGGACTCTCTCCTTCCACTAGCACCCAGCGCTCTCCTCACTTCCCTCGCTCCTCTCCTCCCTTACTACCCCTCCAATCAGATTAACTCATGCAAATAATAACAATTAACTTGAACTCCCAACTTGCCTCCACGGTCTTACACACACAAACACTGGATGTTTGTTTTTTGGATTTATAATGGGTCTTGATCGATAAGGAAATCCGACAGCAGCTGTAGTCTCTGGTACAATGTAGACTGATATAAAACCCTGATTGCACTCTAACCCAGTGTAATTAAATAACTGTGATCATTTTTAACCTGTCCTACACTGTCTGCCTCCGGAAAAGGAATGTTCTCCACCCATTCTCTCTCTCACTGTCCCCTCGCTCCCTCTCCAGCTCCGTGCTGCAGTGCAGCCGGTGGGGAAGCGAAGAGCTATAGCCTGATGTCCCCACACCGCACCCCTAACTGTGAAAGACACTGCAAAGGTCGGAGCGGCATTTTTAAGAAGAAAAATAATAAAATGTAACAATATAATGACCTGTATCTGTAGATACTGGATGTGTTTCAGTTTCTCGTCTTTTTCAGCCGAGCGCCACGGTTTGGGCTCGCTATATTTCTGAATGTTTTTTTTCTTCCTAAAAAAAAAATACATTTTTTAAATAATTGTGCAAAATATATATTCGTCAAAAGCCACTATTTGTGCTTTATTTGGATTCACCCATCCCTATTTTTTGGTGATTAGGGACAGGTTATATTGAGTGAACCATGCCATTCAGTCAGGAGACCTGACTGAATGCCAGTTGTTGGTTCCGAACAGCCAATACTTTTTCAGGCAACTCACGATAACCCAATGGCCGGTCACCTCAGACACGATAAAACACTGCAGCGGATAATGGCCCGCTTCTATTGGCCAGGCATTTGGGCAAATGTGCTTAAGTGGTGAATCGCTTGTTACGTTCAGCTCTAAATTACTTACGAATGGCAAGGACCCTTGATGGTCACGCGGCGCGTTTGGGACATCGATTATGAGGTGGAGCGGTCAGACAGGAGTGGGGTGACTAAAATTTACCATGTTAACCTCCTAAAGGAGTGGAGGGAGAGGGTCTCTGTATCTCTGGCCACAACGGGGATAGAGGAAGAGGAGTTGGGGCCAGAGGTTCCAAAAACGACCTGTCCTACGCAGGCCCTGTCCTATGCAGGCCCTGTCCCGTAACCATCTCTCAACGGGGATAGAGGAAGAGGAGTTGGGGCCGGAGGTTCCAAAAACGACCTGTCCCACGCAGGCCCTGTCCTACGCAGGCCCTGTGCCGTAACCATCTCTCGGCGGGCCAGAGTACAGACATGGCCGCGTTACAGCAGCAGTTCTCTGATGTCTTTCCCCCTTTGACAGGCTGCACGTCGCTCATTCACCACCGTGTTGAGACGACCCAAGGGATAAAAATAAGCTCCCGGCCATACCGCCTGCCCGAACATAAACACAAAGTCATGCAGGTAGAATTGGAGGCCATGCTGGAACTAGGGGTAATAGAGGAGTCTACAAGTGACTGGTGTAGTCCCATCATGCTGGTAGGTAAGCCTGATGAATTGGCCCAGTTCTGCGTAGACTACTGAAAAGTGAACACGCCGTCGACACGTACCTGATGCCCAGGGTCGATGGACTCCTTGACTAGTTAGGCACGGCTAAATCTTTATGACACTGGATGTAACCAAGGGCTACTGGCAGATTCCCTTGTCTCCAGAGTCCACGCTTCCGTTCAGCTTGTTTTGGGCCCCAGCCACCTTTCAGAGACTCATGGACCCGGTCCTGCGTCCGCACGGAGCGTACACTGCTGCGTGCGGATTGCAATAAAAATCCTTCTATGTCGGCACTACACTGCAAGGAAGTCTTTGTCTCCCTCTCTGAACCTGTGTCTGTGGACAGAGCTTTTCACAGAACTCTTTTACCATGTTTTCGGGTCTCAGTGTTCCTCTGGGGGATCATGGAAAAATTGAGGATGTCTTGCATACTTCTGAATGGGATATCCAGGATAGTCTCTTTCATTATTTCATTGTATTATTATTATTATTATTATTATTATTGATATTATTTATACTTTTTTTTAACCTGTGCTATCTACATGCTGGGCATACAACACAGAGTATTTTGAATGCCAGTGCATTTAGGACGGAGATAGTCTGTAAGTGGAGTTCAACTTCTCAAACTGCAGTGCCATTTTTTATTAATTCTTCAAGATTCTTCAATCAATCATTATCATCATCTTTATTTTTTATTCAATCATCAAGAACTGCTTGCAATAACTTTGTCCTGCGGACGACCTATGGGATGACGAGAGCACAGCGTTTTGTTACACAGAACCACCACCCATCCCTCTCTTTGGAAAACAATCTTACCATGCTTTGGTCTTTAAATGACTAATCACTAATCCAAGAGGGGGAGAATCACCATGGGTGGGACAAATAAACATAGAACATCAACATGTACATGGTAAAATATTAACATTGAAACGTCTGATGACAACACGTATCGACAAAACTGAGGTAATTAAGTCCAGCAACACTGGAACAGTAATTTGGCACGTGGCCTCTTCCTGTCATAGCTGGCAGTAAATGAGGGAGGAAAGGAGAGGGATTTAACCAAGAGGGTGTTGGGGATGTGTTCAAAGCAGTGTGTGTGTGTGTGTGTGTGTGTGTGATTGTGTGTGTGTGTGTGTGTGTGTGTGTGTGTGTGTGTGTGTGTGTGTGTGTGTGTGTGTGTGTGTGTGTGTGTGTGTGTGTGTGTGCGCATGTGATGTGTGTGCTTGTGATGTGTGTGTGTGTGTGTGTGTGTGTGTGCATATTATCTGTTATTAAACCAAAATTATTAAATCAGTGTGCTCATTTTCAACCTGTCCATTTTCAATACGGACTCTCTCCTTCCACTAGCACCCAGCGCTCTCCTCACTTCCTGTGACCAGGTTCCCCACCGCTGAGGGTACAGGACTTGTCCCAATTGGTTCTGGTGTATGAGGTCGGTATTATATCATAGGGCCTCCAAGCAGCGGAAAAGGCCCCGAAGCTGCCCCTGAGCCCCACGGCCATATAGACCTGAACCCAGCCGGCAAGGGCACACCTGGTCGCCTCCCGTCCAACTACACTCCCACACCAATCCACCATTGCCCCACCACCCCAGAAAACCTCAGTGGTCAATGTGTTAAAATTGCGGGGCATGGGGGTGCGAGTCCTACAAGCATGTCAAACCCAAATCACTCGCACCCCTCCTGTCCTGCAGACCCTGGTCTGGTGGATTGGAGCTGTCTGGAGAAAGATTTATGTGTGAGTGTATGTATTCGAAGGTAATATGAGGTGGTCAATACTTTCATTCATCAAATCAATGATTGATATTCCATTAAACCTCCATCTCCGTTGTCTGATGCTTCGGTTTTTTAGATCCACGTTGTCGATTTGCAACTCCACCAACTGTGCAGTGCGGGAATTCAAGGCTGGCTTTTATCTCTGTAGAGTCTTGGTGAAGCAGACCAAGCATATCCAGCATGCCCAGTGTAGCTTCTTTGTTGTCGATGATGTGTGGATGAAGAAGGACTCTCAGCTGACGCTGACTTAATTATAATATTATTTATTACAAGTAAGAACAGCATCAAACCAGACTTGCCATGGAATGTCTGGGAGAGAACTGACGGCCAATGTGTTCTCTGCCAAATGGAACTAGGGAGTGTCTTTTTATGCTTGTCCAGAGACAACGTCGCCCATCTGATTCCAATCTATGGGTCACAGTTCACATTCCACCTTCCTTATCACCGGGGACCCTGGCAATGGGCTCTCTCTTTAGACCCCTGGCAACATCTGTTAGTAATTATATTATACAATGGGTACTTTCTTGGGACGCCACACATTCCAAGACACCTCATATTTCCCGTCTTCGAGACTACACAAGGTCTCGACAGAGAGAAGGGTAATTTAACTTTTGATGTTAATTGGCTTAATAGAATTTACCTACTAACAAACAAAATGATTATTATAATCCCTTCTGACCATGCTTAGTCGTAGCAATTCAATTGCTACACAATTCACAATTCATCAAACAATCAAGACAGGAAAATTCTCTCATGGTCCCTCTGCCCCATGCGACTTCCTTTGGTATTCCAAATCAATTAACAGAAAAGAAGAAGGATTTAGAAAACTGTATAGGATGTAACATATAAATGCATATATTTAGAACCTCAGAAATAAATCAAAAATTTGTCCAAAGTCAGGCTGGTCGACCCATCGGACCGTCCAGTAGACCTTTCCCTGCCTAACCCCAATGTCCCTCAAGACCGCAAAAAAAGAAAACACCTGAGGTCCCAATGTATTCACTTCACCCTGTTACAGAAACCTCAAAGAAACAATACTAAGTCAAAGTAATATGTCCTGCTAAAAATATCAAGTGTAGAATACAGAATATTCATCCATAATACAGGTTACATTGTAATAAACAAACTCCAATATTATAAAAACATGCATGACACATATGTGTGTATTGAACTGTTGCTCTTTAACACCATCAACTTTTAATGATATTTCACTCAACACCCCTGATCATGATGTCCTCATTCAGGGAGCCGCCGTCCATTTTCATCCTCCATTTTTGAATGTCCATGTTTGAGTGTTCAAGTCCATTAGGCTGTTAGGATCTCTGGACACAGTCACCCCCTGACTGGTCCTGAAAGAAAAATTCACCAGCCAGTTTCTTGCACAAACATCAAATAGAGTATAATAAATTCACTTTTGCATTATACTTTTAACATTATTCAAATCTATGATTAACATTTTCCGTTTACCCCCTTTCTGCATTTGCATTGCATTTTCCCAGTCAAAAGTAGTATTGAGTCGATGACGGAATCAATGGATATTTCTCTACTAGTGTTTGCTCCTCCTCTTGTTTTTTCCTGTCAGAGACATATGTGTGTATTCTCTTATGCAGTGCAGCCATATAGTTAACATACATATACTCGCATTTCATCTTCTAAAAGGGCTAAACGTGGACCCTTTCCACTTGTGCGCAAACAAGGTGTTGGCATCTGTCTACCCGTAGCCAACTCATGGGGTGTAATGCGGCAATCACAGAGCCCACTTGATGGACACACTAATTGCCGACACATTAATGCCAACGGAAGCGCTTCTACCCAATTCAGTCCTGTGTGCTGACAGATTTTAACAATACGATTTTTCAGCACACCATTCATTTTTTCACAAACACCTTGGCTTTGCGGATGATAAACAGCTCCTAGACGTTGTTTGATTCCCAATATTTGCAGAACTAATTTTACTGTTCTATCCACAAACTCTTTCCCATTATCTGAGGATATGCGATCTGGAAGTCCCCACCATGACCTCACGACACAAGAACTTGGCAAACTGATTGAGCATCTTTACGCTTGGTTGGACATGCTTCAGGCCACCGTGAAAATCTATCCACGACGACAAACGTGTATCTTTTACCTCCTACTGGTCTCATCATGTCAACAAAATCCACAACCAACAAACGCATGGGACCTGTCGGAGTTGGAATGTGACCAGGTGGACCCTTCACACCCCTCCAAACATTGTTTTTAAGACAGATTTTACATCTCCCTATGACATAATCGAGTAGCTCAAGCAAGTACCGTGCCCAAAAACCATACTCTTTCGTGATTTTTCTCCTTACTTTCCCCCTTGCAACATGGGCTAACCCATGTGCTTCCTGAATCATCAGACCTAGTAGGTCGGGGGGTGCTACCATCAGTCCTTCATGATTTCTCCACAGACCAGTAGAATCTTGAGTGGCCCCTTGGTCCAACCAAAATTGTTTATCTATGGCTGACGCAGCTTCTTGCATCGAGACCACATCTCTGAGCGTGATTTTATCTTCCAAGTCCACTTTATGGGTGACCAGAAGAACCTTGCCTGCATGTTTGCTCCTGTAACTGCATTTGCAGCCTCATCAGCCGCTTTGTTACCTTGTGTAACCCTTGATGTGTCCATTTTGTTTGCTGCTCACTTAGCTACAGCTATTTCCTTTGGCTTCATCATTGCATGCAACAATTTTATTATCTGAGCATGATGCTGTATCGGGGAACCATCGGTTTTCTTAAATCCTCGATTTTTCCACACTGATCCAAATAAATGACAGACATTATGTGCATATGAAGAATCTGTATATATTGTCACTCGCTTGCCTTCGGCCAATAGACAAGCTTCAGTCAGGCCCACAAGCTCAGCAAGCTGTGCAGAAGCAGGTTGTGGTATTACTTCTGCTTTCTCAACAACAAATTCAGTTCCCTGGGCTTTCACTACTGCATAACCAGCACTCAATGTATCTCCCATTCGACAGCAGGACCCATCAGTCCAATACTCCACATCTGACACATGCGGTGGGAAAGCTTGCAAGTCTGATCTGAGCTTTGCATATCTCTCCACTTCCTGAACACAATCATGTGGCTCCCCATCCTCTGGTGTTGGCAAATTCTCAGATGGATTTACTGTGACGTACCTTACTAAGGTGACCTCTTCTGCTTTAAGAGCCTATGATAGTCTCTTAGCCTAGACATAGTCAATGTACATTTACCAAAATTCAAAAGATTTCTGAGACTATGATGGGTAAGAATTGTCACTGGGTAACCCATAGTTACTGATGATGCTTTATCATACATTAGATAAATGCCCACCATTGCTCTGTAGTACAGTGGTAGCCCTAATTCTACTTCTGAATAGGCAGTAGAATAATATGAAACAGGTTGAGGACTTGTCCCTGTACCTGTGGGCTGACAAAGAACTGCACATGCATATTTACCCTAGTGGACATAGCCACATACAGCAAAAAGTTCTTAGAATAGTCTGGCAACGCTAGCGCTGGAGCTTCTTGTGACCTCTGTTTGATCGTCTCAAATGCCATATGACCTTCCTGCGTCCAGGTGAGGTTACGATGGAGTTTAGCATTCACAGTCTCTTTTATCATGGCTCTCAAAGGCCCTGTTAGGCAGGTATAATCTTCTACCCAGGCTGAAGAATATCCTGCAATACCAAGAAATGTCATCATCTCTCTGACTGTTCTAGGCTTTGGTGCTTCTCAGAGATGCTTCTGTGTCCATGGGTTATTGTTTGACCCAAATAAACTACTTTTTCTTGACAATACTGCAGCTTCTTCTGAGAAGCCTTGTGTCCTTTGTCTGCCAATAGCTGCAACAGTTTGACTGAGTCCTCATGGCACATTTCCTTATCTGGTAAACAGATGACGATGTCATCCACATACTGAATGACAATACTTTTCAAGATCTGATCAATACCAGCCAAGTCATCCTGCAACACTTTAATGAAAATGTGAGGGCTATGTTTGAATCCTTGTGGGAGCCTCTTGTACTTGAAGGTTTGTCCTTTGTATGTGAATCCAAACAACCCTTGACTTTCTTCGCTCAGTGGAGCACTGAAAAATGCTCCACACAAATCCAACACTGTGAAGTGTGTAGCATCTGGAGGAATTTGGGATAACGAGGTATGTGGATCTAGTACATCAGCTGGAAAGTCCTGCACCACTTCATTTACCGCTCTTAAATCATGTACCAAGCGATAGGACTCATCTGGCTTCTTTAGAGGCAATATAGGCGTATTACTCTGAGGATCTGAACATATTTCCACTACACCTGCTTTTAACAGTCCTTCAACATGTGGTTCAATCCCTTTGGTTGCCTCCTCCTTTAGTGGGTACGGGTTCTTCCAAGGAGGTTTGGTTCCTGGTCGCAGTTCAACCCCACCGGTTGTGCTGACTTCACAAGTCCAATGTCAGTACTATGTCGTGACCACAAACATTCTGGAATTTGTTGCAGCATCTCCTGTCTCATACTGTCTGAGTCCAATTTAGCGCTGAACATTGACTCATGTGTCATTTGTACCACTTGTGGTTGTCCTTGTCCTTGAGCTGAGATCATGATTCTCATGAACTTCTGTTCTTCACTCATCCAGATAGCAAGATTCTCCTATTTCCAGACTTCTGACTCGTTGTCTGCTTCCCAACCGGTTCCTTCTCTTTGTACTGTTGGAGCTCGGGTACATCTTTATGGTTGTTTTAGCCTTGCCCATCTCTATTATTTGCTCATTCTCATCTTTGAAGAGATAGTTGCCCTTCTGTGTAATCACTGGGAGCTGGGGATAAACATCAGTGGACTTCACCTCCTTCTCATAAGGCGGGGGCTTCATTACAGATGCTGTATGTGAGAAGGGTGCCCTAATCTTCTCCATCAATTTTTCTGTTTCCTTATCATTTTTCTTTACTTCTTGTATACTCCTTTGCTTTTTTCTTTTGCGGCTTCGAACATCTTCTGTCGCTCCTTTTCGAACAGATGCAGAATGGCAAGTTCTGTTTGTATTTTCTCCGTGCGTCTCTTTCCTTTTTTTTCCTTTCTTTTGATTTACTTTATATGTGGACACAAGCACTTGGATTGTTTTAATCACATCCGGGTTGAGAGTTCCTTCAGCTGGCCACGGTTGTTCAATGTCAGGCCACCGCTTGCTCCATTTTCCTGATATTTTTGCAATATCTTTAATAAGGGGATTATTCTTTTGCACTACATCAACAGGAGTGATTGCTTTTGTAATTTTAGTATCCATTTTTGACATCATAATGACCCTCTTATTTCCTTTTATGTAAATCGACTCAAATTATTAAAAATTATTCATAAAGCACCGTGTAATCACACTCAACCAATAACAGCTGAATTTATCAACCCCAAAGGAGACCAATAGCTTCCCCACTTATAAAAGCAAATTCACTTGTTCATCATCTGATGCATCTGATCACACTCATGTATGTTAAATTATCAAAATTAAAAGAAAGAAGAAAAGAAAGAGTCTTTATTCGTCACGCAACACACCACACTACAACACATGCTTGCACACACACACATGCACATGCTTTGATGGTGGCCGGTGAAATGGATCCTCTGCATTTGACCCATCCTGGCTTGTCCTTCCTCCGGGGGCACAGCCAGGAGCAGTGGGCAGCATACGTGGACGCACCCGGGGACCTGGTTATGAGTGTCCATCGCTGGTCAGATGATGATGGGTGCATGTTTTTGGTGGGGGTCCTTACTGACGTGAGGTGGAGGAAACCCCATGTGAGCACGGGGACAACATGCAAACTCCACACAGAAAGGCTCCTATTTGGGAGATAACCCGCCGGAGCACGGTGCCAACAGCGCCCCAGGCGGGAATCGAACCCAGGACCTTCTTGATGTGAGGCAAGAAGGTCCTGGGTTCGATTGCCGCCTTACATCAATGTTCACTCTCAAAACAGCCTAGATAAACCATACTCAGATAATGAAACCAATATTCACAGCACTCAACAATATTTAGATCAAATCAGCTTTTCCACAAGTGATCAATCAAATCAATAATACTCCATTAATTTGGCAAATGCCTTAGTCAGTCCGTTGCCAAGTCTCCCACTAAATAACTGCAAAGTAATGTATAAAGAAGAACTACTGTAAGCCTATATGTGAAAACAAGCTAAACATGTATCAATCATGTCGGTTATAACTAAATGTATACACATATAGGTAAATCCAGGTATCTATTGAAAGAGTTTGTGGATAAACCACACTGGCCTGATTCAATTGGATTCAGAATTTCTATGCGCTGTCATCCGCAAGCTTCCAGTGTCTGTGAACAACTGCCAGATGTCTTGTCATCTGGCCCTTGGATGATCAAATTCAGACACATTCCATCTTCTCTGTCTTTCCCCCAACTTTCACTCAGCATAGTAAAAGAGAGGAAGAAAGAAAAAAAGAAAAAGAACAACACAAGAGTTCAGTGTCTTAGGCTCACTCTAAATTTTAATACACACTGTAATATAATTCAGTGAGACATGCATTAACAGCTTTCTTATTTTCTTATTTTCTTTCTTTTTATTTCTTATTTCTCGTTTGAAATAAAGCAATATTTACTTTTATTCATACAATGCATTTAAATCTAAAGAGTATATTAGTCAATCTGATATCACCTTCAATTAATTATTTTTATTCTATTTATCGATTTAATTTAATTTAACTTTTATTTTTTCTTCTATCATACTGAGAGAAAAAAAGAGGAGGTGGCTACTTCACAGCCCGTCTTGTCAGGAGGAGTTAATTAATCTCCACTCTGTATGATGCACCACCTCTTGCGCCACCGTTTAAATATAGGCACAACTTCCAGTTTGCACTGGTCGTCAGCGAGTGAACATCCTGTTTTAGCTCGCTCAGGCCACACACAGAGCCAACAATCAGAGCTGTTTTCTCTCACTCAGCAGCCGAAACACAAACCTATCTTCTGGCAGCCAAAACCAGCTTCTCAGTCTATTTTAACAAGACTATCTGCTCTTCTAACCAGACAGGACTCACTGCAAGCACCGTTACACACACACCAGGCATAAAAAGACAAAGAAAAAACCCACACACTAATCAAACAATCCACAGAGATTTTTCTTTCTTTTTATGAATGTGTACATGCATGTGTAAGCAAACTGTTGCTGGTTGGCTCTAGTCCTTCAGAAGGCTCATGTTATTATCAAATGTATAAACGTCCTGTAGAAAGGCTCATACTTTTTATCAAATGTACAAAATGTCCTTCAAGAAAGGCTCATAGGTTTTATCAAATGTACAAAACGTCCTTCAAGAAAGGCTCATATATTTTTCATCAATTGTAAAAACGTCCTTGAAAAAGCCTCATATATCTTTTATCACTAAAGAGGCAAAAATGTCTTTCTTTATGTATTACTCAAACCACTCACCATCTATGTACACCTATTTAATAACACATATATTCTATATATCATTTATACATATACATGAACAATACACAAATCTCTTCACACATCTTTAGCCGCGGCACACACAGACACACACACACACACAAAAAAAGAAAAAGACATGGCTGTCCAGCAGTAGTCTGATCCTCCAAAGACTTCAACAGCACTTAACTTTATATTTTAAAGTTGACTCATTTATACTTTTCTAATTTCATCAAAATTTTCACTTTGGCCAAACTTTTAACAAATTATTTTTTAATCAGATTCGTTCATCATGCATGTTCAATGTTGGTTCTCCTATGCTGGTTCAGCCCTGTTTTTCAGACTTTTCTCCAACTTTATTTTTCATCTTATTTCCTCTTTTAAGCCTTTAACATTTAACTCTTTTTCACTTTCATCTTTTTCATCCTTTTTCTTATTATTTCATATTTCATTCAGCCAATTCCCCTGGCCAGGGTTATTTCCTCTTTGTTTTTCTTCCACAGATTTGACTATATTATATTTTCATACGGCCAACTTTCACACAGCAGCTAATGTACACATGTCTTAACGTTAAGGAGATACAGGCCCTGTCTTCATTAATCTTGCATGGTTATTTAGTTACTTTTTATTACTAAATCGGCCATTCTACTATTACTTTTTACTTCAACTTAATTCTCTTCGAACTTATTTCTCTCATCTCTATTCTCTATTTCTCTTTTCTTCGTTTATTACTCTCTTATTTCCCTTATTTACATCTTTTACAACTTAATAAACCCCAATTTAGACGGAAACTGACTTCACACATCAATACATCATCTCTCATCTCCGCACAATCTGCTCTTGTCAGTGCAGCCTACCTGCACAAAACACTACCGCTTCTCAGACCACACAGCAGCTCGTACTTGTGAAAGAACACTCACCCTGAGGTGTTTAAAGGGGTGACTTTGCTGAATCTGATGGCAGTGGCAGGTGAGGCCCAACAGATCCTGGTTCGTGACGCCAATTTGTAGTTTCTTTGTTGTCGATGATGTGTTGATGAAGAAGGACTCTCTGCTGACGGTGACTTGATTATAATATTACGTTTACTACAAGTAAGAACAGCATCAAACCAGACCTGCCATGGAATGTCTGGGAGAGAACAGCCAATGTGTTCTCTGCCGAATGGAACTAGGGAGTGTCTTTTTATGCTTGTCCAGAGACAACGTCGCCCATCTGATTCCAATCTATGGGTCACAGTTCACATTCCACCTACCTTATCGCCAGGGCCCCTGGCAATGGGCTCTCTCTCTTGAGACCCCTGGCAACATCTGTTAGTAATTATATTATACAATGGGTACTTTCTTGGGACGCCACACATTCCAAGACACCTCACCAGCTTCTTGTTAATCTCATCCAGGACACTAACCTCTACAATGTTGGTAAGTAGGTCGTTGGTGTCAATGAGTGAGTCTGCTTTCTTCCTCTTCGCCACAATATTGGTTTTGTAGTCACTTCCGTGTTCTTGTGAGATCACAGCATGCTACGCGATCACAGCATGCCTCTCCGAGACCACAGCATGCCCGCTCCTAGATCACAGTATGCCTCCCTCTAGTTAGTTCTAACGGCAAGAGTAGTTGGTTGGTCTAAGTATAACCATGGTAGGCCAATGCCTAACATGAAGATACTTAACAGGGAGTGAGCACAGAGCCCTTTGGGACCCCACAGTTAACATTACTGTAATCAGAGGTCACATTGCCATTTATTACACAGTGCGTCCTCACTAATAGATTAAACCTAAACCAGGAATTTGTCTCATGTCAATGCACAAGTCAAGGCCATCTAGCAGCAGGTTATGGTTGACAATATTAAAAGCTGCTTGATGCCTGTTCAAACTACGCAATATTTGCCTCGATGTGGTTGACACATTTCTGAGTTCTGTGATAAAAATCCCATACCACATTTTTTTCTAAAATCTTGGAAATGAAGGGGAGATTCAATACTAGCTCACAGTTGTCATATAAATTGGGATCAAGGTTGAGTTGTTTTAATAAGGATATCTTAAAAGCCATTGGTACAGTAGAGAGATGTGTTCATAATATTAAGGATAGAAGGTCAAAATATAAGAAACAGCTCTTTAACAAGCTTTCCAGGGAGTGGTTAGAGTAAGTGTCGTGGAAAAACAACACTTAACAATTTAGGAGAAAGATTAGGAAAACCAAGGAACTAACTTCAAAAGACCTTTATTAAAACTTTAAACAAGGACAGTGGAACCTCGCATTACGAGTTTAATTGTTTCCATGACCGAGCTGTTTTACGATATGCTCGTTTTACAAATTAATCTTCCCCATTGAATTAATTGAAATATAATTAATCCGTTCCAAGTCCCAAAAACGACCCAAAAATCACCCAAAAATCATTTTTTATGGGTTTTAAAACAGAAAAGGTGTAGTTACAAGACTAATGACAATTATAAAAACATAATACAGTCAAAGAGAATGCAAAAGAAATAATGTAAACTGTTTTTTATTAATTTAATAACCTTAAAGATGGGACAATTTGTGCACAAGCAGACGATGGAGCGGGAGGAGGGGGAGGATTGTATTGACATGCTAGGTCCACTACACGCATTCCTTTCTCATGTTTATCAATGATTTCCTTCTTCAATTCTATCGTAATTAGCTTTTTCTTCCTCTCAGAACTGTTCTTTGCACTAACCTTAGGAGCCATGGGTAACACAACTAATTATTATAAAATAAAAGCAAAAAAACTAAAACTAAAACAAAACTAAAAGAAAAACACTGGGGAAAACACAAAAGGGATGCTTCCACAATGAGATATCCATGTGAACTGAGCGAGCGGTGGCTTCGCTGTTTGAACCTCGTTTGTAATGTGGATTTTTACTCGTAAAACAAGACAAAAATTTGCATGAGCCTCAGCTCGTAAAACAAATTACTCGTTAACTGGTACGCTTCATCAGCAGTCTTTGCTGCCACAATTAGATTTCCTTCATGACAGTTTGAAAATAAATAATAGGGATGCAGATCTAAACTTACACCATATATGCAGGTTTCCCTAACATATAAGTAGGTTGTCGTTTTTGCTGCCATTTCCAGTTTTGACAGAGTGTCAAGAGACACTGCAGCAAGATGTGAAGCATATTTTTTCCATTTGCTTTGTGCCCTTTAATATTTCACTATTGGCATTATTGCTCCATGTTATTGAGGCTCTGTGTAGATCTGTGTAGGTCGTCCAGTTATAGCAGGATTGCTGGTTTAATCCCCGGCTCCGGGTAGGATGTCATCCAATCACATCATTCTGACAACCGGAGACTAGCTGCTTGGTGCCACCCCATGTGGTCACCTGCGCAACCACTCCATTTAATTACACACATTTTAGCAATTATTTTAGTTTGACATCGCTGTCCGTCAAAAACTCATCGGCAGTGTACTCCCACGACCGCGATGCACTCGTGGATATAAAAGATTCCCTGAAAGAACAACTTTGGGACATTTTATCTGTGGATCCAGAGTGGCTGGTGGAGATTCTATGGTCCAACACGATCAACAAGGACAATAACGTCAATGCAGTCGCTGTTCCACGGGTGGGCCCATGGAGGAAGCACCGCGGTAAACAAGGTGCCATTCGCAATGAGGACGCAACCTTACAGTCCACCTCTGCTCAACATCCTCCTTGCCAATGTCCAGTCCCTGGAGAACAAGATGCCGAGAGACCTTAGAGCGAGGATCACATTCCTATAGGCTAAGAGGAACTGTTGCGTCCTCTGCCTGACAGAGACATGGCTGAACCTGCTGGTGCCGGACCACGCCTTACGTCCAGTCGAGGCCTTCTCTGTGTTCCGCACCAACAGGTCGGAGGAGTCGAGGATAAACAGCAGCTGGTGCAACTTCAACATCATCAAGACTCTCTCCCACTCCTGATCGCTGAACGGCTTTCTGTCTCATGCCGTCCATTCCACCTCCCCCGGGAATTAAGCATGGTCATTATCACAGCTGTTTACTGTATATTCCCCCGCAAGCGGACACTGACACAGCACTATCGGGCCTATATGATGTGTTGTGCGGATTTCAGAACAAACAACCCGACGCGGCTGTGGTGGTGGCCTGTGGTGGTGGCTGGTGTCTTTAACAGGGCGAACCTTGAAAAAGTTCTGCCTAATTTCCATCAACACATCACGTGTGCCACGAAGGGACATAGAACTTTGGACCACTGCTATACACCGTACAAGAACGGATACAAGACTGTCTCATTTTTGAAATCAGACCACGCCTTCATCTCGTTATTTCCTGTTTACAGGCCATGCATCGTACGTGGAAAGGTAGTGACGAGGGACTTAAAGTGATGGTCAGACCTTTCAGAGTCCACAATCAAGTTCCAGTGACGTCAGCAAGTTTACGGAAGTAGCCATGAGCTTCATAGCTACATTAGCAGACAGCATCAGACTCACAGCGAAAGTATGGATATTTCCGCTGGCTAATTGCAGTTACACTGCTGGGGATGAGAACTCTCGGTCTCTGAGAATGAAGTCAGCTCTGATGCTTGTTAACACCAGGAAAGCTGCGGGCCCATCTGGCTTATCTGGGCCAGTACTGAAGACCTGTGCTGATCATCTAGCCCCGGCTGGTAAGCTGCGGGAGCTAGGACTGAACAATCTGATGTGTTCCTGGATCCTGGAATTCCTCACGGCCAGGCCCCAGGTGGTTTGGTTGGGGAGGTGTCCCCCCAGGACTGTGTCCTCAGCCCCCTACTGTACTCCCTGTACACAAATGACTGTGTGGCAAGGTCAGGCTCTAACACCATCATGAAGTTGGCTGACGATGCCGTCATGGTGGGCCTGATCACCATCGACGACGAGAAGGCCTGTCACTCTGGTGCCACGACAACAGCCTCCTCCTCAACATCAACAAAACTAAGGAGCTGATTGTGGACTTTACAAGAGGATTACAACCGAGGATGCATGTGCCATTGGTGATTGATGGGACTTCTGTCAACAGGGTGAGCAGCTTCAAGTAACTGGGAGTCCACATCACAGAGGACTTAACATGGACTATACACACAGACACTCTGGTGAGAAAGGCGAGGCAGCGTCTTTACCACCTCAGGCAGCTGAAGAAATTCAGCTCTCGGTCTCGGTGAGGATCCTCAAGTCCTTCTACTCTGGAGCAGTGGAGAGCATCCTGACTGTAAACATCACTGCCTGGTTTGGGAACAGTACTGTTCAGGACAGGCGGGCCCTGCAGAGGGTGGTGCGTTCAGCCCAATGTACCACTGGAACTATCCTTGCCTGTAGTACTTATCCACCAGGAGGTGTAGTAGCAAAGCCCGCAGGATCATGAAGGATCCTCACCACCCTTAACAACGGACTGTTCCAGGTGCTGCGGCCAGGCAAGCACCTCCGCAGTCAGTTTCAGAGTTTTTTCTCGCAAGCCATAAGGACTGTCAGTGCTGAACTCACCAGGGGCCCTCACTGAGACACATACATAGGCCCCCACTGCATTACTGAAAGTATGTTGCACATTGTACTGCATACTGTACTGTTACTGTATTGCTGTGTCATACTGTTGTATACTGCACTGTATATCTCAACACATGACCTCACTTTATTCACAGGCCACTTTACTGCACATATCTGTATATATACAAATAGTCTGTTCCTCTTATTTCTATTTTGTATCCTTGCTCAGTATATTACCTTTTTACGCTTATTTTATTCTATTCATTAACTGAATTATGTTTTTGGAATCAGTTAGTTCAAGGGCCATCATGTTTGTATATAGTAAAGAAACGCCAAAGAGTTCAGAAGATTGACCTCATAAATTTCAAATAAAGAATGCCCCTCAAATATACATGTAGAAAGCTACTTTATTGTAGTCATCATATAGAGCTATCAACCTTCTTTAGCCACCTTTCAAATTTTCCCAGCAGTGTTTATTTGACATTTTCCATCCTGATCTTTTGCATACAATTGCAGCCACCCAAGTTCAATAAAGCTCCCTAGTTCATTAAAGGATAGGTTTACAATTTTTCTAGCCAGGCCTTATTAAAAAGTTGTTTTCCATCATTTGTAACACTTCATAGTGTTACCTTGCTGAACGTTTTATGATTCAAAAATGTACCTCTGCTGCAGCTTCTCACTGTGCTTAACAAACACAAAAAAGCTAATATGTTTCCTTTTTGTATATCTTCAGTTTCTCTACCGCCTGTCCAAGTCTCCAAAAGCATCAAGAAGTCCAAGTCCCTGCCACTGCAGACCATGGAGCGAAGTTTCCAACTCCCGCCAGCAGTCACCTTTAAATCCCAAAGTCCTTCGATGTGCTACTTCCTGCCAATGGTGAACGGAGAACCTCTACGAACTGTCCAGGTCCTCCCAGCCATTCCCTCCCAGCAGAGACTTAGACACACGGTGACCAAACCCAAAACAGGCACTCCTGGCAGCCCTTAATCAACAGAACCCAGAGCAACTGGTGTATTATTTGAGATCTTATTGTTTCCCGTTTGTCAGTGGGATTCGCAGTTGGACTTGCCCAGCATAAACATAATGTCAGCGAAGACCCACTCTTTAGAAAAGATTTTACACTTGGTATTGGTTAAACATGTATATTGGAGTGTTGGGCTATTCAATATTCTTTCTTGAAATTAATTAATTATATCTGGTTTGCAATTTTACACTTTGCCATCTATGACAAAGTCAGCACTATATTTTTACACATTTTTATGTACGTGTGGACTACTCCACAGCGCAGTATGCTCTGAACTTCTTGCACTTTAAATATGCAGAGATCAAAATGTCATGTTATGCTTTACAAATCAAATCAAATATCACATGATCTTTTTTTGTAAATGCTCTGCCAAACAGTGTGTGTATTTGTGTCATCTTCAGTTCGCTGTATAGCAGTTAAGGGTTATACATCTGATTACAAGTCATCAGGTTATTTAAATGAATAAATTAATATTTTTTACAAAATTTAAAGTAATCTATAATCCACCCTCTAGCTTTGTTGGTTGGATACTTTTTCTAAATAATCTGCACAATTTAATTTCTCTCTTTCAAATAGTCATTACAACTGTGGCAAGTTGACCATATGTACCACTCCGCCTCACTACTAAGCAACAGATTATTAACTTTCCAGTAGAAGGGACAATACAGCTGAAATAATTCCGAAGAATAATTCATTTTCTATTTTCCTGAGTGCTTCCTGGTGCTGTAATGAATTGTACAAGACATCGTTTTATTTAGTATTCATAATAATTCAGTTCTCATTTTCATTTGCTCAATCATATTTGACATGAAACACTCTCATTTAGAATGCATAATGATGTATGGTGAGCTGTACTGTATATGTTCCTTACCTCAAAAGACTCTGAGCCTACATATCTGGCGGCTGGCAACACAAGATCCAAATGGAGATTTTATTTCTGACTTTGTTTGCATCAAACAAGTGCAGGACTGTTACAGTGGTATATTCACACGAGTATATTCAATAGGCTTTAGCTAGTTTGAGTATAGACAAATTAAGTTGTGTTCATGGCTGTTGCAATTTCTGTCAAAGCTTCTATTATGGACGCATCACTGGATATATTTGAAGTTTTTCCAGTTCTATCATTAGCCTCTTACTATACCTCTTATCCATTGCACAACTCAATGGAGCATTGCTAGGGTCCAATGCCAAGGACCAACATGACCTTAAGATGTAAAAATTGTAACTCAAATCTGAAGTTTTAGTCTAGACTCCTACTCCTCTGTCCCGCCTCCAAGCAAAGACACTGAATCACTGAATCTAGAGTGACTGAATTATGATCAGATAACAACATTTTAATTATTTTACAAGAGGAAGCTGTGTTCAGACATGATTTTGGGATGAAAAGATTTTTATTTGTTGTGTGAAAGTCTCTAAAAATCATTAAAACCTTCTCAGGATTTTCACCACTAGAATATAAAGCTATCAATGTCAAGTTCACATCCCCACCCAATTGCTATTGAGTTCAGTGAATATTAAACACATCAAGCAATCACTTCAGATGTATATTTTGGGATTGATTATGTTCAAATTATGTGAGCTGTTTCCCTTAAATGGTGGTCTAAATTAAAATTAATGTACCATTTCTGTATATATTTTTATCTGTATGTGAATTAAGAATTCCCATAACGTCCCTTCACCTTTGCATCACAGATGTTTTTATAATTGCCCCTGATTCTGTTCGACCATGTATTTATTTATTAATTAATTTATTTATTTTTTTACCCTGTTCGACAATTTAAAAGTGGGAGAAATATGCCTAGTGGCTTTTCTAGCTGTTGGGAATCCAGACCGGGAAGGAGAAGGTGAAGCATACCATCCTGGCAGTACTGTTTCCTTTTTTCTTCAGCTATATGCACAACTGACAGAAGTGATTTGTCAAATTTATAGATTTGGTATATTACTGTATATTACTGTATTAACTGTTTTAGTCTGTTTTAGTCCTGCGTTTATGTGTATACAATAATTGTCACACCTAGCGCTGTTTGCGTTTAATGACGAAAAGGCAAATATATGTTAACTGAGACATTATTTAAGTTAGACTGGCCTAATAACACATAGTTATTCATGTATTGTTAATTGAGTATTGTCATTCATATGCAAAACTGTTCCGCCTCCAATGATGTATATACCCAATTCATCCCAATTATTACTAATGCTATTTATGAAATAATTTACTGTTATTTTCTATGATTCATTTAGAAAATAATAATAATTTTTTATGAATAACTACTGTTAACACTATTTTCATGTCATTTGTCAAACGCATACAGGTATGCAGTGAAATGCAAGTGGCAGCGCCTGCAGAGATTGTGCACATTTTTAGCAGCAGTACATATCAGCAGCAATACAATTTCCAATATAACAATTTCTACATTTAAATAGTATAAATATATAAATATAATAGAAATGTGGACTGCCCCCCGAGGAATCGCCACCTTACCGCGGTGGAGGGGTTTGTGTGTCCCTGTGGCCCTGGGAGCTGTATTGTCGGGGGAATTAGCCCCTGGTAGGGTCTCCCAAGGCAGAGTGGTCCCAGTGGAGGGACCAGACAAAGAGCGATTCAAAGGACCCTAAGGCAACAACAATCAAGGCAACCAAGGTATCAATCAAGGTACCTCGCCAGGAATAGGGAAACCGGGGCCCCTTCCTGGAGCCAGACCTGGGAGGGGAGCTCGTCGGCGAGCATCCGGTGGCCGGGCCTTGACCCATGGGCTCAGCCGAGTGCAGCCCGAAAAAATAGCATGGAGCCGCTACCCTGTGGACCCACCACCTGCGGGGATAGGTGCTGGGGTCGGGTGCAATGTCAGCCGGGGGTCAGGCAAAGGCGGGGGCCTGGACCTGCTGATCCTCGGCATCGTAGACTAGTTCTAGGGACGTGGAATGTCAACTCTCTGGAACCAAACTCCTGGAGAGGGGCTGGACTCTCTCCTTTTCCGGAGTTGCCCAGGGTGAGAGGCGCCGGGCGGGTGTGGGGATACTCACGAGCCCCCAGCTGAGTGCCACTGTGTTGGAGTTCTCCCCAGTGGCCGAGAGGGTCGCCTCTATGCAACTACAAGTTGCTAAGGGGAAAGCTCTGACTGTTGTGTGTGCTTATGCACCGAACACCAGTTCAGAGTATTCGGCCTTCTTGGAGTCTCTGGGTGGCGTCCTGGAAGGTCTATAGTTCTACTGGGAGACTTCAGCGCTCACGTGGGCAACGATGGAGAAACCTGGAAGGGGGTGATTGGGGGGAACGGCCTGCCTGATCTGAATCCGAGTGGTGCTTTGTTATTGGACTTCTGTGCTAGTCATGGATTGGCCATAACGAACACCATGTTTGAGCATAGGGTGGCTCATAAGTGTACGTGGTACCAGACCACCTTAGGTCAAAGATCAATGATTGACTTTGTGGTCATTTCATCAGATCTGCGGCCGTATGTCTTGGACACTCGGGTGAAGAGAGGAGCAGAGCTGTCAACTGATCACCACCTGGTGGTGAGTGGAAACAGAGGGTGGAGGAGGCTGCCAGACAGACCTGGTAAACGTGTAGTGAAGGTAAACTGGGAATGCCTGGTGGATGCCCCTGTCCGTGAGGTCTTCAACTCCCACATCCGGAAGAATTTTTCGGGCATCTCGGGAGAGGTTGGGGACATGGAATCCGAGTGGGTCATGTTGCAAAACCTTCATTGCAGAGGCGGCTGCTAGGAGCTGTGGTCGGAAGGTAGTCGATGCCTGTCGTCGCGGTAAGCCAAGAACCTGTAGGGGGACACCATTGGTGAAGGAAGCCGTCAAGCTGAAGAAGGAGGCCTTTCATGCTTGGCTGGCCCAGGGGTCTCCCGAGGCAGCAGACAGGTACCGGCAGGCTAGAAGGTCTGCGGCTTCGGTGGTCACTGAAGGAAAAACCTTCTCCTCCTGTGGGAGGAGTTCGGGGTGGCTATGGACAAGGACTTGCGGTTGGCCTCAAGGAAGTTCTGGCAAACTGTTTTCGGCGACTCAGAAAGGGAAAGCAGGGCTTGGCTCAGGCTGTGTTCAGCTGGGGTGGAGGACTGCTGACCCGGGCTGGGGATATTGTCGGTGGTGGAAAGAGCACTTTGAGAAACTCCTGAACCCGATCAATACGTCCTCAGGTGAAGAGGCAGAGTCTGAAGACTCAAGGGAAGTCATCATACAAATCAACAAAAAAAAGAGGTGTATCTATATTGATCAATAAAAGTATCCCATATCAAAATAAAACCACAATATCAGACCCAGAAGGGCGTTACATAATGATTAATAGAATTTTAGATAACATCAAATTAACCATAGCTAATATTTATGGCCCCAATGAGGATGACCCAAATTTCTTTCACAATATATTTTCAAAACTCTGAGTTCTCTGAATCAATTATAATATTGGGAGGAGACTTCAACACAGTACTGGATCCAATTTTAGAATATATTAGAATATAAATATTCCCAAATCCTGGTGTTCATCGGACACTAGAAAACAATATATGAGAATACACATATTATTCACCACCCCACCAAAGTTTCTCTAGAATCAACCTTTTCTTGACAAGTAACTGTCCGCACTGTCCAAAATTACTAATCCAGAAATTCACTCCTTCCCAATCCAAACCCAAAGGTATTATATCGGTGGCCAAGGCTTCCTTAAATTCTTTCAATTAAACCAGTCTCTAAAAGTTAAAATCAAATTGATGAACAACATTCTACAACCACCTCAAATGATTAAACATCTCACTCATATCGGTCACTTGAAATATCCCTTTTCCAGAATATACAAACTTTTATTACAAACAGACGACACCTTGTCTTTACCTACAATGAAATGGGAAAGAGACCTTGCTGTTGCCACCAATATCAACCTGTGGAAGCTTATTTGCAACACCTTTTCTATGACCCGCAACTCCAAAGTGCAATTCATCCTATATAAGATTTTGCACAGAGCCCATATCACGGAACACAAAATGTTCAAAATGGGTTTTGTGGATGAAGACATTTGCTCCCACTGTTCCTTTGATAGCAGAGATGACTACTTTCTTGCCTTCTGGCTCTGCCCACCTATCCTAGCATTCTGGACCAACATCACCAAGAAGCTATCAACCCTTCTGGGTCGCAGCATTCCAGTCTCCCCGTCTATATGTCTTCTCAGTGACCTCTCCTCAGTTGACCCACCACTGAAACACCACCAACCCATTTTGATAGCCTTAACAATGGCCAAGAAAACAATATTACTCAATTGTAAAAAGAGGTGACATGTTCCCGGGGAGTATCTGCAGCTGGCGTCTATGTGTTGGTTCCGGGCGTGGTTGTGGGTTCTGGGGCTCGGGATGGGGACGGGGGGTGTGGGTCATTGGTTCGGGTCTCGGGCCCCGAGGTTGGCTGGTCAGCACACCGCTGGGGTAGCTGTGTCCTTCTGCGCCCCGTGGGGGGGGGGTGCCGATGTACCTGCCCTCTGACGCTCACGATGCGCGGGGCGCTAGTCGCTGGTAGGTCGGGCTATGGGTGGGGTGCCGTCTGCCACCCTCTGTTCTGTAGTCCGCATGCTCGTTGGCTGGGGGCTGACCAGGGGCCTGATGGGGGCGCGGAGCTGCCCGACATGGCGGCGGCTCATGGCGGCGGCGCATGGCGGACGCTCTGCGCCCTTGGCTGGTCGCTGTAGGTTGGCTGCCACCAGGTGGTCAGCTTGCCTGTCATGCTCCAGCCCAAGTGTGCTTCTCGTCTGTCCCAAAATGTTGGGACCGCGGTCCATGCCTTGTGCCCATGACCCGGGTTCTGGGTTGGCGGCTGCGTCTTGTGCCTGCACTCGGGGCTTGGTTGTACTGTATGTGTGCGCCCCTGGGGTGCGGGGTCTCCTCGTGCTCCCTGGGACTTGGTCATGCTCCTCCTCGGGGCTGGACATGGGGGTTCCACCACGGCCCTCTGGCTTCTTGGGGGCCCGGGTGTCTTCCGTGGCCACAGGGCAGGGTACCCGGGGCATTCCTGCGGCCATAGGGTGTCCAGAGTTCGGGGGGGCTTCAAGGCCCCTTCCGCTGCGACATATTACTGACCTTCTACACCAGTACCAATGGGGATAAGTCATGTACATTCACCAATGGACATCTTAACCCTAACACACACACACACACACACACACACACACACACACACACAAACACACACACACACACACACACACACACACACACACATACACACACACACACACACACACACACACACACACACACACACACACACACACACACACACACACACACCTGCTTCAAGTGCACCCCAGCACCCTCCTGGTTGCATTCCTCTCCTTTCCTCCCTCATTTACTGCCATAATAATGACAGGAAGAGGCCGCGTGACCAGTTGTAGTTCCAGTTTTCATGGACCTAATTCATGTTTTTCAATACATGTTGTCATCCAATGTTCATGTTTTTGTGTAAATGTTGTTTGTTTCTATGTTTATTTGTCTCACCTTGTTGATTCTCCCCCTCTTGGAGTAGTGATCAGTTTTTTATAGACCCAAACATGATAAATAGTTCTCCAAAGAGGGGGGTTGGTGGTGGCTCTCCATAATCAGAAACTGTGCTCTTGTCATTCTACAGGTCATCCACAGGACAGAGTTAATGCAGCAGTTGTTGATGATTAAAGAATTGCATTGCAGATTGAGAAACTTGAATTCCACTTGCAGACTAACTCTGTCCTGAATGCAATGGCATACGAATACTCTGTGTTGTATGCCCAGCATGCTGACAGCACAGGTTGAAAAAATAAAATAAAAATAGAAAGTCCAGGATCCAGGCGCACAGGGAGGAGTTAATTTCCTGATCGATCAGCTTTGCAGCCAGTCTGGAGGGGACTGTGGTATTGAACGCTGAGCAGTAATCAATGAACAGCATTCTCACATAGCCCCCTTTCCGGCTGTCAAGGTGGGAGAGGCTGGTGTGCAGAACATTGGAAATCACATCATCCATGGATCTGTTTGAACGGTATGCAACCTGCAGCGGGAGGAGCAGATATAGTCCTTAATCAGCCTCTTGAAACACTTAATGACCTCTGAGGTTAGAGCCACGGGGTGGTAGTCATTTAAGCAGGCTTGGGAGGCATTCTTGGGTACAGGAACGATGGAGGATGTCTTAAAGCAGGTGGGGACCACGGATTCAGCAAGGGAGAGGTTGAAAATTGTGGTGAACACAGAAGCTAGCTGGTTTACACAGGTCTTCACTACCCTCCCAGATATGCCATCCGGGTCAGCAGCTTTCCTTGTGTTCACATGCAGCAGAGCCCTCCTCACCTCATGTTCTGTCACAGAGAGTGCGCGATCTGCCTCATGCGTGAACTCCCTTCAGGCGCACTAGCCAGCACGCTGACGATGTTGTTGTTAGCCGGCGAGCTAGTGGTGCTGGTCTCAAACCGTGCGTCGAAGGAGTTCAGGTCGTCAGCTACTGAGGCGCCAGAACTCCCAATAAAGGGGGGGCTGCTACAATAGTCCGTAATAGGGGGATGGTAGCTCAGGCGGTAGAGCTGGTCGTCTAGTAATCTAAAGGTTGCTGGTTTGATCCCAGGCTCCTCCTGCTAGCGTGCTGTAGTGTCCTTGAGCAAGACACTTAACCCATAATTGCGTCTGTCGGTGTTTGAACAATTGTAAGTCGCTTTGGATAAAAGCGTCTGCTAAATGTAATTTAATGTAATGTAATAGTCTGTAGTCCCCGCCATAGGCTCCTGGTGTTGTTCATCTATCTCTGCATCTTGTCCTCGTAGTTCTTCTTAGCAGCTTTCACCTCCTTCCCCAGGTTAGAGGACTCCGCCTTATAATCCTCCATGTTACCGGATGCCAAGCCGGGGTTGTAAACAGTGGTGCGAGCATTCAAAGCGGCACGGATGGATCTGTTAATCCATGGTTTCTGATTAGGAGAAAGTCTAATCCTAACAGATGGTACGATGCTATCCGCTAGCATAGCTATGTAAGCCGTGGTTACTTCCGTAAACTCCCTAACATCTCTGGAACTTGATTGGCACATATCCCAGTCAACGTCACTCAGTGAGTCTTGTAACATTGCCTCTGATTTGTCGGACCACCGCTTTACGTCCCTTGTCACTATCGCTTCATGTGCACTTCTTTGTTGATATGCTAGAATAAAATAAATGGCGGTGTGGTCCAATTTAGGTGGGCAAGCCTTGTATCCACTCTTAAATGGAGTAAAACAGTGGTCCAAAGTTATTTCCCCCGTGGCAGCCCACACGTAATGTGTGGAAGTTAGGCATAACTTTTTTAAGGTTTGCCTTGTTGAAGTCCTCAGTTATCACCATCGCCGCATAAGGGTGTTTGTTTTGATGCTGGCACAGTGCGCCGTGTAGAACTGACAGAGCTGCCACGGTGAAATGTAGACCGCCATGATGATAACTGAACTGAACTCCCAGGGAAGATAGAACGGGCGGAATGAGATGGTCAGATGTTCGAGGTCCACCGAACAGGAACGGGAAATTATTATTGGTCATAAAGCAAAGCCACCCCTGGATTTTCCGGATTCCTCCATTCTATCCGCCCGAAATAGAGCGAAGGACTCGGAAGGACAGATGACTTGATCTGGTACCAACAAGGAAAGCCATGTTTCCGTCAAGCAGTCGAGCCAAGTCTCGACTATCCCTCTGGAACTTAATCCTTGCCCTCAGATCATCAATCTAGTTCACCAGAGACTGGGCAATAACAAGAAAGATGTTAGGTAGAGGTGGATGGTGGGCTTGAGCTCTCAGTGTCATGATCTCCGTCTTCTTCTACTTTCCCCTCCCTCTCCTTACCTGTCCCATTAGCCCAACTCTATGCACCTGCGCAGCTGTTCCAGATCTGCAATCTAACCACTATATATGCCTCTCTCACCAGTCGCCCATTGCAAGATTGTCTTCGATGCTTGCACCAGACTTTCCAGCGTTCTCCGGACTGATTCCCTGCTACTGCCTCGGTCCGACCATGTATCCTGCCTGCCACTCCACCTGTCTTCTGTCTGCACTCCTTGTTATCGAACCTGCGTGTCCCTGACGATGTATCCTGCCTGCTCCCTGTCTGTCTTCCTTCTGCTCTACAAATAAAAGACATTACCAAATATCCCTGCCTGTCTTTGTGCTGCAATTGGGTCCTAACCACACCCGTTACACTCAGTCGATTCCGGATGCCCCCGCATGCTCCTCTGTGTTTTCTCCGCTATTTTCACACGTTCACTTTGTTGTTATGTTGATCGGGTCAGAGAATCATATCTAATGTATTCTATTTCTTTTATTATTTATTCATTTGATTATCTAATAAACGATGCTTTAAGTTAATTTTTACATTTAAGAGTGTATTCCAATCATAGGACACTAATGTCAGTGAGTTTCTGGTGAGAAAATAACTAAAAATACACATCAAAACTAAAAAACACTCCTTGGAGATCCACAAATGTCGACAAACTCGTACAGCGTACATTTTATTTTATATAACCATAAATACATCCAAATCAAGCTTCTGTTACTCTTTGCTACTACCACCTGCTTAATCAAATGCCATTTGTACTGCTGTATTTTACTCTTGACTAAATCACCATTAACTGCATTGTATTTTATTATTTTTTATTAATTTATTATGTGTTTTTCTTTTTATTACCCCTTTTTTTTGTTGTACAGAACCCCCTCCAATTGGTGAACTATTTGACCATGTTTGGGTCAATAAACAACTAATCACTACTCTAAGAGGAGAAGAATCACCACGGGTGAGACAGATAAACATAGAATCAACCTGAAAATTATGAGAATGGCTACAAAAATCAGAGTGTATTTGGCTATCATTGCTCCGTGACTACCTAACAGATTCTCCAACCACCGAGTCATTCAAACTGCCCATGTCCGGCATTGTCCTTCATCTCAATAGCCAACCAGGGCCAATAGCCAGCTTGTTGAGGGCCTTTGTGAATTCCCCATCCAGGAATGTGTGGTTCGGGATCATGGTGCAGCAGGAGCTGCGGCTGCCACCATTGTCAGGACTGTGAGCACTGGCTGCATCCCTCCTGTTCGGATTGGATATCACCCCGTCTCTCTATCATACTTCCCCCTTCTGCCTCAACCGTCCTTATACCGCTGTCCAGCCAGGTTCTGCATCCTGTGGCTGGCTCTCCTCCCCCTCCTCCGGGGGTTCCAGAATCTCCTCCTCCGGGGGTTCCAGGGCCCTCTGACAGGGGCTGGCATGGGTCCAGGTGGCCCTTTCTGCAACTTTCACTGCAGATGCTGTGACGAGCAGTATCTGGTATGGTCCTCTCCACCTGGGGGCGCGCCACCTTTTCCTCCGGAAGTCCTTGTTCACTATGCAATCTCTGAGTTGGAGGTCGTGGAGGGGATGGTAGGGCAGCTTTAACCTGTGTGTGGGTTTGTCTAAGCACAGTGAGAAGGTTACGACACTATACCTTCTAGTGTTTGGGGACCAGTGGGTTAGTTAGAATGGCTGCGCATAACGGTTAGCACTGATGGTAGACACGTCACCCAGTCGATGGCTGTGTTCTCCATTGCCTTCATCAGTTTGTATTTTAATGTACCCTTAGCTTTAATGTACCCTTAGTTCTACCATTCCTCCGCTCTGAGGGTGGTAGGCACAGTGTGTTTTGAGATTTACATGTAGGTACGCCACTAATTGTTTGAGGGCCCCATTTACAAAATGTGGGACATTATCTGAGGAGATTTTCTGGGGAATCCCCCACGTAGGAATGAGCTCCATAATCAGTGCTTTAACTACTGCTACCGCATTGGCCTTGGCCGTCGGGAATACTTCTTTCCATTTTGAAAATATATCAATCACTACTAGGCAATGTTGTTTACCTCAACATGGTTTGAGGGTGATGAAATCCATCATCAGGTGATCGAACGGTGCATCCGGGACCGGTGTCCGATTTGATTCTACCAGGCCGTTAACATGGACTATTGCGTAGCCTCCTTCCGCCTTCCCCATGTCTGGGTTTTGGGAGGCCGTGCCATCTACATACCAGATATGATCACTGTTGGGGAGGGGTGTTTCCAGTAAGTCCGGCCAGGGCGTTGTCTGTTCTGATATCACCGCTGCACAGTCATGTGGTTCCCCATCCTCTGTAGGCAGACGGGTGGCTGGATTTAACACAGTGCAACGTTCAAGGGTGATAGGAGGAAGTGAAAGTATGTAAGAATAGTGGAGCTGTCTGGCCGGATACAGATGGGCTGGTTTTTGTTGAAGTAGTTACTACCACATGTGAAACTTATAGCCACAGAGGGCTGTCAGCCACAAGGCTAGTGGATGCTGTGACTGCTGCTGCTGTAGCAGCAACCCAGCGCATACAGGCAGGCAGAGCTTGAGCTACATTCGATGAGAGTAATAAGTCACCGGCCCTTATTTATCTCCATGGGGTTGCATAAGGACCGCTGGCTAAAACCCCCCTGTGGGGGTCTTTGTCCACAGGTAAGGGTTTAGGGAGGGAGACGGAGTCCTTTTTGTCGTGCTGCGCCAACATGGTGAGAGTTTTTATAAAGGCTTTCAACAGAAGGGCCAGCTGGCCACAATTATAAAATATAATTAATAATGCTGATAATGATGATGGTGATTTCGGGCACAGGAGGAATGCTGTTCTGCTCTGGCTCCTGGTTGGCTGATGAGCTTGTGCGCCAATACCCTCTGCAAGAGAGACAAACATTAAAAAATCTCCCTGCCTCGAGTCGGACTAATCAGTGCTTGATTAGGCCAATCCTAGGCAGCCTGGCGGCTGCGGGAAAAGTACCCGTGCTGTTGTCCGCAGCCGGTGTTTGATCACGCCCCTTGGTCCACCACAGCCACTTCTCATCCACAGTCATAGTGTATGGTTGGTATGGGTTTGGTAAACCCAATGTCAGCGCCTTGCTGAGGGCATTTATCAGGTCCTCAAATGCAGCGTCTGTGTTGTCAGTCCATTCTACTTCATCCTGGCCCCTCAGGTCATGACCGTGGGCCATATCCTGAAGGGGCTGTGTCAGTTTTGCATAGTCAGTTATCCAGCTCCTGCAGTAGCCGGTGCAGCCTAAGAATGACTTAAGCTGTGTTTTTGTACAGGGGCGAGGTATTTTTAGCTTCGCCTCCACTCTCTTGGGCCCTATTTCGTTCCCTTTTTCTGAGAGGATGTGACCTAGATATGTCACTTCTGGACGGGCTATTTGTAGTTTTGATTTGCTTACTTTGCGGCCATTTTTTGCAAGATATGAGATAGAGAGCTGGTTAGAGGAGCATATTAATAAATTGTCTACATATTGGATTTGTGTGCTGCCGTGTTTGAACGTCAAACTATCGAGGTTTTCGCCTAATGCCGCACTAAATGCCGCACCTTTAAATGTAAATGCAGACACTGCCGAGACACCTCTTCCACCAGTATACTAGAGAACACGGTTGCCAAATCAATCACAGTACACCTTCGCATCGCCTGGTACTTGGGCCAGTATGGTAGTGGGATTAGGGATCACCGGGACGCAGCAATAAACAGCATCATTTACGTCCCTTAGGTCCTGTACAAAATACCAGTTCACCCCATCCATCTTGCGGACTAGGAGTATGAGTGTGTTACATGGGGAAGTGGGGCATGGTATCACAATTCCTCTTTCGAACAATTTGTCAAAAAGGTGTGCAATGCCGATCTCAGCCTCCCTTTTAAAAGGGTACTGCAGTTTGCATGGCCTGTATGTACCTGTAGTGGGGTAGCTCCAGCCATTCGGCCCACATCATGTATGTCCTGAGCCCACAGGTGCTGTGGCACCGAGGCCAGGTGCACCTTTTGAGCTTCTGTCAACACGCACTGTAGAGGCCCTGTGGTGGAGCCATAATCTATTTGCTTTGCACCAGATGTATGGCTTGGCGGGCTAGGAACACCCGGTTCCTAGGTTCTCAGTAGGCCTGGCCTCTGGGTGACCACGATTGTCCTCCAGGGGTCGCGCCTCCCAATCTCCCAGTCTGTCCAGCCGATCCGTCCACCTCCACAGATCCTCCCAATCCTGGGCAGGATCTTTTCGTAACGACATGTGGTGGCATGCTTCCCAGTCCATCAAAAAACTTAAACTCTTCTCCATTCTATCCTACACTTGCCGTCACTCGTATCTCTTCCCAATAGATATATGAATGAGGATGTAACGTTAACGTCCACTACTGCCAAGCATCCATCTTGCCAATATCCAGTCCCTGGAGAACAAGATGGATGACCTTCAAGTGAGGATTACATTCCAATGGGATATGAGAAACTGTTGCGTCCTCTGCCTGACGGAGACATGGCTGATCCCGCTGGTGCCGGACCATGGCATACGTCCAGCCGAGGCCTTCTCTGTGTTCCAACAACATGAAGACTTTCTCCCACTCCTGCTCACCGAACCTGGAACAGCTGACCATATCATAGTATCCATTCTTCCTCCCCGGGAATTTACACGGTCATCATCACAGCAGTGTATCTTCCACTGCAAGCGTACACCGACACAGCACTATCGGACCTATATGATGTGTTGTGTTGTGTACTGTACTCCCTTACACTCATGACTGTGTGGCCAGGTCCATCTCCAAGACCATCATCAAGTTTGCTGACGGCACCGTCATGGTGGGCCATGTCAACGACAATGACGAGAAGGCTGTCAAGGCCTCCCAGCGCCACGAGAGGGTGATCTTTCCTCATCGGCTGCTCCTCACTCCGGCCAATTCCACACACATACCTGAGACCCATCATCATCAACCGCTGTATTTATTCTTCAGCTCCCCAGTCACTCATTGCCAGATTGTTAGCTAACTTACCCGACTTCGTACCAGGAGAGCCTGGCTCCTTTCTAGTCTGTAGATCCAAGTCTGTATATCCAGCTATCTCGTCCTTGTCCTTACCTGGCTGTCTCCTCTCCTCATTCAAGTCTTTCCGTTTTGCTTCATCCGGCCCGGTTCTCTGTCCCTCCACCCTAAACCTGGATCCTTCCTTCCGTCCTCACCGGTCCTGTCCTGTCCTGCTCCACCTGATCCAAAAGTCCCGCCAGCCCGGACCTGTTCCAACCCAACCGGACCCCTCCTGCCATCTCCACTGTGTCTCAGAATAAACCTCCTTTGTTTTCCCCTGTCTGCCTACCGTCTCTGTGTCGTGCATTTGAGTCCGTCCTAGCCTTGATTGTAACAAAGGCGTACCGCGAGGAGGTGGCTGACCTGTCACCCTGGTGCCAGGATAACAGCCTCCTCCTGAACGTCAGCAAAACTAAGAGCTGATTTCGGACTTTAGGAGAGGATTACAACTGAGGACGCATGCGCCGTTGGTGATAATTGGGACTTCTGTCGACAGGCTGAGCAGCTTCAAGTACATGGTTTGGACACCTAGATACCATCACAGAGGATTTAACATGGACTATACACACAGACACTCTAGTGAGAAAGGCGATGCAGCGTCTTTACCACCTCAGGCAGCTGAAGAAATTCAGAGTCTCGGTGAGGATCCTCAAGTCCTTCTACTCTGGGGCAGTGAAGAGCATCCTGACAGGCAAAACCGTTGTCTAGGTTGGGAACTGTATTGCTCAAGCTGCAGAGGGTTGTGCGTTCAACCGAACGTACCACTGGGCCTACCCTGCCCTCCCTGCAGGACTTATACACCAGGAGGTGTAGTAGCAGAGCCATTAGGATCATGAAGGATCCTCACCATCCAACAACGGATTGTTCCAGCTGCTGCAGTTGGGCAAGCGCCTCCGCAGTCACACAACCAGGTCTGTCAATGCTGAACTCACCAGGGGTCCTCACTGAGACACTCACATCAGCCCCGCTGCCTTACTTTAGTGTATGTTGCATACTGTACTGCATACTGTATCACTGTTCTTGGTTACTGCATACTGCGCTGTATTGCTGTTCTGTGTTCTGTGTTGCTATTTCTGTACACTGTACATGGTTGTTACTTCAGCGGGAACGTGGCCTGGGTCACGTCAGCGGTTAAATTGTGTTCCTGTCTAGACTGTCTGGTACAATGCGATAAGTCAGGAGTGAAGGGCAATTTCCCCCTGTCGATCACAGGGTCGTTTCAGTGGTTTCACTGTAATCAGCAGTATAAGATGGTCTCACTTGTGAGTGAAGCAGATATGAGGTCATAGGGTTAGTTCAATAATTTAATGTCATTTCCATTACACCCACAGGAATCCGTGCTTGGCCCTCTTTTCGTCACACTGTGCATCTCCTCACTGTCATGTCAGTCATCCAGCTGCATGGTTTCTCCTGCCACTGGTACGTTGATGACACCCAGCTCAACTTTTCCTTTCCTCCAGGGCGTACCAATGTCGTGGCCTTGAAAATCACGTTGTGGCCCTAGCTTAAGGCACAGCAAATATTTAATGTTAGATGCCGCTGCAAATACTTGGGTGAAAGAAACATTACAAACCTTAGTCTAGTGTGGCACACAATAGGGGACCCTACCAACATTATAGATATTTATTTGTCACATGCATAATTGTAAAAGTACAACAGCTATGAAGTTGCAATGACTCCAACAACTGTGCACATAGCAAACGTAAAGCTATAGAGCAGTATATCAATCAAATAAGTAAAAAGTAAATTAAGTATGTGGCAGATGAGAGGGCATGGTTAAGCAAGGCTACCGGCGACGCCGCTGGCTTCTTCCCCTGTGGTGCAGCTGCACTGGGTCCGCCTAATCAGCCCCATTAGCGCTGATTAGTGGGACTTGGCAGGAAGAGTCTTCTTATGTGTTGTTTTGTCTTGCAGTGGGGATAGCGGTGGTGCAGTGCACATGACCCTGCTGACCAGATCTTGAAACAAATCGTACCCAAGACGCTGATTATTGCTTCATGCTCACGTTTTGGCCAACGAGCCTTTTTGTTTTTCCTATTAATAAAAACCACACCATGTCGGCACCTTACTGCCCTAAAGTCTCCGTCTCCCTTCCTGAAGCTGTATCTGTGGGTAGAGTCTCCCACTAGGCAATATGAATGTAGTAATAATGTAAAGCTATATACAGGGAAGATAATGGAAAAAAAAATCGATTTGTACATAATAAAAATAAGTACAATTTTAACAAATAAATACTCAGGAGCAGAGTAAGAAGCTCAACCCCAGGTCCCTGAGCTTGGTGACCAGTCTGAGGGAATTACTGTGGTAAATGTTGAACTGTAATCAATGAACTACAGGAGCACATAATTCCCCTTTGATGTCCAGATGTGAGAGGGTGGAGTAGAGGATGTGGGAAATGACGTCATCAGTAGCTTCATTGGGTGGGCGACTCGGGAGGGGTGTCGGTCTGTCGCCATGGGGCCGGGATCCGGGCGTGCGGTCACTGCCTTGCGCCTGCGGCCCGGGTTCTGTGGCTGCGGCTGCATCTTGTGATGCACCTGGGCGTTGGTTGTATGTGGGCGCCCCTGGGGTCTCCACGTGCTCCCTTGGAATGGGTAATGCTCCTCGGGGCTGGGCGTGGGGGTTGCTCCACGGCACTCTGGCTTCTCTGGGGGCCCAGGGGTCTTCTGTAGCCGCAGGGCAAGGTACTCAGGGCTTTCCTGCAGCCGTAGGGTGTCTACAGGGCTGCGGAGTACGGCGGGATTCGGGCCCCTTTCTGCTGCTTGAAGGCACTGTGACATGAAACCGACCTTCTACACCAGTACCAATGGGGATTAGTCATGTACACTCACCGGTGGACATCTTACACACACACACACACACACACACACACACACACACACACACGCACACAAACACACAAACACATACAGCTGGGACACATACTTGTCCCATCAAACAAGCACACACCACCACACCTGCTTCGAGTGCACCCAAGCAATGGAATGTGATCTGGTAAACCCTTATACTACAGTTGGCATTGTAGGAAAAGTCTCTTCATATAAACTCTGAGAGACTCATTAAAACCCAGTGTCCTATATAAAACATGTAAAAACATCATTCAAAGAATTGATCATGTGCATTTTTCTTTCACAGTAAACACGTTGATGTCATCAGAGCTTTTCCGGAACCTGTCAAACAAAGGATGTTGCAGTCTTGCATGTCCCGTTGGAATCGGACCTAAGCTCTGATGTGATCCAACTTGTTATACATGGATTAAACATTTGCAAGCAGGATACTGGGCAGAAGTGGACAATGTGCACCCGATCGCAGTCTGTTTCGGACCCCGGCACATTTCCCTCTGTGTTTCTTCTTCCTGCTTCTCTGGAGGCTCCTGTCCATTGTTAGGCTCCATGTCCTGGAGGATCTCTTTCGGCCAAGTGGGGCTATCATGTGTAACGTCAGAAAAATGGTCAGTTGTTCTACTTACAATTTTCAGATGGGTGCTGAAGTCGTAGGATATGAGTGCAGACGACAGAGAGGTGAAAGAACACAAAAAAACAACATAAGTAACAATCAAAAAGCACAGTCTAAGTGGTGCAGTCACGATGGCATCTGGTCTCAGCCGCACCATCTTGGATCATCTTGGACCTCCTCTATTCTGCCCACCCCTCTAAAGGGATACTGCAGCTATGGGGAGGAGTATGACAAGGGAAAAACAGACAGGCCAACATAAAGCTGAGGGTTGAAATACCACCGATGTAGAGATTAAAGTCTTGGCTTCAATTAATAAAAAGCTGGACATGCCTGGTACATTACACCTCAACTTCATGCACCACGTAGTCGGCGAGAGGCAAAAAGATAATGCAGAACTGAAAACCACTTTAGAGACTGATCATGTGTGGCGGCAATTTTTATTATTAAGGACTCACAGACAGAAGGATGTCTTGCTGGGTTTATTCACTTCTGCAGAAGGGCCCTAAGCCTTCACATTGCATGATTGAGCAGGAAGTGACATTCTCACTCTCAGTCTGGGTTTTGTACATTGAGTATAAGTTTAAGTTTACAGGCATTGACTCATCAACATGTTTAGGGCATTTTTCCCCTACAATTCCCCCATCTGAGCATTCTATGTGACGGCCTGTAATTTACTGCCTATATGATTGAGGAAAGAACAAACAAAATAAGTAAAGTTCGCATAGTACTTACGTACATAGATTTATTACAGGTACAGCAATGGGGCACTCTCGTCTCGATACCAAGGTATGAGCCATGAGACGCAGTTCTGTCTTAGCTTTATAGCCCCTACAAGTGGAAAACTACTGGAAGGACGGCACACAGAAAGAGTGAAAAAGTACAGAGTTGTACAATATCAAAACCAAAAATTACAGAGCTGCAGACTTCAAGAGAGAGAGAGAGAGAGATATAGAGAGTGAGAGGGAGGGGGGGGGAGGGGGCCAGAGAGGGAGAAACAGAGAGGGAGAGGGAGAGAGAGAGAGACAGAGAGACAGAATGGGGGTAGAAATTTGACCGAAGCTCGTAAAATAGACTTCATACCTCCCTTGGGGATGGAACATCCACATATTGAGATGCAGTACACAAAAACAACAACCAAAAACTAACCAAAATAACAACCAAAAACGGGTGATCAGTTTCCGCCATAAAATCAATTTCCTGCACCCCCACAGCCTTCAAAATCATTGCACGGATGATCGATGCAAGCTGGTAATAATATTCTTCAGGGCGGGTACATGTGCATAGCGAGAGGGGCCTCTTATGATAAGACCTTATCTTTTTCTATGCCGAGTCCAGATGTTCAAAGCTCCTACCAAGCTCTGTGAAGGAGTTCTTTGTTCAACCTCTCTGAGACTCACCAGCACTCCTGGTGGAACATCTCCTCATAGAGTACTAAATAAAAGAGACTTCAAAGAAACATGAACTATGAATATGAAGGGTAAAGAGAGAGAATTGGCTGACATGATGGAGGGAAGGAAGGTAGATGTACTATGTGTGCATGAGACCAGGTGGAAGGAGAGTAAGGCCAGGAGTATCGGAGCCGGGTACAAACATTTCTTCCATGGAGTGGATGGCAGGAGAAATGGAGTAGGGATAATCTTGAAGGAAGAAAATGACTGTTTTGGAGGTGACGAGAATGTTGGACAGAGTGATGAGCATGAAGCTGGAAATTGATGGGGTGAAAATGAATGTGGTCAGTGCATATGCTCCCCTAGTTGGGTATGAGATGGAAGAGAAAGAAGAATTCTTTAGTGAGTTGGATGTAGTGGTGGAGAGCTTCCCCAAGGGAGAGAGAGTGGTCGTTGGAGCAGATCTCAATGGGCATGTTGGGGAAGGGATCAGAGAAGGGATCAGAGACATAGGTGACGAGAAAGTGACAGGTAGGTATGGTGTCAAGGAGAGGAATGTGGAAGGACAGATGGTGGTGGATTTCGGCAAAAGGATGGAATTGACTTGTGAATACGTATTTCAAGAAGAGGGAGGAACAGAGGGTGACATACAAGAGTGGAGGAAGGTGCACACAGGTGGACTACATCTTATGAAGGAGGTGCAATCTGAAGGAGATTGGTGACTGCAAAGTGGTGGTAGGGGAGTGTGTTGCGAGGCAGCATAGGATAGTGGTCTGTAGGATGACTCTGGAAGCCAAGAAGAGGAAGAGAGTGAAAGAAGAGCCAAAGATAAAATGGTGGAAGTTGAAAAAGGAGGAGTGTTGCATGCAATTTAGGGAAGAGGCAATAGGTGGGAATGAACAGTTACCAGATGACTGGGAAACAACTGCAGAAGTGGTGAGGGAGACGGCCAAGAAGGTATTCGGTGTAACATGCGGGAAGAAAAGGAAGACATGACTCTTGGTAGTGGAACGAGGAAGTACAGGAGAGCAAAGAGCAGAAGAGGTTGGCGAAGAAGAAATGGTATAGTCAGAGATGAAGAAAGTAGACAGGAGTACAAGCTGATGCGGTGCAAAGGCGAAGAGAGAAGTGGCAAAGGCAAAGGAAAAGGCATACGACGAGTTGTATGAGAGGTTGGACAGTAAGGAAGGAGAAAAGGACTTGTATCGATTGGAAAGACAAAAGGACCAAGCTGGGAAGGATGAACAGCAGGTTAGGGTGATGAAGGATAATGATGGGAATGTGCTGACTAGTGAGGAGAGTGTGTTGAGAAGGTGGAAGGAGCACTTTGAGGAGTTGATGAATGAAGAAAATGAAAGGGAGAGAAGAGTGAATGATGTGGGGATAGTGGATCAAGAAGTGCAGCAAATTAGCCATGATGAGCTGAGAACAGCATTAAAGAAGATCAAGAGTGGAAAGGCAGTTGGCCCAAATGACATACATGGGGAAGCATGGAAATGTTTAGGTGAGATGGCAATGGCATTCCTAACAAGACTGTTTAACAACATTCTGGAATGGAGGGGATGCCGGAGGAGTTGAGAAGAAGTGTACTGGTACCCATCTTGAAGAATAAGGGAGATGTACAGAGCTGTAGTATCTACAGGGGAATAAAGTTGATCAGCTATAGCATGAAGCTATGGGAAAGGGTAGTGGAGGCTAGGTTAAGAGGAGAGGTGGGGATCAGCGAGCAGCAGTATGGTTTCATGATAGGAAAGAGTACTACAGATGCAATGTTTGGAATGCAATGGAAAACTACAGGGAAGGCCAGAGGGAGTTGCACTGCATCTTTGTGGATTTAGAGAGCATATGATAGGGTGCCAAGAGAGAAAGGGTGGTATTGCATGAGGAAGGATCAGCTCCCAACCCTTTCTTGTTTCCACTGGTGATAGACAGGTTAACAGACAAAATCAGGCAGGAGTCTCCATGGACTATGATGTTCACGGATGACATTGTGATCTATGGTGAGAGTAGGGAGCAGGTTGAGGAGAGCCTGGAGAAGTGGAGGCATGCACTAGAGAGAAGAGGAATGAAAGTCAGCAGGAGTAAGACAGAATACATGTGCCTGAATGGGAGGGAAAGCGGCGAAAAGCTGAGAATGCAAAGATGAGATTGAGATGGTTTGGACACATGTGTAGGAGAGATGAGAGTTACATTGGGAGAAGGATGCTGAGGATGGAGCTGCCAGGCAAGATGAAAAGAGGAAGGCCAAAGAGAAGGTTTATGGATGTGGTGTGGGAGGACAAGGAGGAAGATGCACAGAACAGAAGGTATTGGAGGCACATGATCCGCTGTGGCGACCCTTACGGGAGCAGCTAAAAGAGGGAGAGGTTGTCCAGCCACTCCATGCACCATTGGCCATGGCTAGCATTGTCCTTTAACTCTTTCCTAAGGTTTTTAAGTTTGGCCAATGCAACAGTGAATTTTCCATCTGGGGTCGTGTTGTTTGGGGTAAACATACAACATTGCTCACAAAACATAGCACATACGCCTTGCTGTTCGGCTCGGATCATGTCTAGGGCCAAACGATTTCTGCTCACCAAGGGCCTTGAGCAATTTAAATTGGTAATTGGCAAAGGATTGTAATAGTTGTGCATTGTAATAGATGTAGTTCACCCAATCAACATTTGTGTAAATTGTTCACCAGGGACAAAGTATAGACAGAAATCCACCTGCAATTTGGCAGCTATGTAGACACCGGGGGCGTCCTCGAACCGTTGGGCAGTACATTTACGGCGGATGTTCTGTGGTTCATAGTCAAGAGAGTTTCCAGATCTGCCGACGAAATTACCGAAGTGCGCTGAACTATAGCAACTTGTGCGCAAGTGCTATTCCAGTTGGTGGGCAAGGTGGTATTATTTATTCATATTTGCTCCCGGATTGCTGTTGTCATTCAGATCTATCAGCGGAACTGGTGTTGATGTGTTTACTCTGCTTCGGATGTAAATTCTCTCTGAGAAATGTCCTCCGCTGTCTGTCTCAGTCACATTGGATGATGGTGACGGATGGTGTGGGTTGTGGAGCAGGCATGCAATGGGTAATGTGGAACCAGACGTTTTGGTTCTTTTGGAGGTTTTTTTAATGCAAACTTTTACAGCTATGGGAGTAAGCAGAGTTATCTGAAAGAGGCCCTGTCCGCAGGGCTTATCCCACTTTCTTTTGTGTACATTTAGGGACACCCAGTCGCCGGCCTGAAGTGATGATCAGGCATGCACCAATTCGTCCTCGAGGATCACCATTGGTTTAGCCTGTCAGAAGATGGCTACAGCATAGGTGGAGGGCAGAGAGATGTATTGCATAGTTAATCAGTTCATTTTGACATTGCTGAAGGGAGGCCCTTGTGGGGTCCTCTTAGGTATGTGGGGCTGAGTGTTGGGGTGGCCTGAGGTTTTGAATGCCCCATGATGGATCCAAATGTTTTGTTCGTAGACATCTGCTTGGTTCTGGGGGGGGCGGGGGGGGGCAGAAAGATTTCTTGTTACAATAACTTTAGAGTTCTTTAAATATTAATCTATAACAACTTTTATCTACAATGGCATTTCATCAATATTCCATTCATTAAATATCAAATTTAATGTAAAAAATAATACTATACTATTACACACTCACAAACATTCATGACACACAACTCAAAGTGGATAAAACAAAATCAAATCTATTTGGTTAACTACACAACAATTTTTAACAATTTACCAGCAGCACAAGTCTAAGAAGTTTGTAAAATAGACCTCATATGCGCACATAATAGAAGGAAAAATACACCTTAATACGTATAGTCTATCTGCGCGCTCCAGCAATGGGGTGCCCACGATCGGCGCGCCAGAATAGTGTCTTTTTATTCTATTTTACGTCTCCATTTGGAACAAAACAAGTGTGTATATAACAGAACTGTGCATAATGGGGACATTTTGTCCGTGTCTCTTACCATCCACACCGAGAGGGATTATTTTAAGCGAAAATCTGTAGTGTCCAGACGGAGCGTCTCCCAGAAACCTGTGCCTGAATTTTTTACCTTTTTTAAAATTTAATGAGCATAAAGCTGTCCCTGAGCACACGGAGCGACACTCTGTGTATGCGCGCAAACATTTTTATAAAAACAATACTGTATTTTTTATTATATCTGCTGAAACACTGCATATTTTCAGAATGTTCATTTTTCAGATTCTAACAATTGCAAGGTTTGAAGTTACATTACATTGCATTTAGCAGACGCTTTTATCCAAAGCGACTTACAATTATTCAAGCACCGATGGACGCAGCCATCAGGAGCAATTAGGGGTTAAGTGTCTTGCTCAAGGACACTACAGCATGCTAGCAGGAGGAGCCTGGGATTGAACCAGCAACCTATAGATTAAGGACCAGCTCTACCTCCTGAGCTACCGTCCCCCTGTTAAAATCAAAGGTAAATTAAGTTAAAGTTAAATCAATCAGTCAATATCCTACCGTGATTGAAGGTTTTTCTTTTAACAATTCAATAGTTGAATAAAGATATGTTATTCATATCAATTCATGCATCAATTTGTCTCATTTCATCATAACACGTAGGCCTGGCCTACAGGAAAGAGCAATTTATATGTTCAATCAAATGCTGGGTTGGTTATACTATAGAAAGAAGTATTGCTTGTGTTAAGTGAATAATACAGAAGACAAATATATTTAAGCAAATTGCATACTAAATCACAATGACATTATTGGTTTAAAAACAATTTGATTATTTTCCCAAATAATTCAGTGCTAATCCACGCGGCTCTTTATGCTACCTTAACAGCTGAAGCTGTCGTTTGGAGCACCTTGAATGGGCCTCGCCACCTGGGGGATGGCCACCCTTTCCTCCTGGAATCTTTCACCATGATCCAGTCACCTAGTGTAAGGCTGTCCCTTGACCTATCATGGTAATGAATCCTTCACCAATCTGTGAATGTCATAAAGCACAGTGGAGAAGTTTGCACAATAACGTAACATTTCATCCAAACATAGGTCTGTGCTAGGTAACTGTCTCTTCTATAATCTTCTGGGGCCCGATCCCAGTGTTCAATGGTCTTCCAAACATCACTTTAAAAGGACTTAACCCATTTTTGCTTCTAACTCTTGCTCTTATGTGAATTTAGGACTAATGGAAGAGCTTTCGTCCAACTAAGACCTGTTTCTCTGCAACATTTTGCCAATTTGCTCCTCAATATGCCATTATCTCGCTCAATAACGCCGCCACTGGCTGGATAATGTTCACCGGATATTTCATATAAATTCCCAAATACTCACCTACTGACTTCATACGGTTTAGACGTGGAAAAAGCTTTCAACCTATTGAGAAAACATGACAACAATTACTAAACAATATTTTTTCGCCATCACTCAATGTTAGCTCAATAAAGTCAATTTGCAAGTGAAGTACATTTTTAGAGTAATTTGACAAACCTTTAGTGAACCAATTGTTGATTTCTGAAGTCATTCCTCCTTTTGACACGTCGTCTATACCATGAGTCATTTTAGCATAGAAGGGAAACATATTTGGGTAAGCATGGTTTGCCATTTGACAAACTCCTTCCTACACAAAATACCTGCGACTACATCCATAGGGCCTTCTGCAGTTCCTGTAACTCAGCTGTTGGTGTTAGTGTATTAGTTAGAGGAACAGAAACAAGTTGTGTTGTAGAACCATTAAGCAACACAAATAGGAAATTGGGATGGGGGGGTTGTGACATCATAACATAAAATGGAAGTTCCTTTTATCCCATTTGATATCATATGACATTGGCCAGTACCTATTCATCAATTAAAATAAACAAAATCAGGTTACTACAGTTAGACACAATAACATAACCGGTTGCACATATAAACAGACACTTTTGAAAAAAACAAACCATATAACAAACAGAAAGACATAACAAATACCCCCCTATTTTGTTTTTATGTTTACCTGTGCTGTCAGCATACTGGGCATACAACACAGAGTATTTGTATGCTATTGCATCTAGGACAGAGTTAGTCTGCAAGTGGAGTTCAAGTTTTCAACCTGCAATGCTACTCTTTATTTATTCTTAAATCATCAAGAACTGCTACTATAACTCTGTCCTGTGGACGACCTGTAGGATGACAAGAGGTTTTTGTTGTACAGAATTGACACTAATCCCTCTCTTTGGTGAAATATTATTCCAAGTTTGGGTCTATAAACAACAAATCACTACTCCAAGAGGGGGAGAATCATCACAGGTGAGACAAATAAACATGAAACCACATGTACAACATGTACACGGTAAAACACAAACATCGGACGACCACATGTGTTGAAAAAACAGAGTTAATTAGGTCCAGGAAAACTGGAACAGCAATTGGGCATGTGGCCTCTTGCTGTCATAGTTATGGCAGTAAATGCGATGCAACCAGGAGTGTGCTGGGGTGTGTTCAAAGCAGGTACCGGTGGCGTGAGCGCGTCTGTGATGAGGCCGCCTGTATGTGTGTGTGTGTGTGTGTGAAGTGTCCACCGGTGAGTGTACAGAACTTATCCCAATTGGTTCTGTTGTATAAGGTCAGCACTATGTCATGGCGCCTCCAAGCAGCAGAAAGGGCCTGAAAGCCATCCTGAGCCCCGCAGCCGCACAGACACCCCACGGCCGCAGGAAAGCCCCGAGCACCCCGTCCCACAGCCACAGAAGACCCCCAGCCCCCCAGAGAAACCGGAAGCCTGCGGAGCAATTCCCACACCCGTTCCCGAGGAGCAAAATCCAGTCCCAGGGAGCACGAGGAGACCCCACACCCCTGAGGCACACACATACAACCAACCCCCATGTGTGGGCACAAGACGTAACCGCAGGTGCAGAACCCGGACCGCTTGCACCAGGCACAGACACCAGGCCTGGAGCTGGGCCCCATACCGAGAGGCCGACACCCCACCCGAACCTCCCAACCGCAGGTTTTCCTTCACCTAGACACACATACATATAAACACCACCACCACCACGGGTTCATACACTGTTGATCAAATATCTCTCCTTTTAAAAAATAATTACACAAAGTATTTCCAGATCATACACAAAGGATTTTAATCCACGAGCCAATTGTCACACAGACGACTTTGTCAAGAAAACAATAGCACAAAGCATTTTCCCAGATCATGCACAATGATCCTCAACCATGGATAGCAGTCATCACTTTTTAGCATTCGCTTAAAAGTACCTACAGAATCTGTCTCTCTAAAGCCTCTTTTCCACATAGAATCCATAATCTTGCTGTATAAAAAATATCCGGCAAAGGCAGTAGGTAGTCATTAACACATTGACTTCCCTTATGGAGAAGTTCTGTATGGAGTCTGTTCCCAGACAGTGTCGGCAACACACATATAATCTGAATCGGTTACATTTTTTTCCTGGCCCTCAGAGACTAGCGCTTCGGTTTCCAGAATGTGTGCTGTTCCACCATGATTTAGTGGCATGGCCATGGCATGGCCCCTCCCACTTAATCATTACTCGATGACATAGATGGGTCATACTCGGCATGGCCCCCTCCCCTAACACTGTTGGAATCGGAGCATCAGTGCTGAAATAAGCTCAGCTAATAGCCCAGAGTTTTGGATAAAACAAAAGGCGTGTTCAGGGAGACCGTGAATTCATGTCAAGTCTTCGCACCTATCCCATGGGTGCCTCTGGTCACCCCCAACGTTGCACTCGCAATGTTGTACAGTGAGACACACGTTTTATTCATTCATTCAATCATTCATTCATTCATTCATTTATTTTGAGGAGATTTTTCCTCATCCAATCATTTATAGCATCAGACAGGTAGTGAGAGCACTTTCAGCAACAGCAAGATTTTGCTCCACAGAGATACACGGTTGTGTATCATCAAAATTTACATTATGTTCTCTGATAATATAACTGAATGGAAGCATATAAAGTGAGAAAAGTAAGAGCCCAAGGCAGCTCCCTTGTGCAACACTCGAAGTAATATCATGTTTCTCTGATACATGATCTTCACGACAGATGAAAAACTTTCTCCCTGTAATGTAAGTTCTGAACCAGTTCTGGACATATTCAGAGAGACCAACCCAGTTCTCCAAACAATCTGTGAGAATATTTAGATCAATAGTGTCAAATGTTGCGTTCTAGCCCAAAGAACAAGAATTTAAACTTTGTTGACATCAGCACAAAGTCTTAAGTCATTTGGGGAGGACAGTTTCTGTACTGTGATTAACTCTGAAACCTGACTGAAATTTCACCAAAATGTTGTTGTCATTTACAAAGTTGGAAATTTGATTACAGACTACTTTCTTAAGTACATTACTTAAAAAGGGAGGTTTGAGGTTAGCCTGTAGTTACCTAGGACCCCAGAGTCAAAGTGTGGTTTCTTCAGCAGTGTTTAGTTTCTTGATGATTTTGACGTGTTGATGAAGAAGGAGTGACCGCTGATGCTGACTTGAGTAAAATAATAGGTTCATTACAAAAGAACAGCATCAGACCAGACTTGCCATGTATGTATTCTCTGCCGGATGCAACTAGGGCGTGTGCTTTTAAGCTTGTCCAAAGACAACCTTGACCATTTGGTTCCCTTACATAGGTCACAGGTCACATTCCACCTCCCTTACCACCGGGACCCCTGGCAATGTGCTCTCTCTCTTGGGACCCCTGGCAACATCTGTTAGTAATTATCTTATACAATGGGGGCTGTCTTGGGAGGCTACACATTCCAAGACACCTCATATTTCCCCCCTTCGAGACTACACAAAGTCTCGACAGAGAGAAGAGTAATTGAACTTATGACGTTAATTGGCTCAATAGAAATCACATACTTACAAACAAAATGATTATAATATACCCTTCTGAACATGCTTAGTCATAGCAATACAATAAATTTGTGGAGTGTGAGAACGAAAAACCCATCTGGCAGCTTCCTATCTTAGTTCTTTCATCAAACAATCAAGACAGGAAAATTCTCTCACGGTCCCTCTGCCCCAGGCAACCACCTAACGCACTCCAAATCAATTAACCGCAAAGAAGGGTTTAGAAAACTGTACAGGATGTTGCATATAAAAGCATACATTCAGAACCTCAGAAATAATAAAAAAAATTGTCCAAAGTCAGGCTGGTCAACCCATCGGACCTTCCAGTGAACCTTTACCTGCCTATCACCAATGTCTCTCAAAACCAGCAAAACAAGAAAACACCTGAGGTCCCAATATATTCATTTCACCCTGTTACAGAAAACTTCAAAGAAAACAATACTAAATCAAAGTAATATGTTTTGCTAAAAATATCTGTAGAGGACAGACTTTTCATCCCTAATACAGGTTACATTGTAATAAACAAACTCCAATATTATAAAAACATGCATAACACATATGTATGTATTGAACTATTGCTTTTTAACACCATCAATCTTCAGTGCTATTTCACTCGACACTCCTGATCATGATGTCCTCATTCAGGGTCCGTCGTCCATTTTCATCCTCCATTTTTGAATGTCCATGTTTGAGTGTTCAAGTCCATTAGGCTGTTAGCATCTCCGGACACAGCCACCCTCAGACTGGTCCTGAAAGAAAAATTCACCAGCCAGTATCTTGCACACACATCAAATACAGTATAATAATTTTGGTTTGCATTACACTTTAACATTATTCCAATATATGATTAACATTTTCCTTTTCCCCCCTTTGTCCATGCATTTTCTCAGTTAAAAATAGATTTGAGTATATGATGGAATCAGATATTCAGAATGGATATTTCTCTACTAGTGTTAGCTCCTCCTTCATCACTATTTCCTCCTCATCTTCACTGATGTCATTACCACCCAATAGTGGCATCTGAACATTTTCTCCCGGCATTACAACTCCTACCCATCTCAATATCATGGCCTTAGCAAAGGTCAACAACACCTTTCAAAAACAAAAATCACACACAGTGATAGAAGAGCAGCGCCCAGAACCTGAACTACTATAGCTCCTAGTGGTCCTAATTTATCTTGCAACCAAACATTGGCTGACCACCCTGCTCCTTCTGATGGCCCAAACGCATCCCTTATGCGTTTCAACGCATCTATGACATTTGTCATGTTATCGACGACATCAGGGATCAACGTATAACAGGCATCTCCGGTTAGATTTAAAGCCACGCAAAGGCCACCTTGTTTGGCCAAAATATAATCAAGAGCCATGTCGTGTTTCAATGTCAATCGATGACTCCTCTTGGCGTTTGACAAATATTTAAAACCTCTTATGGTCTCATTTGCAAAACCTTGTAGGGTACTGTATATGTGATATTATCAATATGATCAGCTAAGAATGTGAGCCCATACCATGCAAACAATCCTATAGCCCATTTTTCTCCTAAAGATATCCACCAATGATAAGACTCCAAATTGTGAAACTGTGCCAAGTCTCTTTTCTTCCTACTTTTAGCAGTCTTTGTAGAGTTACCTTCATCTGGCTCTTGTCCCTTCCGGATAACAAAAACATCATAAGGAAGTTTCAACTGTGCCATCTAGCAACATCCAAGAGGAGATGGAAAAATATGCATGGTGAAGACATAGTGCAAACAGGACCTGATGGTAGCAGTGGGCCTCGCAGTCTACGAAAGTTAATGCTGCAACATTAACTTTCGTAGACTGCGAGGCCCACTGCTACCATCAGGTCCTGTTTGCACTATGTCTTCACCATGCATATTTTTCCATTTAGGGGGAATAGTTCCACCATTGTTCCATCTACTACATTTACATGGCAGCTGAACTGCCCTTCCCAAAGTTACTTCAACCATATGACCTCACGACACAAGAACTTGGCAACTGAATGAGCATCTTTACACTTGGTTGGACATGTTTCAGGCCACCGTGAAAATCTATCCACGACGACTAACATGTATCTTTTACCTCCTACTGGTCTTATTATGTCAACAAAATCCACAACCAACATTGTTTTTAAGACAGATTGTACATCTGCCTATGACATAATCAATTTGCTCAAGCAAGAACATTGCCCAAAAGCCATACTCTTTCATGATTTTTCTCCCTACCTCCCCCCTTGCAACATGGGCTAACCCATGTGCTTCCTGAATCATCAGACCTAGTAGGTCAGGGGGTGCTACCATGAGTCCTTCATGATTTCTCCACAGACCAGCAGAATCTTGTGTGGCTCCTCGGTCCAACCATAATTGTTTATCTATTGCTGAAGCAGCTTCTTGCATCGAGATCACATCTCTGAGCGTGATTTTTTCTTCCAAGTCCACCTCATGGGTGACAAGAATAACTTTTCCTGCTTTGTATGCTCCTGTAACTGCTTTTACAGTCTCATCCGCTGCTTTATTACCTTGAGTAACCCTTGACGTGTCCATTTTATGTGCTGCACACTTAGCTTCAGCTGTTTCCTTTGGCTTCATCATTGCATGCAACAATTTCATTATCTGAGCATGATGCTGTATCGGAGAACCATTGTTTTCTTAAATCCTCGATTTTTCCACACTGATCCAAATAAATGAACACATTTTGTGCAAATGCAGAATCTGTATATATCGTCACTCGCTTGCCTTCGGCCAATAGACAAGCTTCCGTCAGGCCCACAAGTTCAGCAAGCTGTGCAGAAGCGGGTTGTGGTATTACTTCTGCTTTCTTAACAACAAATTCAGTTCCTTGGGCTTTGACTACTGCATAACCAGCACTCAATGTGTCTCCTATTCGATAGCAGCACCCATCAGTCCAATACTCCACATCTGACACATGCAGTGGGAAAGCTTGCAAGTCGGATCTGAGCTTTGCATATCTCTCTACTTCCTGAACGTAATCATGTGGTTCCCCATCTTCTGGTGTTGGCAAATTCCCAGCTGGATTTACTGTGACGCACCTTACTAAGGTGACATCTTCCTGCTCTAAGAGCCTATGATAGTCTCTTAGTCTATACATGGTCAATGTACATTTACCAAAGTTCAAAAGATTTCTGAGACTATGATGGATAAGAATTGTCACTGGGTAACCCATAGTTACTGATGATGCTTTATCATACATGAGATAAACTCCCACCATTGCTCTGTAGCACCTTGGTAGCCCCAATTCTACTTCTGAAAAGGCAGTAGAATAATACGAAACAGGTTGAGGACCTGTCCCTGTTCCTGTGGGCTGACAAAGAACTGCGCATGCATTTTTGCCCCCAGTGGACACATACAGCAAAAAGTTCTTAGAGTAGTCTGGAAGTGCCAGCGCTGGAGCTTCTTGTAACCTCTGTTTGATTGTCTCAAATTCCATATGACTTTCCTGCATCCAGCTGAGGTTACAATGGAGTTGAGCATTCCCAGTCATTTTTATCATGGCTCTCAAAGGCCCTGTTAGGCAGGCATAATCTTTTACCCAGGCTGAAGAATATCCCGCAATGCCAAGAAATGTCATCATCTCTCTGACTGTTCTGAGCTTTGGTGCCATTCGAATGGCTTCCAAATGACTCTCAGAGATGCTTCTGTGTCCATGGGTTATTGTTTGACCAATATAAACTACTTTTTCTTGACAATACTGTAGCTTCTTCTGAGACGCCTTGTGTCCTTTGTCTGCCAATAGCTGTAACAGGTTGATTGAGTCCTCATGGCATGTTTCCTTGTCTGGTGAACAGATGACGATGTCATCCACATACTGAATGACAGTACTTTTCAAGATCTGATCGATCCTCCAATAGCTTCGTCCGAGTCACTCACACTCCTCCTATTTCCAGGCTTCTGACTTGTTGTCTGCTTCCCAAACGATTCCTTCTCTTGGTACTGTTGGAGCTTGGATATATCTTTATGGTTGTAGTAGCCTTGCCCATCTCTATTATTTGCTCATCCTCATCTTTGAAGAGATAGTTGCCCTCCATTGTCATCACTGGGAGCTGGGGATAAACATCAATGAACTTCACCTCCTTCTCATAAGGCGGGGGCTTCTCTACAGATGCTGTATGTGAGAAGGGTGCGGTAATCTTCTCCATACATTTTTCTGCTTCCATTTCATTTTTCTTTATTTCTTGTCTACTTTGTTCTCTTTTTTCTTTTGAAGCTTCGAACCATGTCTGTCCCTCCGTTCCGAACAGCTGCAGAATGCCAAGTTTTGATTGTCTTTTCTCCGTGATTCTCTTTCCTCATTTTCCTTTCTTTTGATTTACTTTATATGTCGACACAAGCACCTGCATTGTTTTAATCACATCTGGGTTAAGGGTTCCTTCAGCTGGCCACGGTTGTTCAATGTCAGGCCACCGCTTGCTCCATTTTCCTGATATTTTTGCAATATCTTTAAGAAGAGGATTATTCTTCCGCACTACATCAATAGGAGTGATTACTTTTGTGATTTTTGTATCCATTTCTTTATTGTAAATCAAATTGATTTATTTAAAAATTATTTACAAAGCACCGTGTAATCACACTCAACCAAAAACAACTGAATTTTCCAACCCCAAAGGAGACCAACAGCTTCCCACTTATGAAAGCAACTTCACTTGTTCATGATCTGATACATCTGATCGTACTCATTTATCTTAAATTATCAAAATGTACATCAATGTTCACTCTTAAAACAGCCTCAATCAAGGTAAACCATACTCAGATAATGAAACCAATATTCACAGCACTCAACCGTATTGAAATCAAATCAATTTTTCCGCATGTGATCAATCAAATCAATAATAATCCATTAATGAGGCGAATGCCTTGATTAGTCAGTCCGTTGCCAAGTCTCTTACTAACTAATTGCAAGCGCAATATAAGAAAAATAACTACTGTAATTCTATATGTGAGAACAAGCAATCATGTAGGTTATAACTAGATGTACACACATATAGGTCTGTGCAGGTGTCTTTTGAAAAGAGTTTGTGGATAAACTGCACTGGCCTTATTCAATCGAGATTCAGAATTCTTATGCGCTGTCATCCGCAAGCTCCCGGTGTCTGTGAAGAACTGCCAGATGTCTTGTCATCTGACCCATGGATGATCCAATTCAGAGACATTCCATCTTCTCTGTCTTTCCCTCAGCTCTCCCTCAGCAAAGTAAAAGAGAGGAAGAATGAAAAAACAAAAAAACACAAGAGTTCAGTGTCTTAAGACCACTCTTATACATACTATAATACAATTCAATGAGACATACATTCTCAGCTTTTTTATTTCTCGCGCATTTGAAATAAAGCAATGTTTACTTTTATTCATACAACGCATTTAAATCTAAAGAGTACATTAGTATTAGGCCCACGGCCTCCCAGCGCCACTAGAGGCCGCCCTTGCCTCATCTGCAGCTCCCTACTCAAGCCCGATTGCACACACCTGGGATCAATTGCCTGCACAGTATTTAGTCCCAGCTTCCTAGTCATTCCTTGCCAGACCGTCAATTAGCCTTCCCGAGTTGTAGCGCTATTGGCCCCCTTCCAAGTTCCTAGTGCATATTCCTAGTTCATAGTTTATGTCTCGTTGTCTTGTTTTCCCCTTACCCGATTGTCTCCTCTTGTCGACCCAGTCTGTCTCTCCAAATCCAGCCAAGGCTGCCCGTCCATCTCCATCCAGCCTGGTTCCCCGTCTCTCCACCCGGATCCTGGACCCAATCTCCTGGTCATCATCATCCCTGCCCTGCCCTGCTACATCCCTACCCGACCGGGTCCCCCCGGCTAGCTCCACCGTCCCAGCTAATAAACATCCTTTGCCTGCCTTCCGTCTTCCTGTGTCGTGCGTTTGGGTCTCTCCCAGTTCTGGTCGTGACAGTACGGTCTGGCCAGGAAGACATGGACCCAGCCAACACCGAAGGGCTCCGCCGCGCACTGCGGGACCAAGGAGTGTTGCTTGGGCAACATGACCAGGCCCTCCGGGACATCGCGGAACACCTCCGGAGTATCTCGGCGGTGGTCAGCAGCCTGCAGGGTCCTCCGGCCCCTGTGGCCCCCCCCGCTCCTCCGACCCGCCCTTCTTCCCCCACCAGGGCTCCCAGCGCCTCTCTCGTCCCCCCTGAGCCCGACGTTCCAGCTCCAGCGCCTTACGACGGTGGTTTTTCAACAGCGGCCGTCGTCGTACGCCTCCGATAGTGCCAGCTTCGCGTTCCTCATCTCCTGCCTGAGAGGGGCGGCTCTCGGCTGGGGTTCCGCGGTTTGGAGTCAGGGGGGCCCTGTGAGTCTTTCCTACGATTTGTTCACCCGCGAAATGAGGAGAGTCTTCGACCACCCAGTTTGCGGCAAGGAGGCCGCCAGAAGACTCCTCTCCCTCCGCCAGGGTTCCCGTAGCGTCGCCTCCCTCGTCGTCAAGTTCCGGACTCTAGCCGCAGAAAGCGGCTGGAATGACGGAGCCCTGCAGGACGTGTTTCAGCGTGCCCTGAACGACGAGTTGCGGGACAAGTTGGCACGGCGGGACGAACCCACGGACCTGGACTAACGAGTGGAGACCGCCATCCGCCACCCTGGCCGTCGTCCGCCAGCACTTCTGGTGGCCGACCCTGCTCCCTGATACCCGGTCCTTCGTCTCGGCCTGTCCCACCTGCGCCCGGTCCAAGACCTCCACCCGACCCCGCTCCGGCCTCCTCTGCCCCTTACCCATCCCGACTGGTCCCACATCGCCCTGGACTTTGTCACCGGTCTTCCACCATCCCGGGGCAACACTACCATCCCCACGGTGGTGGACCGCTTTTCTAAGGCGGCCCACTTCCTCGCCCTGCCCAAACTACCATTGGCGAGGGAGACCGCAGACCTGCTGGTGGCCGAGTTGTTCCGCCGCCATGGCATCCCGGCAGACGTGGTGTCGGACAGAGGACCCCAGTTCACCTCCCAGGTCTGGCGCGCCTTCTGCTCGGCCCTGGGGGCACAGGTCAGTCTCTCCTCCGGTTTACACCCCCAGACCAACGGCCAGACGGAGCGGGCGAACCAGGAGGTGGAGGCCATGCTCCGCTGCCTGACAACCACCAGCCCCACCTCCTGGAGCGACCAGCTGCCATGGGCCGAGTACACCCACAACACCCTGGTGAACGCCTCCTCCGGCCCTTCCAATGCTCTCTGGGCTACCAACCCCCGCTGTTCCCCGCCCAGGAGGCTGAGATCGCCGTACCCTCCGTCCAGGCCCACATTGGATGCTGTCGGAGGACGTGGAGGAGGGCCCGCTCTGCCCTACTCCGGGCCTCTGCCAGGTCCCAGCGGCAGGCGAACCGGCAGGCGAACCGGCACCCTGCGTCCGCACCCACATACGTCCCCGGACAGATGGTAGGGCTCTCCACAAAGGACTTGCCCCTCAAGGTGGACTCCCGAAAACTCGCTCCCCGGTATGTTAGCCCCTTTCCCATTGAGGCAATCATCAACACCCGTGCCGTACGCCTCCGTCTCCCTCCCTTCCTCCGTGTCCACCCTACCATTCATGTATCCCTGCTTAAGCCGGTGGTTTCCAGCCCTCTCTCCCTCCCCGCCGAGGCCCCACCACCCCCCTGCACCATCGACGGCCACCTGGCCTACACAGTGGGGCGCCTGCTGGATTTGCGGCGCCGGGGGAGGGGCTTCCAGTACCTCGTGGACTGGGAGGGTTACGGTCCGGAGGAACGCTCCTGGGTCCCCCGGAGACAGAACCTGGATGCCTCCCTCATCCGGGATTTCAATCGAACTCGCCCTTCCAGCTCCAGGTGTCCGCAAAGGGGCGTCCGTAGAGGGGGGGCACTGTTAGGCCACGGCCTCCCAGCGCCACTAGAGGCCGCCCTTGACCCATCTGCAGCTCCCTACTCAAGCCCGATTGCACACACCTGGGATCAATTACCTGCACAGTATTTAGTCCCAGCTTCCTAGTCATTCCTTGCCAGACCGTCAACTAGCCTTCCCGAGTTGAAGCGCTATTGGCTCCCTTCCAAGTTCCTAGTGCATATTCCTAGTTCATAGTTTGTCTTGTTGTCTCGTTTTCCCCTTACCTGCTTGTCTCCTCTCGTCGACCCAGTCTGTCTCTCCAAATCCAGCCAGCCCGGTTTACCTGCCTGTCTCCGCTCGTCGACCAAGGCTGCCCGTCCATCTCCATCCAGCCTGGTTCCCCGTCTCTCCACCCGGATCCTGGACCCCATCTCCTGGTCATCATCATCCCTGCCCTGCCCTGCCCTGCTCCATCCCTACCCGACCGGGTCCCCCCGGCCAGCTCCACCGCCCCGGCTAATAAACATCCTTTGCCTGCCTTCCGTCTCCCTGTGTCGTGCGTTTGGGTGTCTCCCAGTTCTGGTCGTGACAATAAGTCAATCTAATATCACCTCTAAATAATTATTTGTAATCATATTCCTCTTTAATTTTATTTCATTTTTATTTATCTTATTTTATATTCATTTATTTATTTATTTTCTTCTATCATACTTCTTCTCCGCCCCTCTTGTCAGGGGGAGTCGACTAAGTTCCACTCTGTATGAAGCACCACCCCTTGCTCCACCTCTTAAATTTAGTCACACCTTCCAGTTTGAACTGGTCATATGCGAACGGACATCCTGTTTTAGCTCCCCATCTGAACAGCCCAGCCTAATGCAGTTACGCACAGAGCCATAAATCAAAGCTGGTTCCTTTCACTCAGCAACCGAAACACAAAACCTCTTCTCTTGCATCAAAAACCCAGCTTTTCCTTATATTTTACCAAGACTATCTGTTCCTTTAACCAACAGGACTCACAGCAAGCACTGTCACACACACTCCAAGCACAAAGAGAAAACTCACACACCAACCAAACAATCCACAAATCCTACTCATAATTCAGAGCAGAAGATTTTCTTTTCTTTTCTGAATGTGTACATGCATTTGTAGGCAGACCGTTTCTGGTGATTCTAATCCTTCTCTCAAGAAGGCTCATTTTGTTATCAAATATATAAAGTCCTGTGAAGGTTCATATCCTTTATCAAATGTATAAAACGTCCTTGAAAGAAAAAGGCTCATATACTTTTGTCAAATGTCCTTAAAGAAAGGCTCCTAATCTTTATCAGCTTTACAAAGTCTGTAAACAGGCTCCAAATATTTATCAGTAAAGGGGCAAGAAATGTTTCGTTTATGTATTATTCAACTGCTCACCACATATGTATACCTATTTAATAACCCATGTATTCTATATATCATTTATACATATACACAAACAATACACAAATCTCTTCACACATCTTTAGCCGCCACACTCACACACACACACACACACACACACACACACACACACACACAGGCACACTCACACCCCAAAAGGAAAAACACATGTCTGTCCCGCAACACATCTGATTCTCCAAAAACTTCAACAGCGCTTAACTTTATACTTTAACATCGACTCATGTACACTGTTCTAATTTCATCAAGATTTTCACTTCAGCCAGACGTTTAAATTTTCACTTTGGCCACACTTTTCACAAATTATCATTTTAATCAGATTCTTTCAGCATGCATGTTTAATATACACTCATCCCCTTAGGCTGGTTCAGCCCTGCTTTTCCCCATTTTTTCTCAAACTTTATTTTTCATCTTTTAAGCCTTTAACTTGTATCTCCTTTTGCTTCACTTTTCATCTTTTTCATCTTACTTTAGGCTTTCAACTTTTATCTCTTTTTAACTTTTCATCTTTTTCATCTTACTTTAGGCTTTTAACATTTATCTCTTTTTCACTTTACTTTCATCTTTTTCATCTTCATTCATATTGTAATTGGCGATAGTGGGGCCGCCCCTAGCGGTCGCCTGCGCCGGCGCTCCGGTTATGGATCACAATCGAGGACGCACGCGCCCTTGTGGATTAATGGGACTTCTGTCGATAGTGTGAGCAGCTTCAGATATCTGGGAGTCCACATCACAGAGGACTTAACATGGACTGTACACACAGACACTCTGGTGAGAAAGGCGAGGCAGCGTCTCTACCACCTCAGGCAGCTGAGGAAATTTCGGGTCTCGGTGAGGATCCTCAAGTCCTTCTACTCTGGAGTAGAAACCAGTCACTGCCTGGTTTGGGAACTGTACTGCCCAGGAGAGGCGGGCCCTTTTCAGTGGTGCGTTCAGCTGAACGTACCACTGAAACTACCCTCCCCCCCTTGCAGGAGCTATACACCAGGAGGTGTAGTAGCAGAGCCCGCAGGATCATGAAGGATCCTCATCACCCCAACAACGGACTGTTTCAGCTGCTGCAGTCAGGCAAGCGCCTCCGCAGTCACACAGAGAGAACAGAGAGACTGAGACAGAGTTTTTTCCCGCAAGCCATTAGAACTGTCAATGCTGACCTCACCAGGGGTCCTAACCGAGCCATACACTAGGCTCCACTACCTACTGTACTGTATGTAGCATACTGTACCGCATACTGTGTCACTGTTCAGGGTTGTTTGTGATGCCGTATTGCTGCGCCGTAATGTTGTATACTGTGCTGTATTATCCCAAACACTACCTCACTCTATTCACATTCACATGCCACTTTAATTGCACATATCTGTATATACATGGGCATATTCCCTCTATCTATTCCACTTTATTTCATTTTATTTTTATTGTATTTTATTCTATACATTTTTATCTTATTCTATAAGTATTCAACTTACTGTATTACGTTTTAGGAGTCAGTTAGTCGGTCAACTAGAAAGGAATTTTTTACTTTTATTTCTTTTTTTCCTAGGACATATTGTGTGCTATCACCGGGTGTGTTGCATTACATTTCACTGCATATATGTATGAAAGTATGTATATGTATGTGACAAATAAAAAATCTTGAATCTTGAATCTTGAATATAATTTTATTTTGAGTCAATTCCCCTGGCCAGGGTTAATTCCTCTTTGTTTTTCCTACCTAGATTTGACTATTATATTTTCATTCGGCCAACTTTCACGCAGCATTTAATGTACAGATGTCTTACTGTTTACGGAGATACGGGCCCTGTCTTCATTAATCTTGCATGGCGGGTTATCTCCCAAATAGGAGCCTTTCTGTATGGAGTTTGCATGTTCTCCCCGTGCTCACATAGGGTTTCCTCCACCTCACGTCAGTAAGGACCCCCACCAAAAACATGCACCCATCATCGTCTGACCAGCGATGGACACTTATCACCTGGTCCCCGGGCGCGTCCATGTATGCTGCCCACTGATCCTGGCTGTGCCCCCAGAGGAAGGACAAGCCAGGATGGGTCAAATGCAGAGGATCCATTTCACCAGCCACCATCAAAGCATGTGTGTGTGCAAGCATGTGTTGTAGTGTGGTGTGTTGCGTGACAAATAAAGACTGTTTCTTCTTCTTCTAATTATCTTATACAATGGGTACTGTCTTGGGACGCCACATATTCCAAGACACCTCATTACCCTTATGTCTATACAGCTGAACACATTTCATTACATAATCCTAAAATGCAAATTCTATCACAGATTATACTTTGATCCAAACAAGCCATGAACCAACGGCCTACGTAATTAAAAATATAATGCTGAATGTATTTGGATTTCTGTTAAAAAAAAAATAATAATAATAATATTAACAATTAATTTAACATTTTCTTTTAGAATGGAATTGAATTGGAAGAAAATAAAAATGATACTAAATACCAGTATGTGTAGCAAGTGGCAATATCAAAATCAGAATCAGAAATACTTTAATAATCCCAGGGGGAAATTACTTTTGTTACAGCTCCAAATCTACATACAACATATTTACATAAAACATATTTACAACATATAATAATTATTAAGAAACATATTTATATATAAATATATATATAAACATATTTATATATAAATATATATATAAACATATCTATATACACATGGTAAAGTGTAAAATGTTCAGTTAAAACGTACAAAAAGAAGAAGGTGCAGAAGTGGAAGTCTGTGTTTTGAGGTCAGGTTACAGAGAGTCTGACTCTCTGAGGGAGGCGTTGAAGAGATTGATGCCCTCTGGCAGGAATGATTTCCTGTGGCGCTCTGTGGTGGATCTGGGTAAGAGGAGTCTTCTGCTGAGGGTGCTCCTCTGCTGGGCCAGTGTGTCGTAGAGAGGGTGTAAGACATTGTCCAAGATGGACTGAAGCCTGGACAGCATCCTCCTCTCTGCCGTCAGGGTGTCCAGCTCCTCTCCTACGACATCACCGGCCCTCCCCATTAGTTTGTTTAGTCTGTTGTTGTCTGCGACCCTCAGCCCACTGCCCCAGCATGTGACAGCGAAGAAGATCGTACTGGCCACAACAGACTCATAGAACATCCTCAGCATCGTCCGGCAGATGTTAAAGGACCTCAGCCTCCGTAGGAAATAGAGTCGGCTTTGGCCCTTTTTGTAGACTGCCTCAGTGTTTCTGGTCCAGTCCAACTTGTTATTGAAGTACACCCCAGGTACTTGTACTCCTCCACAGTGTCCACAGGGACCCCCTGGATGGAAACAGGGGTCACGGGTGTTTTTGCCCTCCTCAGATCCACTATGAGCTCCTTTGTCTTAGAAACAGACAAGATAAAGCCATGCTCAGCATTTGCATGTCAAATAAGACTTGTACAGTGGTACCTCGACTTACGACTGCATCTACTTAGGACTAATCCAAAATACGAGTAGGAATAGTCACGAAAATTTGTATCACTTGCGACCGACTGCTCCAAGATCCGACCGTGGAAATTTGCAGTTGACGCGTCGGCGGCCAGTCAGCAGTCAGTCAGCGGGCGACCTACATCGTGTGTGCACATAGTTCGTGGCTAATCGATATTTTTTTCATATTTACTGTTTGTGCTGTGTATTTTGTTTATTTTCACCCTTTATGATTTTATAATTTATATGGGAAAAATTGCTTCGACATACGAATGTTTTAACATACGACCGTTCTTATAGAACGAATTACAGTCGTAAGTCGAGGTACCACTGTAAAATGAAAATGTTTGCAACTCAGGCTACTTAGCTAGCAATCATTATCGATAGCAAGTTAGCACACATTAATTAGGTAAAAGCTAACTCAAAGCTTAGCTTGACTTCCATCTTAACACAAAACGTGAGTGGCGTTTTCAGGGCCCTCAGACACAGACAGGCAGAGATGTTGCAAAGTCATGACAGAGGCGAGGTGTGTGTGTGTGTGGGGATGGGGGTTTTACCTGTTGCTCATTGATTGCTCTAAGAAGCTTTAACCACACCACAGTCTAGTACAGCACAGACAACATATATGAGAAAAACTTACACTTTTATTTTCACTTATTAATGTGGTAGGAAACTAGTAAATTAAAGTAAATCCGCTGTCGCTCAAAAACTCATTAGCCAATGGGGACAAATCCCTGAAAAAACCCACCCACACGAGAGATGTGTGTCAGAATTTAAAACAAAAATTCAGGCAGCGCAAACGAGAGAGCTGATTCAAGATTCAAGATTCAAAAGGTTTATTCGTCACATACATATACATACTTTCATACATATATGCAGTGAAATGTAATGCAACGCACCCGGTGATAACACACAATATGTCCTCGGGAAAAATTCCTTTCTAATAGACCAACTAACTGATTCCTAAAACGTAATACAGCAAGTTGAATAATACTTATAGAATAAAATAAAAATATATAGAATAAAATAAAATAAAATAAAATAAATAAAGGGAATATGCTTATGTATATGGAATAGGCAATTATGTACAGTATATACAGATATGTGCATTAAAGTGGCATGTGAATAAAGTGAAGTAGTGTTAGTGGGATAATACAGCACAGTATACAACAGTACGGCGCAGCAATACGGCATCACGAACAACCCTGAACAATGACACAGTATGCGGTATAGTATGCTACATACAGTACAGTAAGGTAGCGGAGTCTATGTGTGTGGCTCAGTGAGGACCCCTGGTGAGGTCAGCATTGACAGTTCTTATGGCTTGCGGGAAAAACTCCGTCTCAGTCTCTCTGTTCTCGCTGTGTGACTGCGGAGGCGCTTGCCTGATCGCAGCAGCTGGAACAGTCCGTTGGGGTGATGAGGATCCTTCATGATCCTGCGGGCTCTGCTACTACACCTCCTGTAGTAGCAGAGCCCGTGTAGTTCCGGTGGTACGTTCAGCTAAACGCACCACCTCTGCAGGGCCCGCCTGTCCTGGGCAGTGTAGTTCCTAAACCAGGCAGTGATGTTGCCTGTCAGGATGCTCTCCACCGCTCCAGAGTAAAAGGACTTGAGGATCCTCACCGAGACCCGGAATTTCCTCAGCTGCCTGAGGTGGTAAAGACGCTGTCTCGCCTTTCTCACCAGAGTGTCTTTTTGTACAGTCACTCAGCCACCTGCTCGCGGTAGGCCTTCTCGTCGCAGTCGGTGATCCGGCCCACGACAATGATGTCGGCAGCAAACTTGATGATGGTGTTGGAGCTGGACCTGGCCACACAGTCATGTGTGTTCAGGGAATACAGTAGGGGGCAGAGCACGCAGCCCTGGGGGGATCCTGTATTCAGGGTGAGGGAGCTGGACATGTGCTTCCCCACCCTAACCACCTGGGGCCGGGCTGTGAGGAAGTCCAGGATCCAGGCACACAGCGGGGTATTCAGTCCAAGCTCCTTCAGCTTGACAGCCAGTCTGGTGGGGACTGTGGTGTTGAACGCTGAACTTTAATCGATGAACAGCATTTCCACATAGGCCCCCTTCCGGCCATCCAGGTGCGTGAGCGTGGTGTGCAGTACCTGGGAAACCGCGTCATCCGTGGATCTGTTCTGCCGGTGCGCAAACTGCAACGGGTCCAAGGTGCGGGGGAGGGAGGCGCAGATATAATCCTTAATCAGCCTTTCGAAACACTTCATGACCACCGAGGTGAGGGCCACCGGACGCTAGTCATTCAGGCAGGCAGGAGAGGCAATCTTCGGGAGAGGAACGATGGTGGACCTCTTCAAGCAGGACGGGACCACTCATTCAGCCAGGGAGATGTTGAATATTGTAGTGAACACCAGAGCTAGCTGGTTAGCGCAGGTCTTCAGTACTCGCCCAGATATGCCGTCTGGGCCCACAGCTTTCCTGGTGTTCACCCGCCTCAAAGCGTTCCTGACCTACACGACTGGAGCGCCGGCGCAGGCTACCGCAAGGGGACGGAGCCGCTATCGCTGGCAGCGTAACCGCAAAGTCGACAGTGAGGGCAAAAGTATGATCGGTAAGAAAGAAGAGATAGAACTGTAAACAAAAGGACCAAGTTTACATGATTAACACAAGTTATTTGTTTGCAAGTTATAAGTTTAACTTTTGGAGATTCATTTTTTTTCGCTTCAGTGAGTTCTTTTCTCTATAAATTCTCAGTTTTTTAAATATTTTAATAGTTCTGTTTGATTATTTTGGCACAAATATGATTCATAGATAGCAAGGGAACACAGAGTTCTCAAGTTCCCTCTGTTGATCATCTGCAAACTTTAGGAGCTTGACAGATTGGTGTCTGGCGGTGCAGGCATTGGTATACAGTGAGAATATGTACTGTGCGTATGAACACATGCAAACAAACACTTCCTATTTGGAAAAAAAAAAGCAATTCTGATGGGACATTATAGTTTGACTATGTTTTCAATTAATGCTATGGTTACAAGGTGGCATTAGGTTGACCTTCTATCACAGTGCTCCTCCACTGACTTGAATGATTTCCAGCAGAGTCTAAGGACCACTGCACGTCAATTATATGACTGAAAATAATTTATGCCAGTTATATTTTAATGGTTTTTAATAGGATTTTGTAATGTAATATTTGCTTGTTGGTTTTGCATAAGTGGATGGATCAGCAATGGTCATAAATATTAAATGACAAAATGTTATATTCTCTCCATCATCTCCATCATTGAAAACAATTAAAATGCATAATAAAAAAAAATTAAAATATTTTAAGTCATAACGTTCATAATTTTGGTAGATTTTTTATTAATGAGCTGCTTGCTTTACAAAAAGATGAGGACTTTTGTGCCATGTGCCCATTTGTGTTTTTAGACCAGACATAACATTTCTTGGAAATAAATAAATTGGCTATAACCACTTAAAGTAAATAGCCGTTTTTGCACCGAACAGTTCTGGGGACTCACTCAGAGGAACTAGGAACTGGGGAGTTCCCCAAGAACTAGATACCTTCAAGGGATTTTTTTCTGGTTGATTTCGCACTGCACTGGAACTCTGAAGTGCCGCCAAAGTGATGTCTGCCATTGGGGTTTCAGCTTGACTTCCGTGTTGTATTTACTCCGTAACTTGCACTGATTTCACATTATCAGTCCACCAAATCTGTTTCCGAACAAATTTGAGGCTAGAAATAAGCAATCCAGTTGTTGAATATTTAACTCATAAGATCTACAAGACTGACGTTCATAAGGCACGGGCACGTATCTGAACACCATATGGGGATTTTCTGTTCAATGTCTGAATATGAAATAAATACATTGACAATAAAAAATATTATTGTCATTGGATATTTTTTCTTTATTACCGCTTTATTACTGTGACACAACCGAGTGGGCTATCCTCAGTCCGAGGGACCAGCAAGGGACCGTGGATTTACGTCTGGACCAATCACAGTGCACTTACTGCTCATTCTGGTTATTCTCTGCCCTGGAGTAGGAGCTTAAAAAGGACCTCAAGAACAACAATCGTTCCTAGTTTCTAAAGTGCGGACACAAAGAAAAGGAACAGTTCCTCCAAAAGTTCTTAAAACTATGAAAAAGTTCCTGCTGTGTGAAAACACCTTTTTTTGGGACTTTTTTCCCCCACCGTACTGCTTGGACTAATACGACTATCCAACTCTTGGATGTTATTCTATGCTGTTGACAGGTTATTGTGAGAATCTTTAAACCCACACACAAACAATGTCACTTGTAAATTAGTAAATAAATGCACAAGGTATAGCGCTATTATTTAATTTACACATCAAAACAGGTCGACAATGGAGCAACCAGACCGCAAAAGATGGTTGATAGTAGCCCAAATATGATTGTCGAGGTAACTGAGCAACTGTTATTTTCAAGGAAAAACATAACAAAATCCATTGTCTTTTCCACATATGATTAATCATGGATTGACAAATTCACAATTTAAGCAATTCGAGTGAAAGAAAAAAACACGGACTTTAATGATTATTGTTAAAATTTAGAGCGAGCATTGACTCTTGTTGCAGAACATACATTTTTATTTGTGTATTTTTCACACCTTCATCTAACTTTACGTTATCAATCCTCTCCCTTGAAAAATGTAACCTACTCATTCAAGGGTTTTCCTTTATTATTTGTAACAAAAATCTAAATCAAATATTAAAAACTAAATATATTTTGGATTCTTCAAAGTAGCCACCCTGTACCTTGATGACAGCTTTGCCCAATTTTAGCATTCTCTCAACCAGCTTCATGAGGTAGTCACCTGGAATGGTTTTCAATAAAGATCTGTGCCTTGTTAAAAGTTCATTTGTGGTATTTCTTTCCTTCTTAATCTGTTTTAGCCAATCAGTTGTATTACACATAATTCCATATGTGTTATTTCATAGTTTTGATGTGGCCACTATTATTATACAATGTATTCTCCTATGAGTAGGAGTGTCAAACGTTTGACTGGTACTGTATGTCTTGTGTAACTGGATTAGCAGCTACAAAAAAGTAGTATTTACAACATTTTTCACAAGACAAATTTTAACTGGTCCCTTTTACATCTTAATGGTGTTAGTTTACCAACAATTGTGACAGCAACATCTTGCACCAAATTCAGGTACATTCAATGCAATTTAGGATGGTACATTTGTTTTCAGTAGTGAACATTGACCTCTGCGGGTGAAGTCTGCAAACAGATTTGTTAGTTAATTGTTTCACCAAATAAACAGGTTTTAGTTTACAGTGAGTCATGAGGCTCCCTATTTCCCCACAATGGTGTAATCATACAGTCTATGTTTAATTTTGTTTTACTGTTTATCATTGGTATACACCTTTAGGACTGGTACAGCCGACTTCACAAAGGCAAGACAGGAGCACAGGCGCTTTTTGTTGCGACTGGGACACAAGACAATCCACTGTATTGTAATCAAAGTATAGGACTGGGTAATGGTTGTCGATACTTTCATGGTGTCAACCAAAAGGGATCAATACTATTGAGTATCAAAACAGGTCAATACTAAAAATGTATAACTGTTCATTGATGTTCTCTACAGCATCAATGAGCAAAACAAACAAACAAACAAACAAACAAACAAACAAACAAACAAAAAAACACTTTTATACAGTAGGAATAAAAGTGCCTGCAATTCCCTCTTTGTGAAAAGGGATGTTTTAAAAGTCAGGCAGGAAATGTTCTTATTTATTCGAAAAAAGTATGTTATAGGAACTGGTTTCAAAGTCAAGGTACTGGTATCCCGAGTGTTATTGTACAAGACGTCTAAATCCATAGTTTTTTCAGCAGATAAGCATTTCATTTCAACACTGTAGATACAGTATATTAATCCAAAATAGGAAAAGCAAATCAAAATTGCAAATGTCTAAAGTTTGTCCTGTCTTGTTAAACAATCCTAAATGATTAGTATCTTATTTAAACTTTGATTCTGAAAGGTACAGACATTAGAATCTACTTTTATCTAGGAGTTTACAATTTGATATTTCGTTAAATAGTTTAATAAAAATAAATTGACTACCGTTTTTCATTCATATGTAATCATGTTTGGTTAATATTGAAAACCCTTGGTAGCTCAACACACGCTGATAAATTATAGCCTGATAGATTATAATAAATCTTTGATTGGATCAGTACTCAGTAAAATGGTAGGATGATATACAAACCCCATTTCCAAGTTGGAACGTTGTGTAAAACACAAATTAAAACAGAGCACAATGATTTGCAAATCATTTTCAACATATATTTAATTGAATAGACTACAAAGACAAGATATTTAATATTCAAACTGTTAAACTTTATTGTTTTTTTGTAAATATTCACTCATTTTGAATTTGATGCCTGCAACACGTTCCAAAAAATGCTGGGACAGGGGCAACAAAAGACTGGGAAAGTTGAGGAATTCTCAAAAAACACCTATTTGGAACATTCCACAGGTGAACAGGTTAATGGGAAACAGGTGAGTGTCATGATTGGGTATAAAAGGGGCTTCCCCGAAAGGCTCAGTCATTCACAAGCAAGGATGGGGCGAGGTTCACCACTTTGTGAACAACTGTGTGATCAAATAGTCCAACAGTTTAGGAACAACGTTTTTCAACATACAATTGCAAGGAATTTAGGGATTTCATCATCTAAAATGCATAATATCATCAAAAGATTCAGAGAATCTCTAGAAATCTGCACGTAAGCGGCAAGGCCAAAAACCAACATTGAATGCCCGTGACCTTCGATCCCTCAGGTGGCAATGCATTAAAAACCGACATCATTCTGTAAAGGATATTACCACGTGGGCTAGGGAACACTTCGCAAAACCATTGTCAGTTATCACTGTGGTCTGATGAGTCCACATTTCAAATTATTTTTGGAAATCATGGACGTCGTGTCCTCCGGGCCAAAGAGGAAAGGGACCATACAGATTGTTATCAGCGCAAAGTTCAAAAGCCAGCATCTGTGATGGTATGGGGGTGTGTTAGTGCCCATGGCAGGGTAACTTGCACATCTGTGAAGGCACCATTAACACTGAAAAGTACATACAGGCTTTGGAGCAACATATGCTGCCATCCAAGCAACGTCTTTTTCAGGGACGTCCCTGCTTATTTCAGCAAGACAATGCCAAGCCACATTCTGCATGTGTTACAACAGCCTGGCTTCGTAGTAAAATAGTATGGGTACTAGACTGGCCAGCCTGCAGTCCAGACCTCTCTCCCATTGAAAATGTGTGGGGCATTATAAAGTGCAAAATACGGAAATGGAGACCACGGACTGTTGAGCAACTGAAGTCGTACATCAAGCAAGAATGGGAAAGAATTCCACCTACAAAGCTTCAACAATTAGTGTCCTCAGTTTCCAAATGCTTATTGAGTGTTGTTAAAAGGAAAGGTGATGTAACACAGTGATAAACATGCCCCTGTCCCAGCTTTTTTGGAACGTGTTGCAGGCATCAAATTCAAAATGAATGAAAAAATAAAAATAAAAGAAAGTTTATCGGTTTGAACATTAAATATCTTGTCTTTGTAGTGTAATTAATTGAATATAATATAATATATTGAAAAGGATTTGTAAATCATTGTATTCTGTTTTTATTTACATTTTACATAACGTCCCAACTTCATTGGAATTGGGGTTTGTATTTTCATTCTAGTTTTAATCAAAATCATGGCAAGCAGTTTTAAGAATATTTAGAATAACCTCTTCAAGAGGCTTATTTTGTCAAAGAAATAGCAGAAAAGCAGTAACACTAAAATGTGTTGCACTAAGGTTTAGATGTTTCTTAAACAGTTGATTATCAACTGCAACAAAGTAATTTAATAAAAAAAAACCTTAAAAACTTAGTATCCTATATAAACCTAATCTTTACCCTGTTTCTTGCAAAATATTGTAATAATTAGCAAATAATACTTCCCTATGGATTCCCGTTTTCCCCACATTCCCCCTCCAACTATTCTACTAAATTGCTGTCAACAAATCTGTGTCAACTGTGACGAGGGTTCCTACCGTGAGAGGAATTAACATCTTAGTATACTTTCCACTGTAGCCTAGTTGTGCTCATCAATCAACTTACTCAAGATTCTTGAAGCACATGCGAGAAGTGAAACGCCGTCGCAGTGAATATATGATATGATAAACCAGAACGCTAGTTCTGGACAGTAAACTGTTGATATGGATTACCATCCACAAAACAGAACAGCACCCTCGGATGAAAAAATACCCCCACCACCTAAAGAGAAAAGGAAAAAACAAACCAATAAATCAGAAGAAGGTCCAGAAAAGAAAGTGACCGTCGTAGAGCGGACATAAATGTTGAAAAACAAAGTCGCAGTTTATTATAACCTACCCATCAGTAAATTAACAGATTTTAAATATAATATTTTACTGATAATGTTCTCAAAGCTAAAACATTGTTAAGATTATAAAATGGTAAAACCGACTGATTTCATGTAGTTATACATTGTGTCATCTCTTACAGACAATACAATTTCCATGCCTCTTTAGCATGAAATATCCAACGTGAGTTTTAGACGAAAAAAAGCCACAATCATACAAATTTTTTATCTCAAATCCCTAATCTTTCTCAAGATCTTTGGCTATAAAGTTGCATGACATACTTGAAAATGAAAGCAAAGTCTCTGGGCTCTACATTAAGAACTGCCCAAGCAGGTTAGCGATGCCAAAAAGGATCAGGAGGCTGTGGAAGATGGTTGAGGGCCAGCAAAGCTCCCCACGCCTCTTAAGAGAGATCATGTGTACTAAAGCAGGGAATACGAAGACTAAAGCCAAGCCACAGGTCGCGCCGGAGTATCTGGAGAAGGAAAAGGTGGGACAGTTCAAGACGATTACTGTGTCTGAAATGGTGAACTAGCTATTATTACTATTTAGTACGCTAAATTAGATAATGTGTACAAAACCATGGTCTATATCAAATACAAACCCCAATTCCAATGAAGTTGGGACATTGTGTAAAACTTAAATAAAAACAGAATGATTTGCAAATGCTTTTCAACCTATATTATATTTAATACACTACAAAGACAAGATATTTAATGTTCAAACTGATAAACGTCATTGTTTTTACAAATATTCACTCATTTTGAATTTGATGCCTGCAACACGTTCCAAAAAAGCTGGGCGAGGGGCAACAAAAGACTGGGAAAGTTGAGGAATGCTCAAAAAACGCCTGTTTGGAGCATTCTACAGGTGAACAGGTTAATTGGAAACAGGTGAGTGTCATGATTGGGTATAAAAGGAGCATCCACGAATGGATATTACCACGTGGGCTCAGGAACACTTCTGAAAACCATTGTCAGTTAACACAGTTCATCGCTACATCTACAAGTGCAAATTAAAACTCTACCATGCAAAGCCAAAGCCATACATCAACAAAACCCAGAAATGCCGCTGGCTTCTGTTGGCCTGAGCTCATCTGAGATGGACTGACGCAAAGTGGAAAAGTGTGCTGTGGTCTGACGAGTCCACATTTTAAATTGTTTTTGGAAATCATGGACGTCGTGTCCTCCGGGCCAAAGAGGAAAAGGACCATACAGATTGTTATCAGCGCAAAGCTGAAAGGCTTTGTGCTGATAACTGTACATACAGGTTGGTTGGAAAGGTACATACAGGTTTTGGAGCAACATATGCTGCCATCCAAGCAACGTCTTTTTCAGGGACGTCCCTGCTTATTTCAGCAAGACAATGCCAAGCCACATTCTGCATGTGTTACAACAGCGTGGCTTCGTAGTAAAAGAGCGTGGGTACTAGACTGGCCTGCCTGCAGTCCAGACTTGTCTCCCATTGAAAATGTGTGGCGCATTATGAAGCGTGAAATACGACAACGGAGACCACGGACTGTTGAGCAACTGAAGTTGTACATCAAGCAAGAATGGGAAAGAATTCCACCTACAAAGCTTCAACAATTAGTGTCCTCAGTCCCTAAACGCTTATTGAGTGTTGTTAAAAGGAAAGGTGATGTAACACAGTGGTAAACATGCACCTGTCCCAGCTTTTTGGGAACGTGTTGCAGGCATCAAATTCAAAATGAGTGAATATTTGCAAAAAAAACAATAAAGTTTATCAGTTTGAACATTAAATATCTTGTCTTTGTAGTGTATTTAATTGAATATAGGTTGAAAAGCATTTGTAAATCATTGTATTCTGTTTTTATTTACATTTTACACAACGTCCCAACTTCATTGGAATTGGGGTTTGTAGTAGGTGAAAAGTACCAGGATGACCAAGCCAAGATGGAAGCATAACTGGAATTTTATTGCAATTAATTGCAATGTAATTTTATTTCATTAAGCCGAGACAAAAAATACACATTTTGGTGGTTGACGGATTTAGGGTATTGAATGAGATAATTAACTTACCGTATGATGGATCCAATATTGGGATAGAACTTGGCCATGAGAACACCAGCTCCAACAATGAAGATATTCAGTGTCAGGACATGAAAGAAACTGGAGAAAGGATTAGTTAGTAATTATTTAGTTATGACAATTATTGAAATGATAAATTCTAACCTTATACATAAAAGTGTACTCACAAGGAAACAGTCTTAAAGTATTTTCATTCAATAGTGATTTGACTTACATTTTAACACATTGATAAGAGCTTGAATGAATATGCTGTGAATTTCAACTGATTATAAACTATAAATAGTTGTATAGTAGTTTTAGCCCATTTACTAGTCAGCACACACATTTTACACCATCCCTGACCATTTTCCTGTTGATCACATTTTTAGATTTTTAACATCGTCTCTATTTTCTGTTTTTGTCCAGAATGTAACTTTGCTGTATTTTGTATTTGTTTATTCGTTTGAAAGGCGGAAGAACCATTGTTACAAATACTAAAAAAGGATAAATTAAACTATGTGACTGTAATTGTCAGCAGGGACGGGATATTTTAAGAGAGGTTTCTCACTATATTGTTTAAATTTTTAAAGGTGTAATATCGGTAGCCAGATTTTCCTTGCAATTCCTTACATGACAGTAGTCTTTAAAAGTTAAAATCAAATTGACAAACAACAGCCTAGAACCACCTCCGAAGAGTGAACATCTTAAAATCCCTTTTCTTGAATATACAAACTTTTATTAAAAAACAATTACACTTTATCTATACCTACCATCGAATTGGAAAGAGACTGTGGCATTCCAGCGAAAAGGAAGAAGACCGACTCAGCAACGGACACAGACGATCTCATACAGGGTGCTGTAGAGGTGAGTGTCTTGGATGAGATTAACAAAAAGTTGGACATGTTTGGTCCACTTCTCCGAGACATTACTGAGATCAAAGCCAGCCTTCGATTTCCTGCACCGCATGGTCGGCGAGATGCAAAAAGACAACCCGAATCTAAAAACCTCCGCGAAGCGTCTCACAGCCGAGATGGAAGTTATAAAAAAATAAAATAAAATAATGAAAGAGAATATCCTGGATATTCAATCCAGAATTATGCGGGACACTCTCATCTTTTCTGGGATCACAGAGAACAACACCGACTCCCAAGAAATTATGGTGAAAGACTTTCTCCGCACCGCCCTGAAACTCCCGACGGACACTGTGAAGCAGATCACCTTTCACTGAATTCATCGACTAGGACACCGCGTGGGGAACCGTCCCCGCTCCATCATTGCTAAGTTTAAACACTTCAAGCACAAGGAGCTGGTTAAAAGCAAAGGACAGGAGCTGAAAGGAACCACGCTGGGTATGAACGATCAATTCCCCTGGGAGATCAACAACCGACGGAAGCTGCTGTATCCTGTCCTGAAGGAGAACCGGCAGAAGGGTAAACGCATATCGATGGTTGTTGATAAACTATATATAGACGGTCTGTTATACTGAGACTCCTCCACCACACCCAGGTTATTTTGATGATTATGTATGTATTGTTGTAATTCTAGTTATTATAAACTGCAAGATGTAGGAATAGGCATGTTATCTATGTCAGGATTTAAAATATCGCTCACTCTCATCTCACCCTCCTAATTCCCCCTCCCTACTTCTCTTATCTTCTCACCTCCCTAATCCTTCTCTCCTCACTTCTCCTATCACTCTCACTCTATTATGTCTCTCACTTTATGTATGTCTAATCCGGAAATGTTCTATGTTTGTCTTTGTCTACTTGTCATTTGTTTGTGTAGTTATGTATCCCTACAAACTCCCTGCGATACTATGACAGTGAAAAGGAATGTAAAGCTATCCATGGGAAAGCATGGGAACGGTAGTATAGCTATTGGCTTGGATGCACTGTGCCGTCACCCCCTCACTTACTTCAATGACACCCATTAAGTTTTTTAGTTGGAATGTGAGAGGCTTGGGTTCACCTGCTTAACAGAAATCCTAACTCACCTCACCAGGATGAACCTCAGCTTCTGTCTACTGCAAGAAACCCACCTCACTGCATCTGAGCACCTCAAACTCAAAGCTAAACAGGTTCATCAGATGTTTTCCGCATCATACAACTCAAAAAAAGAGGTGTCTCTATATTGATCAATAAAAGTATCCCATACCAAAATAAAACCACAATATCAGACCCAGAAGGGCGTTACATAATGATTCATGGGTTTTTAGGTAACATCAAATTAACCATAGCTGATATTTATGGCCCCAATGAGGATGACTCGAATTTCTTTCACAATATATTTTCAAAATTCTTAGAATTCTCTGAATCAATTATCATATTGGGAGGAGACTTCAACACAGTACTGGATCCAAGTTTAGACCGTTCTCAAGCCAGAAATATTTCCAAATCCTGGTGTTCGTCGGACACCAGAAAACAATATATGAGTGATCTTGCTCTTGGGGATTGTTGGCGATCAAATAACCCACATTCTAGAGCATACACATTATTCACCACCCCACAAAGTTTCTCTAGAATCGACCTTTTCTTGACAAGTAACTCCACACTGTCCAAAATCACTAATCCAGAAATCCACCCTATAGTAATTACCGATCACGGGGCGATTAGTTTCAACCTGATAAATGAAACAAGCCGGAACCCTCCTGGCAGGTGGCGGTTTAACACCTCATTTTTGACAGATAAAGAATTTAACCATTTATTTTCCAGAGAATGGACTTCCTTCATTTAACTGAATGACTCCCCAGAAATATCAACATCCTTACTTTGGGAAACAGCTAAGGCAGTTCTAAGAGGTAGTGTTATTTCATTCTCCACTCAAAAGAAAAAGAAAGGACAGGAATGCCACAATAAACTCAAACAGCGACTAAAGGAGTTGCACTCCCAACAAGCCCACTCATCCACTGAGCAAAACCGGAATGAGATCCGGGCAATTAGATCTCAACTTGATACTATCATCCATCAAAAGACACAATTCCTTATGCAACGAATGAGAGCAAATTATTTTGAATTCAATGAAGAAATCAGGTAAATTTCTTGCCAATCAATTGAAACGCAATAGAGAAAAATCACTTATTACAGCCATCACAGATCCACAGGGTAGGATAACATACTTCCTGTAAGACATCAATAACATATTTAGAGACTTATCAATCGGATAATGAATCTAATATATCAAACATTCACTCATTCCTTAATGAAACTGACCTTCCTAAACCTTTGACAGAGCAGGCTACCATCTTACATCAACCACTTACTCTGGAAGAACTCAGGAAAGCTCTATTCTCTATGCCCAGCAATAAATTACCTGGATCGGATTGCTACCCACCCTACTGCTCTCATTTCGGTTTTGCTCAAACCCAATAAGGACCCAACCCTCACCTCCAGTTATAGACCCATAAGCCTTATTAACTTATTAACCCATAAACCTAACTAACTTACAATTACTTAGCACTACATAGAAGCATTTATTGTTACACTAATGTCTCTGTTGCAATTTAGCTTGAATGTTATTCTCCCTTGTAAGTCGCTTTGGACAAAAGCGTCTGCTAAATGACTAACTGTAAATGTAAATTAATTGCGACCTTAAGATTATAAGTAAAACTCTAACCAACAGAATTGAAAAAGTAATTCCATTTATTATTCACCCAGACTAAACAGGCTCTGTCAAAGGCAGACACTCATCCAGCAATATGCGTAGTTTATTCAGTCTGATCAGCATATCTCAAAGGAACAACTTTAATACTATTATTGCCTCTTTGGATGCCGAAAAAGCATTTGACAGAGTTAATTGGACATATCTCTTTTTAATCCTCAACAAATTTGGCTTTGGAGAATCACTCATTCAATGGATCAGAATCCTCTACAACTCTCCATCTGCTTCTGTCATCACCAATGGTTACACTTCACAGCGTTTCACTCTACAACGCGGGACAAGTCAAGGATGTCTGATCTTCCCTTTACTATTCGCCATCTTTATTGAACCCCTCGCGGCGGCCATCAGTCAAAACATCAATATCGTAAGCATACAAACAGGAAACTCTGTTCACAAAATCAGTTTGTATGGAGACGATATCTTGTTGTACATATCGAACCTAATATCATCCCTACCGGAGGGGTTCAATCTTATATATAAATTCTCAGCTATCTCAGACTACTCAATAAATTGGACTAAAACCACAGTCTTACCACTCAGTGGGGGGGACTGCAATGCTGCAACCCAGAAACTTCCCTTAACCATCACAACGGGCAATATTAGATAACTTGGTATTGATATCTCCACCAATCTGTCAGATTTGTTTACCGTTAACTTCATTAACAGTAAACTTGTTGTTTACCGTTAACTTGAAGAATATCTAATTCGATGGAACAACCTACCCATCTCACTAATTGGTAGGATAGGCGCAGTTTGAAAATGAATATACTTCCAAAAATAAACTATGTATTTTCATTCATGATTTAATACTCTAGACTCAATAGTCAATACATTTCATTGGAAATGCAAGAAACCGCGCTACAAGCAACACTACAGAAAAACAAATACTGTGGAGGCATAGCATCCCCAAACTTCCAATACTACTATCTAGCAAACCATGTTCAATTTCTAATTAAATGGTTACAACCAGAGCAACAATTGGCCCATGGATGGTGAGACATTGAACAAACCGAATGCCAGGAGTTATCATTATCTGATCTCCCATTCCTTACTGAATCAATAAGGAAACATAATTGCTTTGAAAACCCATTTATCGCAACAACACTGTCAGCATGGTGGAAATTCCTCAAACTCAGTGGTCACACTCTATCTCCAAATAAATTCATGCCAATCTGGCACAACCCAGATTTTCTGGTTAAAAATGAACCAGACCAATAATCTTTAGGTTTTGGAAAAGACAAGGAATTACTCATCTGGAAAACATTTTTGAAAATAATTTGCTTATATCCTTCCCAACCTTAACCCAAAAGTATATCAGTGGCCACGGCTTCCTTTAATTCCTTCAATTACAGCCGTCTCTAAAAGTTAAAATAAAATTGACAAACAACATCAAATGATTGAACATCTCACTCATATTGGTCACTTGAAAAATCCCTTTTCCATAATATATAAACTTTTATTAAAAACAGATGACACCTTATCTTTACCTACAATGGAATGGGAAAGAGACCTTGCTGTTCCCACCGATATCAACCTGTGGAAGCTTATTTGCAACAACACCTTTTCTATGACCCGCAACTCCAAAATGCAACTCATCCAATATAGGATCTTGCACAGAGCCCATATCACGGAACACAAAATGTTCAAAATGGGTTTTGTGGATGAAGACATTTGCTCTCACTGTTCCCTTGATACCAGAGATGACTACTTTCATGCCTTCTGGCTCTGCCCACCTATCCTAGCATTCTGGACCAACATCACCAAGAAGCTATCAACCCTTCTGGGTCGCAGCATTCCAGTCTCCCCATCTATATGTCTTCTCGGTGACCTCTCCTCAGTCGGCCCACCACTGAAAAACCACCAATCTATTTTGCTCGCCTTAACAATTTCCAAGAAAACAATATTACTCAGTTGGAAAAAGAGATAATCTCACCACATCCCAATGGTTGCAGTTATTAATAGATTACATCTCAATGAAAAAACTATTGGCAATATCCAAAAACAATGTTGATTCATATCTTGAAATATGTGCTACATTTATCACTGACATAACTCCATAATTTAATACTAGTCTTTGTGCAATGTCGTGGTGTCGGTTCAATGTCGTGGTGCTTTGGGGCATGTGAGGCTCCTCCTGGTCTGCGGGGGCTCTGCGGTTGGGTGGTTGCCCGGGCGGCTCTGGGGACATGCGTGGTGTGTAGGCCTGTATTCGTGGGAGATCCCGGGGCCCCACGGGGCAGTTGGGGGGTCTGGGTGGGGGCGTCCGCTCCTTTACCTGGGTTGAGCTGGCCTGTCTCCAGTACCTGCAGCTGGCATCCGTGTGTTTGTTCGTGGCGTGGTTGTGGGTTCTGGGGCTCGGGTTGGGGGTGGGGGGTGTGGACCGCTGGTTCAGGTCTCGGCCCCGTGGCCAGCGGGTTGGTGCGCCGCTGGGGTCGCCCGCCTCAGGGGTGGGCTGGCTGGGCTTGTGTGTCCTTCTGCATTCCATGGGGGGGATGGCCCGTTTTGCCGGGGCTGGTTAGGTATATGTCGGTCTGTCGCCATGGGGCCGGGATCTGGGCCTGCGGTCTGTGCCTTGCGCCCGCGGCCCGGGTTCTGTGCCTGCGGCTGCGTATTGTGCCTGGGGTGCGGGGTCTCCTCATGCTCCCTGGGACTGGGTATAAATCCAAATATACAAATACTCTGTGTTGTATGCCCAGCATACTGACAGCACAGGTTAAAAAACAAAAACAAAAAAAAAAAAAAAGGAGGCCAAGGGGAAGTGGTCAAGCCGCCGCTGCAGACAGGGGGTGCACACTCCCATCCCGGGGCTGCTCAGCTGCTGCAGATGGGGTGAATCAACGGAGGGACTCTGCTGATTCATCCGACCCTAAACCAGGAAATTATAAAGAGTTTGTTGTCCCCGCAGTGAGAGACAGTGTGCTTGCGGGACATGGTGCGGACCAGGCGAGATGAGCATGCTACACAAGCCGCCAGACACGTCACGGCGGGAGTGCACCTTTGCGCCGATCTAACGGACGATATCAACCTTTTGGAGCGTATTTCCAACAACACTTTTTCTATGCCCTGCAATTCCAAAATGCAACTCATCCAATATAAGATTCTGCACAGAGCTCATATCACCGAACACACAATGTTCAAAATAGGTTTTGTGGATGAAGACATTTGTTCTCACTGTTCCCTTAATACCAGAGATGACTAATTTCATGCCATCTGGCTCTGCCCACCTATCCAAACATTCTGGACCATGACGGCAGGGCACCCGGATGACTGACATTCGGGTGCCCTGCTCGTTCGATCCCCGGCTCCTCCTGGTAGCGTGCTTGAGGCTAGCAAGACATTTGATGCTAGCAAGACTTGAACAATTGCTATTCCAGTTTCCTGGACTTTGATGCATGTTGTCGTATGGTGTTTATGTTTTTTTGTGTCCATGTTGCTGTTTGTTTCTATGTTTATGTTTTTTCCATGTGCATGCTGTTGTTTGGTTCTATATTTATTTGTCTCACCCGTGGTGATTCCTTAAAGTAGTCCTCCTCCTTGAAGTAGTGATTAGTTGTTTATAGACCCAAACATGGTAAAATAGTTCTCCAAAGAGGTGGATTGGTGGCGGTTCTGTGTAACAAAAAGCTGTGTTCTTGTCATTCCACAGGTCATCCACAGGACAGGAGTTATTGCAACGGTTAAAGAATTAAAGAATTAATAAAGAGTTGCATTGCAGGTTGAAAAGTTGAACTCCACTTGCAAACTAACTCTGTCCTAGATGCAATGGCATACAAATGCTCAGTGTTGTATGCCAAGCATGCTGACAGCACAGGTAAAAAGTAAATTAATAAATAAATACATACATTTTCCAAAACCTGAAAATAGAGACAATATAAAAATCATCAGGAAAATGGTCTGCGGCAATGCCAAATGTGTGTGCTGACTAGTAAACGGGCCAAATATCAATGTGAAACCATTACAGTCCTTTAAGTAAAGGGCCTCTGGAAACAATAAGAAGGTTACCTGGGGTAGTGGCTGCCAAAGAAATGGCCCATTATCTGGACCCGTACCAGATATCCAAGCAAAGGATAAACAGAGGTCATCTGAAATAGCAGGCACATCCGAGCAACAAACACCAAGATGTCACCACTTGGGAAGTTGTCTAAGAAGTTCTGTAGCAGAGACAGAAAAAAATATATATATATAGAAAAATGTTTAGTAAGGAAACTCAGAAGTGCACAGCTGTCCAAGCATGTAAGGTGAACCTTTAATGATAAGATTCAACTTACTGTAGCTCTGCTGCCGGTGTGCACATTCACACCGGGGCGAGTTCCTACCTACAGCGAGCGCACAGCAGCAACAACATCAGAGTTTGGGGCTGGATAAAAAAATATTTGGGACTCAAGCCTGGGAAGCCCAGGTTTATTGAGGCCTCCCAGGGCCTGGGCTTCCCAGGCTTCAGTCCCAAATATTTTGATGCCATTTCTCATTATTGCTACACTACTACTCATTATTGGCAGACTACTATTAATAAGCATAGTTGTACTCCATGTAAACTCTGTGGATAGATGTCTGCATGTCAGTTTTATCTTACATAAACTTTTTGCATCTCCATCTCCTTACTTATCCCTTTCCTGACTCACATTGTTTTTTGTGGCTGTGACGTGAATTTCTCCACAGGGATTAATAGTTTTATCTTGTCTTATCATATTTAGATTTGCCCCTGTACATCACAAGAACTTTGTAAATAATAAGCTCCAATTATTTATTATCAAATTGAAACCATTTATTTTCAGAAGCTCGATATTTGACAGTCATCATCTGTTGCAGGACATCAAACAGGAGAAAGTCTTACCGGTTCAATGCAGTCTTTAAACAGAGGGGGTGCAGGAAATGATGCAAAGATTAACGCTCCGACATACAAGTAGGTCAGCCCGACCAGAAGATAGGCCACAGATAGATCCCGAACCTGCAAGTCAAACAAAATATGCATTTGTACTGCACTTGAAAAAAACCCATTACATCTTAATTACAGAGAGAAAATGAGTCCTGTATGCTTTCTATGAAAACTTTCAAGCCAACAATTTTTTTTCAACAAACAACAGTGTTCTAGGAAAGTGCTCAAATCATAATCTAGTATCCAGCTCATTGGAATATGCTGAAAACACCCAGCAGAGGAAGTACTTCCAGTGGAGTTCAACCTGCCGCAGGCAATGGGGCACTTTTACACCATCACTTAGTCCATCCTCTCCTCCTCCATCGCTGTCTGGTTAGCTGATGCCACTGCCAGGGAAAGAGGGGATCTCTGGCAAGAGGTTGTGGTCTAGGTCAGGGCCAAAACACTGTGGCAGTGGAGCTCACCGACATCCCCCTCAATTTAATAGTCGAGATGCTCCGATTAATCTCAATAGTCGGGTTATAGTAATATTGTGATTACGGTGTGTACATGTGTCTGAAATAATGCAAATAGTGAAGGATCCGAGTTAACATGACTAGTGGCAAAGACAGGTTATTGACAGTCGCTATATTATTTTAATTGTTTTAATTTTACTTTTTACTCTAGTTTTTATTATTATTACTTTTTTTACAGATTTAGACTTGCTTTTAAATGCAAATCCCCTGTAAAAACGCACCAATCCTCACTATTACAAATTATTTGTACATGTAAATGCTCCCGGCGGAATAAACTCTGATTCTCTGATTCTATACATTTACCTTCACTGACTAGACATTTTTAGATTTTGAAAAACAACTGCTGTTATTAAAAATAAAAAAAATATTTCTGACATTAAATTAATTTTAAAGTACTTTTCTAACACACACATTTAGTATTAAACTTCTGGTTTACATCATGATTGTTTAAAGGCGTATGTACAAATTGTCCTCGAAAAAAGTTTGAAGTTTACTCTGGTGAGTATGTAACTATACCTTTCTGATCCCGATGCTGAAATTATTGAATTTACAGAGGTTTTGCATTATTTTGTGGAAAACGTGTGCCAAAAATTGCAAATAACAATTTTTGTTGTAGTTTTATTCGTACTACTACCACTTAAATTGGTCCAACTTATTCAAATATTTAGTTTAAAATATGTGGAAATATTGCAGACTGAAGGAGAATGAAAGCAAATGCATATATTGTGGATTTAATTTGGTTCAATTTGCATATTATTATTCCGATTTCACAGTCAAAATCAGATTACATTTCTTCCCCATGTTGATTGTTCTGGTTTGGTCAACCTCACCATGTCTGTATACTTTTATGCACTGATTGCTAATTAAATATTTGCATTTCTGAGCAGGCCTAGAGTAGGGCTGAATGAATAATTAAATAAAATCCGACATCGCAAGAGTAATAGAACGCTATTTTCAAATGGCAAAGGCTGCAATAAAAAATATATATATTTTTTTGTAAATGTAACACAATCGAAAGCAGTGATACTCAACCCGTGGCTCGCAAACCACATACAGCTCTTTCATTTTTAATTATATCATTACCGTACATAAGTAATAACCTGGAGCTGCAACTCCCAACCGCACCACTTAATACATTTGTGGTTGCAATGGTAATAAAAAAAAGATAGTAATAACAATATGGTAATGGTAATAATAATAAATTGCAATTATTAGATACATCATGCTTTTTATTCCTTTAATAAGATATTACTAGTAGCCTTATTTTAAAATGCATAATGGTTTGACTGCGTAAAGGGACATTTCAGAAATTTGGCTCTTGCGAAAATATTTTTGTAAATGTGGCTCCTGAGCTGGGAAAGGTTGAGTACTGTTGCTATAGAATGATTTTTTGCTTTTGTTTAGTGAATAATATAGAAGATAAGGAACTTACTGAATAATTATACTTACTGTTGTCATTACAAAAATATCATAAATCAAATAAAAGAAAAAAATGTATACAGGTTCTCCTCACTTACCGACCGAGTTCTGTTCTCAGGACCAGGTTGCTAAGCGAATTGGTCGATAAGCGAGGACCCGAGTTATTTCACGGTAAGGGGGCGTGGTGATTGCTAACGCTAGTGTAGTGAATACTGACAGACTGTGGGAACAAGACTGAGACTGAGAACAGTGATGAGATGCTTAACACTGAGATGCCACCACGCCGCGCATACACCGCGGTATTGTACGCAGAACACAATACAGACTGAGCTGCTTGTGAGTCCGAACGGTCATTAAACAGGTAGGTTGTTTAGTGAGGAGTACCTGTACTTAATCACAATATTGGTCTTTAAAATTTGATTATTTTCAAAAATCGTTCAGCCCTAGTTTACAGGTGGACCTGTGTTTGTGTATATACAGTAACAGTCAAAAGTTGGTACACACCTACTCATTCAAGGGTTATTTATTTACTTTTACTATTTCTACATTTTACATTCTATCCTGGATTCTTGTAGAATAATAGTGAAGACATCAAAAAAGTGTTAAACAAATCAAAATATATTTTACATTCTTCAAAGAAGAACCCTTTGCCTTGTTGACAGCTTTGTATACGCTTAGTATTCTCTCAACAGGCTTCATGAGGTACTCGCCTGGAATGCTTTTAAATTAACAGGTGTATCTTGTGAAAGTTAATTTGTGAAAATTATTTCATTCTCAATGTGTTTGAGCATTGAGAAGGATACAGTAAATAACCCTATTTGGTAAAAGACCATTATCTTGTCTGTACTTTAGTAGTCCATACTATGGAAAGAACAGCTTAACTAAGACAAATAGAAACGACAGTCCATCATTACTATAATACATGACGGTCAGTCAATCCGTAAAATTTCAAGAACTATAGAAGTTTCTTCAAGTGCAGTCGCAAAAACCATCAAGCGCTATCATGAAACTGGCTCTCATGAGGACCGGCCATAGGAAAGGAAGACCCAAAGTTATCTCTGCTGCAGAAGATAAGGTTATTAAGAGTTACGAGCCTCAGAAATCGCCAATTAAGTGCACCTTCGATTACAGCCCAGATAAATGCTTCACAGAGTTCAAGTGATAGACACAACTCAACATCAACTGTTCACAGTAGACTGCGTGGATCAGGCCTTCATGGTTGAATTGCTGAAAAGAAACCACTGCTGAAGGAGACCAATAAGAACAAGATATTTGCGAGGACAAAGGAACATGAGCAATGGACATTAGACTGCTGGAAATGTGTCTTTGTGAGTCACAGAGGTGAACGGATGTTCTCTGCATGTGTGGTTCCCACCGTGAAGCATGGTGGAGGAGGTGTGATGGTAGTGGGTGTGCTTTGCTGGTGACACTGACGGCAATTTACCTAGAATGCAAGGCACACTTAACTGGAATGGCTACCACAGCATGCTGCAGCGATACACGATCCTGTCTGGTTTGCGCTAGTGCTACCATCATTTGTTTTTTGGACAGGACAATGACCCAAAACACACCTCCAGTCTGTGTAAGGGATATTTGACCAAGAAAGAGAGTGATGGAGTGCTGCATCAGATGACCTTGGCCTCCAAAATCACCCGACCTAATCCCAGTTGAGGCGGTCTGAGATTTGTTCGTCCGCGGAGAAAAGGAAAAGCTGCCAACGAGTGCTCAACATATGTGCGCACTCCTTCAAGACTGTTGGAAAAACATTCCAGGTGACTACCTCATATTGTTTGTATTTACTCTACTTTCAAAACATTTCAGTAGATGGTTATAGCAGCATTTGGAAAAAAAAATCTCTGGATGGCAATGAAGAAACTCGCTCAGACAACAACTGTAAGATAAACTTTGGTACAGTAACACTGACTCAATGCACATACTCACATTGTTCTCCTGATGCTTGTTGTTCTTCATGAGGGTGATGATGCAGTTGTGGATAAAAAAGGCCAGAGTAAGAACTCCTGTCAGCTGAGGGAAGAGTGACCTGAATTCTTCAAAATACAAACATCGGAAGAATCGCATGTTAGTAGGAGATAAGATCCTACAGATCTAAAATCCAACAGATTTGATGGATAGTTTCGCCATTTTCAACCCTGGCCTGATTATGTGTAAATTCCATCATTTTAACTGTTCAATTTTTATTGTTGAGGCAGGGTTGGCTCTAACTATTTTGCCACTTCATGCAAACTGTCAACGCTGACAGATAAAATAAAATAACCTACATCTCAAATAAAAACACACCATTGGCGCACCAATCATGAGCACACCATCACTGCCCCATGCATTGTCGGTTCCATCAACTTCAGGAATATTAGGTCAGTGGGTGCACCAGCTCTATCTGACCTGCTTGCGACCCTCATGGCCCTGGCTCCCGCTGACACCTTGCCAGACGGCCTCGTCCCCCACTATAACACTGCTCTATCCAGTAGCCTGGACTCTCTGGCCCCACTTAAAATCCGGGACTGTATGCTATACCCGCCCCGCCCCCTAGTTCACCACCGACCTCCGCATCATGAAGGCCACCAGTCGCCAGTTGGAGCGGTTCTACAAGCAAACTGGCCTCACCGTCCACTGTCTGGCCTTTGAAGACCATGTTCTGTCCTACAAGGAGTAACTCTCCAGGACCAAGATCAATAACTACTCGACCCTTATAGGCTCTCAGCAAAACCACCCCAGAACACTATTCACCACCATAAACCGTCTGCTCTGCCCCCTTGCTGCCTCCCACACTGCCGATGCCCCTGACCTCTGCACCAAGTTCCTTGACTTTTTCCAGGCTAAAGTGGACACCATTCACCAACAACTCCTGGTTCTGGCCCCCTCTCCTCCAAACGTGTCCTTGACACTGGGTAGTGTGCCCTCAGCTGCCCCCCTCCGCCCCCAATGCTCTCTCTCTTCCTTCTCCCTAGTGGATATTTCACTAGTCTCGAGGTTGGTGACCAAAGTCAAAGCCTCCACCTGCTCCCTGGACCCTATGCCAACGGCGTTGGTGAAAGCCTGCCTTCCTACCCTCTACCCCTCCATCACAGAAATAATCAACTTCTCCCTAGCATCTGGTACAGTTCCCCCCAGTCTCAAAATCGCCTCCATCACTCCCATCCTGAAGTTGTCTGGTCTGGACCCTGACTATCTTTACAACTACTGGACGATCTCCAACCTTCCATTCCTCAGTAAGGTCCTGGAAAGAGCAGTGACCGCCCAGCTCCATCAACATTTGTCCAACCATGAGCTCTACGAACCCCTGCAGTCAGCCTACAGAGCACACCACAGCAAAGAGACCACCCTAATCAAGGTGACCTCTAATCACCAATGACCTCCTCCTCGCTGCAGACTCCGATAACATCAGTATCCTCATACTCGTGGACCTTTCCACTGCTTTTGACACCGTTTCCCACACAATCCTCCTCAAACACCTATCAGACCTCCTTGGCATCACTGGTACAGCTCTCTCAGATGGAGCAGGGGGACACAAGACGCTTGTGGGAGGGGCTGTGGACGATAACAAACTACAAGAGCAGCTTCTCCCCAGCCACGAGTGTGGACGCCTCCCTAGCCAACGAACTGAACTCCTTTTATGTGCGGTTTGAGTGTGGCAACAGCACCGCTAGCTCGCCGGCTAATTGGAGTTACACCGCTAGGGATTAGCACGCACTCTCAGTGTCAGAGCATGACGTCAGGAAGGCTCTGATGCGGGTGAACACCAGGAAAGCTGAGGGCCCAGATGGCATATCTGGGCGAGTACTGAAGACCTGTGCTAACCAGCTAGCTCTGGTGTTCACTACAATATTCAACATCTCCCTGGCTGAATCAGTGGTCCCGTCCTGCTTTAAGAGTTCCACCGTCATTCCTGTCCCGAAGATCGCCTCTCCAACCTGCCTGAATGACTACCGTCCGGTGGCCCTCACCTCGGTGGTCATGAAGTGTTTCGAGAGGCTGATTAAGGATTATATCCGCGCCTCCCTCCCCCGCACCTTGGACCTGCTGCAGTTCGCGTACCGGCAGAACAGATCCACGGATGACGTGGTCTCCCAGGTACTGCACACCACGCTCACGCACCTGGATGGCTGGAAGGGGGCCTATGTGAGAATGCTGTTCATGGATTACAGTTCAGCGTTCAACACCATAGTCCCCACCAGACTGGCTGTCAAGCTGAAGGGGCTTGGACTGAATACTCCGCTGTGTGCCTGGATCCTGGACTTCCTCACAGCCCGGCCCCAGGTAGTTAGGGTGGGCACCCTCACCCTGAATACAGGATCCCCTTAGGGCTGTGTCCTCAGCCCCCTACTGTACTCCCTGTACACACGACTGTGTGGCCAGGTCCAGCTCCAACACCATCATCAAGTTTGCTGACGACACCGTTGTCATGTGCCTGATCACCGACTGCGATGAGAAGGCCTACCGCGAGGAGGTGGCTGACCTGTCACTCTGGCTCCAGGAAAACAGCCTACACCTGAATGTCAGCAAAACTAAGGAGCTGATTGTGGACTTCAGGCGAGGATTACAATCGAGGACGCACACGCCCTTGGTGATTAATGGGACTTCTGTTGACAGGGTGAGTAGCTTCAAGTACCTAGGAGTCCACATCACAGAGGATTTAACATGGACTTTACAAACAGACACTCTGGTGAGAAAGGCGAGGCAGCGTCTTTACCACCTCAGTCAGCTGAGAAAATTCCGGGTCTCAGTGAGGATCCTCAAGTCCTTCTACTGTGGAGCGGTGGAGAGCATCCTGACAGGCAACATCACTGCCTGGTTTGAGAACTGTACTGCTCAGAACAGGCGGGCCCTGCAGAGGGTGGTGCGTTCAGCTAAATGTACCACTGGAACTACCCTCCCCTCCCTGCAGGAGTTATACACCAGGAGGTGTAGTAGCAGAGCCCGCAGGATCATGAAGGATCCTCAACACCCCAATAACGGACTGTTCCAGCTTCTGCCGTCAGGCAAGCGCCTCCGCAGTCACACAGCGAGAACAGAGAGACTGAAAGAGTTTTTTCCCGCAAGCCATAAGAACTGTCAATGCTGGCCTCACCAGGGGTTCTCACTGAGCCACACACATAGGCTCCACTACCTTCTGTACTGTATGTAGCATACTGTACCGCATACTGTGTCACTGTTCTGGGTTGTTCGGTGTTACCGTATTGCTGCGCCGTACTGTTGTAGACTGTGCTGTATTATCCCACAAACACTACCCCACTTTATTCACATGCCACTCTAATGCACATATCTGTATTAACATAATTGCCTTTCCCATATACATAAGTCTATCCCATATACGTAAGCCTATTCCCTTTATCTATTCCATTTTATTTAATTTTATTTTATTCTATATATTTTTATTTTATTATATAAGTATTCGACTGACTGTATTACGTTTTAGGAATCAGTTAGTTGGTCTAGTAGAAAGACATTTTCTTAGGTAGCTACTGTGCTCTGTCTAGGACATATTGTGTGTAATCACTGGGTGCGTTGCATTACATTTCACTGCATATATGTATGAAAGTATGTATATGTATGTGACGAATAAACCTCTTGAATATTGAATCTTGGTTTCAATCATATCTATCAAACAGAACTCAGTTTGTCAAAATCAACAGCTCCTCCTCCCCACATGCCCCAGTCATCCATGGCGTCCCTCAAGGCTCTGTGCTCAACACTTCACCATCTACCTGCTCCCCCTCGGCCAGATCATTCATCACCATGGTCTCGACTTCCACTGCTACGCTGATGATACACAGCTTTATCTCAGCACCTCACCATCCACTTTGCTCCCCCCACAGTCTCTAGTCAACTGCCTTCATGCCATAAAAACCTGGATGACAACAAACCTACTCCAACTCAACAGCAAAACGTCAGAGCTCATGGTTGTGGCCCCAAAGCCGCTGCTCCGGAAGGTTGGAGATCTCCTCCTCCTCGCCGATGGCTGTTCCATCAAAACATCTCCCGAGGTCTGCAACCTGGGTGTTGTCCTGGCCTCTACTCTCTCCTTTCAGTCACACATCAGATCCATCACCAAGTCTGCCTTCTATCACCTCAAAAATATCTCCCGTCTACGTCCCTCACTCTCAGATTTCGTGGCTAAAATCCTCATCCACGCTTTCATCACCTCCCGGTTGGACTACTGTAACGTAGTCCTGTCCAGGGTTTCCAACAAAGCCCTGGACAGGCTCCAGTATGTGCAAAACTCAGCTGCCAGGGTTCTCACCCACACCAAGGCCTGGCAGCACATCACCCCCACCCTCATCCACCTCCACTGGCACCCGGTCAAGTTCCGCATCTCCTACAAACTCCTCCTCCTTACAAACAAATCCCTTCACGCACTCGCCCCCCAATACCTGTCCGGCCTCCTCTACCAGCACACTCCATCCTGGAACTTGTGGTCCTCAAACATGGGTCAGCTGTCCATCCCCCATACCAGATTACGAACTTTCAAGGACAGAACTTTCACCGTGGCAGCACCCACCCTCTGGAACTCTCTCCCTCCCATAATCCGTAATGCCCCAACCCTGGACCCTTTGAAAACAACCCTTAAGACCCACCTTTTCACCATGGCCTTTCCCTATTAGTTAGTTAGTTTAGATATTCCTTTGATTTGTTTTTGTTCCTCTCTCCTTTAATCGGTCTCCCCCTTGCCCCTCTCCTGTAAAGCGACCTTGGGTTCTTTGAAAGACGGTATACAAATTTAAGTTATTATTATTATTACCGTTGGAGAGGGAGACAGGTGTGCAAATTGCATCCAGATCACTCCCTCTCCGCACAGCCCCTTGGGGTGGTGCCCTAGGCGGCCGCCCATCTTGCCTATAGGAAGAGCCGGCCCTGTGTTAAGGCTCAAACATTTGCCCCATTGGACTGCATTCAACACAGTTTGAAATATATAATATAGCTAATCTTGGAGCCCCATGGCTCACATCTCAGATGTGAGCCTTCTGCGAAATCCCAATATTTTCAAGTGTGTTTGTTTTCATCAGCACAATATGTTGCATTATGACATGTGATTACATGGGAGACTGACGATCATCAATAACAAAGAAGAGTGCAATAGGAAACCTGAGGGAGGAGGAGTTGCCTTTACTAAAAATAAACTTAGGTTGTAGGTTGATCACATGCTGTAGCCTTTATCTTGCTACAGAGCAAATCGGCTAGTTTCTCTCCAGCAACAGCTCTCCATCATCAACATGTGCAACATTCACTTCGCTCATGTCTCTTTGAGGTGGTGCACCCCTCCTCCTCCAAAAACTCTTCTTCCCTCCGCGATGGAGATTCACATGACTACTTGGCAGCAATAGCTGTTGTGGCCAGATCTTGCTACTGAAGCTCTTGAAAAGTTAAACTACAATGATTTAAACTCGAGTACAACTATTAGGGGGGCTTTTGTTTTGTCTGTCTGTCTGTCATCAGTCTTTGTTTCAAACAGTGCAGTCTATTTTGTACAACTGGTTGGGTTTGTGTTTCTATCTGTTGTAAACTGTCTTTTTTTTATTTTGATTGCATTAATATGTACTGGCCAATGTGACACGGTGCAGTGTAGCTAATTAATCAGATATACAGAACATTAATTTAATGTTTTGATGTCATAACCCTGCCATCCTGATGTTTCTATTTATGTTGCTTACATTAATGTACTTGAACCCATCTCTGTAGGAAATGTTAGCGCCAATGCAGCCAACAAAGCTGCCGTACCTGATATTGCTCTTATAACTAATAACTTAACTTAACCGTCTAATAACGGTTAAGCTCTTGCACAGATTAGGACACAGAATTCCTCACAAACGTTGCCTTTCCACACAGGCATCCCACACTGAAATATTGTTGTGGTAGGCCAAAGTTTGTAGTGGCAACGCCATTTGATACTTTATGATCCCCCACTAGTCATTTCATTGCTTTTCTTGTTTGACACATGGTAAGTACCATTTGTCAAAAAGGAGGGATAGTTAAAGAATTAAGTAAACATTATGATTTTTGCCCAAAACAATGCAGGAAGAGGCGTTTCTAATGCCAGTTTTTGCATTCTATTCCAAGTACTCCTTTCAAACACCTCATGATGGACTATTCAAGCTGACACCTTGTCATGGTAAAAATATTGTTATGTAATAATTAACGTTTAATTAATGTTTTCTTTATGGAATCCCAGTGAAGGTAAGCGCGATTGAGTGCCTGCCATGAGTAATGATGGGAATGCAAGGACGATCACATGGTGTGAACGGACTGTCTCTGCATGAAGTACTGACCAGGAGACCAATGTGATTAGGTCTGTTTTCTTTAGACAAAAGCCACACATGAATTACCTCACATTAACCAGTGTTCAGTTAGTATTTATTACTTTTAGATTTTATTAATTACTTATTTTTAACATAATTAATGTATTGTGTAGATGTGATTATGTTCAGGCAACATTCTAGAAATGCATTCTAGCAAAATTTGAAAACCCTGCATGACTTACACACTCTTGGTCATTTTGTAATCAATATTCTATGAACATTATCCCCTACATATTAGACATTGTGATAATATTAATATGTTGTTACACTAGGGTGCATGCATTTACTGACACTGTAGTCTGCTATTCAACACAACTGTTTGGGAATTACAGAATTATTCCATGTACCCCACTTTTACAATCGTGGACCTAGACCAAACAATGCTGTCATAATGTGTGTCTCTCACCTATGTGTTTAAGTCTGTGTGCCCAGGTAAAAGCAACCCTACCCATCCCACTTGAAGGACGACTACACAATCTCCGATGAGGTGACTGGGTGGTGACAACTTCCGGAAGAAAAGCTGGAACTCTGCCAGATTCCTGGGACCATTCCAGATCATCCTCACCACCAGAGCAGCAGTTAAGATGGCAGAACAACCAACGTGGGTACACGTATTTCAGTGCAAGAATGCAACGAAAAAATTACAATGAGGGAGAATCATCGGACGTGAACTGAGATCACAATCCCAACGGAGTTAAGTGCCGACCTTTACCTGAAAACTTGAAAAGGATGATACCTCATCAACAGGAAAAGATTGGTAACATCTGTGTGATAATCTTCCTCATCACCATTGCCACCGTAGTGCTGATCACCCAACAATGGAACATAGTTCCATAGTGAGACTTAACTCTCGACTCTCACCAGATCCAGAAGAAGAGCCCAAGTGATATATGAATGTTCTATCACTAAGGTGGTCCACGGTTAAATGTTGACTCCACTGGACATTAATTCCAACAAAACATGTGGTGGAGGTTTTTAGATGATTCAGTTAAAGAAGAGTAGGGTGCATTCACGTTATGTATGTTCTAAAATGCCTCACTCAGTACAAGCACCATTCCTTCTCTCACCTATATCAGTGTCATGGGAAGAATCAAGATGCTTGGCATGGGCTACAAGTTTTCCAACCTTTCCAACAAATATATAAACCTATTGATAAGATAAGATACATTCTGTTGAAATGAAGCAAAGCGGTAAACAGTGAATAGTATTTCACGATAATCCTTCTGGAGGACAATTGAACTGTGCGAATGTATGTAAAAGTTACCCTGGAGTTCCAGTAGGATTAACGACTGCATGTAACTAAACTCAGATCATCTATATAATGGGACAAGAAACAATTCCAGACATCTATTGGCTATGTGGACACATGGCGTACGCAAGTCTGCCCAAGAACTGGGCTGGCAATTGCACACCAATTATGTTAGATATGATATAGAATCAGGCAATTTATGAAAGACCAAGCTGACACATGGGACCCATTTGCTTGGCTAAGAGATGTACTGGGACCATGGATTTCTACACTCATAAAAATATTGATATCTGGAGTGGTAATGTGTTTTATGCTATGCTGCTGTCTAGCATGTGTCTATCATGTGTGTGAGCGTCTTCGCAAGATGATTACGAATATGATGGAATGACAGTTTGTCTTAATACCACTAAATTATTGGAAGCCACCTTATGATGATTATGTTCAGACGTTGAGATGTGATGTTTGTCTAATTATGATTATTGATTGTTAGTCATTATGATTACACAATGGATTTTTGTTGTTGTCATTATGTGATAACCACTGCTTAATCTACAGAGCATTGTGCATTTGTAGAATCTCTCCATGTACATTTATTCCATAATCTGATTCATGATTTTTTATTTTGTTTTCTAGTTAGAATTGTAGAATGGCTTGACACAGGATTTTCCCCTCACTGCAACTCCATAGTGTGCTGCCATAGTACAGTGTAGATAAACCCTTATTCATCTTTTACTCTTCTCTAGTTAAATGTGGGAAGAGAGTTTTGGCCAATTTGAGGTGGTGATGTCCTGCGACTTCTGTCTAGGTTGTTTTTTTAATTTTTTTTATTTTTGGTTATGGTTATTTGTTTTTTTATTAGATGTGTGTTTCCCAGTTGATTTCAACGAGATACAATTCTCAAGACATCTCTGCAGGAATTATTGAATTGTATTTCTCAATTATATGAAAATCTTAGGATAATTGCATTTTCCTCGAGGTATTGTTCCATTCACAACAACAGGAGAGAGTGTGAGAAAATGCAGAGGATTAATACTTTGTTTCATGTGTCTTATAAGACATATGTGACCCACCACGGAATTTAGGTACATTTGGTGGGGGTTTTTTCGCATCATTTGAAAGTGAAGAATCAGAGCTTCAAAACAAGGTGTCACTTGTGCAAATCAAGCAAATATTTTTCAAAGCTTTTACTTGTTAATGACAAGGGTGTGGCAAATTGTGATTCTGAGATCATCACCTTCAAAGTTTTCCCTCATACTTGGCTTTATTCAGCCAGCTCCCAGAATGCAAATGGTTGGAAGAACCAATACAGCCTATCTACTTGTCACATGGCTACTTGACACCCTGCTGAATGGGGCAATCTCTGCATTGTTCTTGTGTTTTGAACAGCGTCATTGACACACAATATATTTTGTTTATAAAAAGGCTTTTATTTAACAGTAAGTATATACATGTTTTATAAAAATTGAATTATTTAGGAGTTTAAAGTGCAGACAACACAACAAAATGTAGAGTCTATCAATAATATGAGTCTCTGTATATCAGCCTCAGTTTGTCATTAAATATATAAATGTGCGTATGTCAAATATCTTCAAAGTTGTTGGCGTTATGTGGGCTAACCCCAACCCTACCCCAGCTACACTCTGAGAGCCTGTTTGGAGCCTCTTTTCATTTTCTTTTCGCCCCTGACTGCATTTGCAGGTAAACTTGAGAATCTTGTCCATTGCTACTTGTTCATAATCTGCATCACCAATCTCCACGGACTTCATCATCAGTTCTTCTGTTGTAACAACGGCCTATGGTCGGTCTCCTCCGGCTGTTCTTGAAAATATTCCGTTTCATCGCCACAGGTTGAAATGCACCGTTTGAAATGTTCTCCAAGTCCGGGATGACGCCGGTATCAGATTCAGCACCACTGTCGGAGAACTGACTATCATCGCGGAAAATGAAGTCCAGTACGCGCTGTTAACACTGACTTGGATCTATCGCACTGTCAGGTTAAGGTCCGCGATATGATTTAGAGCTTCCGCCACCCGCTTCTAGTAATCCATAAAAACACGGAGATGAAAGTTTTCACAGACAAGTGAAACCGAAGGAACCTCCTCCTGATAACAGAAGTGACGTCAGCATGACTTCTTCGGTGGTATACGTTGAGATATGCCCCCTCCACGATGATGTCTCTGTGTGTGTGTAAAAGTAGTGCGATGTAAAGGTTGAACTCAATCAAAACGGTTTCACATTGTGACTTACATCACATGGAATATGGAGGAATGATCTTCACCTGGACGGCCGCTATAAAGGAAACGTTCGATCGGCGTTGTTCAGCGCTATTTAGTGTCTAGGTAAGTGAACTGAGTTTCCCCATGTAATCTAACGGGAATATTTAACTCCACGGTTTAACATTTTTCTACAATTTAAAAATCAAACTCGGTTTTGAAAATACGTTGAAAGATTAAAAAAAAAAAAACACAAAGGAACACGAATCTGGAAAAAACAAATTTTCTTTTTTTCAACTTATTTGGCTTCTCCTGGTGATTTAAGAAATGCGCGACATTGCAGGTTTGCTGTGGAGCTTCACATATAGCCTTTTTTGTACCTTACGTAGTTTTAAAACACATTGTCTTGGGTTTTTAAGGACTCACTCAGCGCTCAAATTGAAGAGACACTTTAAGATAATGCTATAATGCCATAATGCCTGTACTGTAAAGACCAGATCACGGATCTAAGGATAACCCGAAGGGGGCTTGACAGAGTATTGTGGTTTGTTTACAGCACAATAAAATTGTAACTTTGACCGGAGTTTGATTGTTAAATCACTGTATGAGGGAAATACCAGGTGATATGTGATTGGGGGGCATAGTCTTGTGAATGACATCAAAACAACAGCACACAACCCCGCACAGTATAAAGCGTTTTCGGCAGAAGCAAGGGCAGAATGGACAGCATCACTGTTTTAAAGTGCATCTATCTTTGCTTTATTCTGCAGAATAAATATCTTTAATACTGTCAGTTTTGGCCCTGATCGCGAAACAGGTTTACCCCACTGACCACGCAGTAAGAATTCTCTGACAGTATAAAACAGGCATATACTTCTAAAACTCCTAACTATTCATGTTAAATAGATTTTTGTATATAAACCAAATGATATTAATTCAAAAGGTAATAATATTTTTAAGATTTTGAGGTTTTTGCACATAAAACTTGATACCTCCCACATACCACTAGAGTGACCTTACCACTACAGTACGCATACCATAGTTTGACAAAGACTGACGCAGACAACATCGACATTGGACAGGGTACCTGGGACGTAGAACTGTGTCAAGTCAAACCAGTGGAACTCCATGTGGAAGCCCAGCCGAACAGCCTTAAGTGTGACCAGAATCACCAGGTAGATAACTGATAGAGTACCTAAAATAATAGGGTGAGGATGAAATACAGTTAAATTACATAATTGCATAATCTTTATGTCCAGTACAGGTCAATATTTTGTTATATAGGATGCATTTAAGTTTGAAAACGCTATATTATTAAAGTCCAATAGGGCAAATGCATAATACACATTATCAAAAAGGAGATTTAACATGTTCATGAGACTTAAACATTTGCCTTGTTGGACTGCATTCACACACAGTGAGAAGCTGCATCAGAGAAGTAATTTTGTCAATAGTTAAGAGTTTCGGCAAGGTTGTACTATGAAGAAGCAATTACAAATTATGGGAATCAACATTAATCCTAAGTCCCACAATAACAAATAGACTTATAAATCATATTTTTGTGAACATTGAACAAAACTCTTTTCCCCCCTCATCCAATATCTTACCCAAGAATGTGAACCTGGCAAAAAAGGAGGCTGACCGAAAGTTGAGCAGCGGCAGCAGCAGGATGATGAGGTAAAAGGGAATTGTATTGGTCTTGCTCCACCAATGGTCAAAGAGGGTCACCTCCGAGTTGTTCTTGGAACTGGTATCCAAATATAGAAAGTTGCTGCTGCAGTTGTTTCCAGGTTGAGTTGGCAGGTATGGGCAAATCACTGGTGGTGAACAGAGTGAAACAAAACCAAGTATGTTACTGCAGCATTAAACCTGGAAATGTATTCATCCCAAAAGATTTTTCACCCTGTCACATGGGAAATATAGCAAAAATATCACAGCTCATCATCTCAAAAATAATAATTGAACCAAGCAATAATGGTTTCTCTCCCTCACAGCCCAGTTATCAGATCTCTTAAAGCAATGACGTTTTGAAGTTTGTATGCAAGTCCATATGCTGATGACATTCTCTTAAACTAACATCTTTTGTGATAAATTTGTGGAGATCAATGTTCTTATTTTTTCGCAAAAATCCACAAAAATTTTGACTGCTGAATAAACACAGACTAAAACATGAGGGAGATCCAAACATCCCACACAAATGTATCAAAAGATGACTATGTAGGCGATCAATTATCTATAAAGTGACTCTTTTTCTCGTAGTTGGCTTTCTTTGTTTAAGGGAAAGCCTACACTGAAAAGCCCACAGTAAGTGGCATTACACTGACTTATATTCAGGGTCAGTTAGTTTAAAGTAGATTCAGTACAGTTAAATGTTCTACTAAATGTCGCTTTAAATCTTAGTTTTGAAGCAATATGAACAGTTTTATTTCAGATATATACAAGACTGGATGGATTTCCTACCTATTTCTGTGCCATTTGTTTCAAACAATGGAGTGGATACGTTGATATTGTGAGCATAATCTGTGGAAATAAGATTACAAATAATAAAAGACTGATCTACAAGATCGCAATAAACGATAAATTCCCTTTTGAAATTGTAATGCAAATCTATATTTTGGCCGATAGAGTCTGCAATGATAATGACTGACTGTAGATGAATTTGCCGGTGTTGTAGAGGAAGTTGGACATGAGGACCCAGTAGACAACCATGGCTCCCATCAGTGACACCATGGAGAACACCAAGCTGGATAACTGGCCAAACTTGCCGAAGTAATACTTGCACACATCAGGGAATTCCCAATCAGATGTGTCCATGTACGCTGGATAAAAACACAGAGTAGCAAGAGCCATGAGGCCGTCAGTCCCCAGAGCTCATTTGAGAAACTTGAGCACAAAAATCACACTTTGTTATACAAAGCAAAGATCGTATGCAAATCATCATCACTGCCAGCCAATTGCACTTCCGTTGAGCCATTATAACCAGCCCCCTCCAACTGAAGTGAAAGTGGTTTAGCAAGATTATGTGAGGCAGGAGAACTGCTAGGGAACAGTGTATACCCTTTTAACACGTGACTGACAATGGCACTACAAACTGAACAGAAGCAACATCCCAGTCATGCACAATTAATGTATGTGGGTAAAGTATGTGTCCCATGTCCAGACAGATATCTTTAAAACACTAAAATGTCCCGGTTTCCAAGATTCATGACCAAATTGTCCTGGTTTTCAGCACAATTAAAAAAAAAATAATAATAATAAACTTGTTTTCAGCGTTCACATATATTATACTGTATATGTAATAGAGGAGATAAGAATGTGCACGAAGATCCCATGGGAGACACGGCCACTTGCTATGAATTGTGTGCTTTCAGGGGCGTGCGTGTGTGTGTATATAGGGATGGCATGTTTCTTATAGGAGACTCCGCTGCGCAGCCCCCTGCCTCTCCGTTACGATATTTTTTGAACGAATCAAAAAAAAAGATAAACGGGAGGAAGGGTGTTCATCAGCCCCCCCCCCACAAACAGAGTGCCGAACGTGCGGTACAGTTAAGGGTCCCAGTTTGGGGTTTTGAAAATGTGGTCACCCTTATTCAAGACTAGATCGATCATTGGACACCATGTCAGAGTTTTCATGCGCAGCTGTGAGCATTGAGGGTAATTCTATTAATAAGGGCTCACTCTTTGAGGCGCAGCAATGTCCTCTATGCTACTGTCACAGTACTACACTGTTACAGTAATGTCGGGGTACATTACCGCAACAATGTAGTATTTCAAATTTTTGAAAGAAATATTCATTTTAAACATGACAATAGAAAGAGTAGTGAGGGAATTTAGTTATGGGAGTATACATGTGTGTTTTGTGTGTGTTCCGTCATTTTACACTAAGATAACCTAAAGTGCATTCATTACCGTAACAGGCATCTTTACAGTAATTGTCCAGACACGTTACGGTTATACATTTTTTGATAAGATAAGCACAGAAAAAAAACACAAAATTATATAATAGTTAAAAACAACTAAGTGGCCCATTTAATTGTGAGGTATGTTGCATATTCTGTTTGAAGAACAGTATCCGCTACTGTTCTTCAAACAGAATATGCAACATTCCTCACAATTAACAGTAGCGGAGGACAGTAGGAATTAAAAATGGACTTGAGGTGATGATTACTGAATTATCAATTTATTTCTATTTATTTTCATACAGTATTTGTCAGAGGAACTCCCATTGAAAATAATCAGTGCAATAGACTTACGAATTGACTTGGGAGATTTGAGGACTCTATAACAGCAGTACAGCATTAGGAGGCCCATGGCGCTCAGAATGACAATCCCAAGAGTGAAGCCAGCCTGAATGAGAAAACGAAAACACATAGTGAGTAAAAAAAAAAAAAAAAAAAAGTCTATAGATTTTCGAACATCTCGCAAAATATTACACGTACCGCTCGCACCTTCTTATGGATAACTTACATTCAATCAAATAGATGTGAAGTCTGTGAATGGGCAATTAAAGAAATAATTACCTGTTTTATACCCCAAGGTATACTTAGTATGGATGTACCCATCATGGTATTCCATATGGCAAATCTGAAAAAACAATATAAAATGTAAGGTATAGTAGATTGAATGATGGTCATTGAGGTTTACATTTACACACTGTCAACCCTCACAGTTCTTACATTGTGACAATACTTGGGTTTTTAGGGGAACCGTCTCCCCCTGTCACCTTGAATGCTGTCCCCAACGGACTGTAGATGTAGATCTCCTCTGGTCGTGGGATAACATGGTCAGGGGGACTCTGAAAGTTTTCCAAAAGGGTTATTTAATACCTTTTTTTAAAGGCTTATATGTCTGCCTACTGCATTCACGCTTAGTGCGAAGCTGCAGCAGAGCTGCCTTTGCATGTGCCAAGAGGGCACATGCAAAGGTCACAACTAATTATTAAAATATTGGTGCAGTTTTATTTAGTGTATTTACTACTTCTGTTTAGTATGTTGTACAGTCTTGCTAGTCCTTTGTAATGCGTCCATTAATAATGCATCCAAATCAAAATAAGAAAATGAAAAAACTCACAATAGTTGTGAAGAAACAGAGGGCAAATAAAGATTGTATCTCTATATTGTTTTTAATCAATTGCAAGGGATCATTGAATATCTAAAAATATTCTCAATTTCAGGAAAGAAAAAGCTGGGATAAATAAACTTATTATTCCTAGAAAAAAATCATAATCAACAAATCCATAAATGTATTTTTGGGAATTCTCCTTCTGTTGCAGGCTTCTTGGCCTTTGCAATACTCAACGCTACAGAACATGCATTCACTGCAAAGTGAAATTGTCATCTGGTTGATAGACATCTTTGAATTTGGGGAGAAGCCGTTTATGGTATAGCTGTCAACCCTCTCTTTACTGCATTTTTTCACAAGCTTACGTACACGTCTTACATATAGTTATTTCAAATAATGGAGCATGTCAATTAACAGATTATGGTAGTTGTTTACAACAGAAAAGGTCACATGGTGCTATTAATGTGACCCTTGTGATTGAATCTTATGCACAAGTGCTTTGCAGCCTGGAACATAGTTGGACACAGCCAGTCTGCTATATGTCTATCAGTTAGACGTGTGCAATACTTTGATTTAATTGTTTTCACCTGTGAGAATGCCATGTCAGAAATATATGGATCCAAAATAGGCTTTGATCTTCTGAGCAGAAGATAAAAGGAGAGGATATTTTTGTCAGATCTGTTAAAAATCCCAAAAGCCACGTATAATCAGACAGCTCCTCGCACTCTTCATGCCTTGACTGAAGGAATTATTTAATTTCAGGTGGTGGGGCTTGGGTTCCCCGCTGGCTCACAATGCCCCTCTCTGGTTGTGTGATCTGTGCCTGCCTGTGTTTAGAGCACTGATGGCGAGCATGGTTCAGATTGCGTGGGCTTGGTGATCACATGTTTGGGGGTTCAAGCCAGTGATGTAAAACCGAAGCGACAAGTAAATTCAAAACAACAAGCAGTTCTGATAGGCATGTGTATTTAATATATGAACACTTTGCACCACAGTAGCCACAGCACTGTGGAATATGGCGACCAATGCAGAACACCATTGTGTGACTGACTTGTTTGCCGTTCTTGTCATTTTTGCCATTGGGAACTCTCAAATAAAGATTTGAGCAAATCTGAAATGAGATCCAGACAATTAAATCTGAACATGGTAATATCACCTATAAAAAGACAATTCCTCATGCAACGGACAACAGTGAATTATTTTGAATTCAATGACAAATCAGGTAAATTTGTTGCTAATCAATCGAAACACGATAGAGGAGAAACACTTATCACAGCCATCAAAGATCTATAGGGCAGGATAACACACCCCACAAGACATCAATTAAATATTCAATAATAAGCTACATCATTCAGATAAAGATTCAAGCGTTAACTCATCCCTCCAGATATTGACCTCCCTAAACTATCCACAGAGCAGGATACCACATTAGATCAACCCATAACTGTAGGATAACTCAGGAAAGCTCTGTTTTCTATGCCTAACAATAAATCAGGCCCTGATCAGATGGCTACCCAGTGGAATTCTATAAAAACGTCTGGCCACTCATATCCCCACTATTCATCAGAATGGTTAAGGAGATTAAGTCAGCCTCCACCATGCCTCCACACATGAATACTGCTCTCCTTTCGGTTTTGCTAAGGCACTCAACCCTAACCTCAAATTATCGATTCAAGATTCAAGATTCAAGAGGTTTATTTGTCACATACACATACATACTTTCATACATATATGCAGTGAAATGTAATGCAACGCACCCGGTGATTACACATAATATGTCCTTGTAAAATTTCTTTCTACTAGACCAACTAACTGATTCCTAAAACTTAATACAGTAAGTCGAATACTTATAGAATAAAATAAAAATATATAGAATAAAATAAAATTAAATAAAATGGAATAGATAAAGGGAATAGGCTTACGTATATAGGATAGACTTATGTATATGGGAGAGGCACTTATGTTAATACAGATATGTGCATTAAAGTGGCATGTGAATAAAGTGAGGTAGTGTTTGTGGGATAATACAGCACAGTATACACCAGTACGGCGCAGCAATACGGTAACACCGAACAACCCAGAACAGTGACACAGTATGCGGTACAGTATGCTACATACAGTACAGAAGGTAGTGGAGCCTATGTGTGTGGCTCAGTGAGGACCCCTGGTGAGGTCAGCATTGACAGTTCTTATGGCTTGTGGGAAAAAACTCTGTTTCAGTCACTCTGTTCTCGCTGTGTGACTGTGGAGGCGCTTGCCTGACGATAGCAGCTGGAACAGTCCGTTATTGGGGTGTTGAGGATCCTTCATGATCCTGCGAGCTCTGCTACTAGACCTCCTGGTGTATAAGTCCTGCAGGGAGGGGAGGGTAGTTCCAGTGGTATGTTCAGCTGAACGCACCACCCTCTGCAGGGCCCGCCTGTCCTGAGCAGTACAGTTCCCAAACCAGGCAGTGATGTTGCCTGTCAGGATGCTCTCCACCGCTCCACAGTAGAAAGACTTGAGGATCCCCGGAATTTTCTCAGCTGCCTGAGGTGGTAAAGACGCTGCCTCGCCTTTCTCACCAGAGTGTATTATAGACCCATAAGCCTAAATAATTGTGATTTAAAGATCATGAGTAAAACACTCAACAACAGAATTGAAAAAAGAGTTCCATGTATAATGCTCAAGGACAAATCAGCACACTACCAGGAGGAACGTCCCCGATCGAACACATAGCAATGGATTGAATCGGCGAGGATTTACCATTTTTACTCTGCTGACCCATGCAAGGTACGTGACGAGCTCGTGCTCAGGGATTGAACCAATATTCTTCTGATTACTAGATGACCTGCACTACCTCCACCACTGCCCCCATTTTGCAAACCATCTTCAATTTATAATTAAATGGTTACAACTAGAGCTACAATTGGGCCATGGATCGCAAGAAATTGAACAAACAGAATGTCAGGATTTATCAATATCTGATCTCCCATTCCTTACTTAATCTATAAAGTAACATAATTGCTTTACAAACCCATTTATCGCAACAGTCTGGTGGAAATTCAACAAACTTAGTGGTTACATCTCCAAACAAATTCACTCCAATTTGGCCCAACCTGGATTTTCTGGTCAAAAACAAAACAATAATGTTCAGTTAATGGAAACAACAAGGAATTACTCATCTGGAACCCATTTTCGTAGAAAGCTCACTTATATCTTTCTCAACCCTAATCCAAAGGTATAATATTGATGGTCACAGTTTTCTGTGATTCCTTCAACTGCAGCACTCTCTAAAAGTAAAAATCAAATCCTCACATCCTACAACCACCTCTGAGGATTGAACATTTTATTCATATAGATAATTAAAAAAAACCTTATAATATACAAACTTTTATTAAAAAAAGATGACACTTTGTCTTCACCAACACGGGAATGGGAGAGAGACCTTGCTGTTTTCCACTGATATCAATTTCTGTAAGCTTATTTGCAATAACACCTCTTCTATAGCCCGCAATTCTAAAATGAAACTCATCCGGTATAAGATTTTGCACAGAGCACATATCACCCAACACAAAATGTTCAAAATGGGATTCCTGGATAAAGACGTTTGTTCTCATTGTTCCCTCAATACGAGAGATGACTACTTTCATGCCATCTGGCTCTGCCCACCTATACAAAAATCCTGGACCACCAAGAAGCTAATTACCCTTTTGTGTCACAGTTTCCCCATCTATATGTCTCCTCAGTGACCTCTCCTCAGTTGACCCAACACCCAAACACCTCCAACCCATTTTGATCGCCTTAAAAATCGCCAAGAAAAACAGAGACAATCTCACCACATACCAATGGTTACACTTATAAATAGGATACATCTCAACGGAAAGACTTTTGGCAATATCCAAAAACGAGGTTGATTAATTTAATGAAATATGGGCTACTTTTATCAATGACATAACATTGACATCCATCAACACCTGAGTCTTCAAATGTCTTGGCGATGTTGTGGTGTTCTGGGGCATGTGGAGGTCCTTCGGGTCTCACCAGGGTCGCACTTAGTGGTGTGGCCATGCGGGGGTCCGGGCCCCTCTGGGTTTAGGGGTCACGTCTGCTCTTGTCTCTGGGTTGAGGAAGTGGGTCTGTGCCCTTAGGGGGTGCCTGCAGCTGGTGTCCATGTGTTGGCTCACAGTTGCGGGTTTGGGGCTTGGGGGTGCAGATTGCGGGATGGGTCGTTTTCCCTGTGTAGCGGGGTGGCCCGTAGTTCCAGGGCTGGTTGGATGTTCCGTCTGGTCCCGGGACCTGGGGGGGGACCTGTGCCTGGCCGGGTGTGCTCGGTGCGGAATCCCATTGTTGTTCCTAGCTGTCCGGGTATCTGTTCTCTGGCACTCTTGGTGGGCGGGGCACTTGTCGCTGGGGGGCCAGCTGTGCAAGGGGGGCTGTAACCTGCTCTGTGGTCAACATGTGGACGGTCAGGCCCCTGGCGTCCACTTGCGTGCGCTTCGGGGTGCAGGGTCTCCTCAAGCTCACTGGGACTGGTTTCTGCTTCTTAGGCCGTGGGTGTTGCTCCACGGACTCACAGCTTCTCTGAGAGCTGGGAGGTCTTCTGCGGCTATAGGGCATGGTGCTTTCCTGTGGTTGTGGAGTGTCAGCTGCGGGACTTAGGGGTGGCTGTGGGGCCTTTTCCGCAGCTTGGAGGCGCTACGATATAATTCCGACCTCACACCAGAACATATTGGGACCAGAATTAAACAGTCTCGAGCACTGACCGGTGGACACACACACACACACACACACACACACACACACACACACACACACACACACACACACACACACACACACACACACACACACACACACACACACACACAGACTCATCACAGGCACACACACACCACCAGCACCCTCTATTGCTCTCTCCTTTTCTCCCTCATTTACTTTTCTCCCTCATAGCTATCAAAGGAAGAGGCCACATACCGAATTTCTGTTCCAATATTTCTTGACTTAATTAACTCTGTTTTGTCGATACAAGTGTCGTCTGATACATTTCTGTTTTTATATGTTTGACGTTTTTACATGTACATGTTTTGGACATGTTTTAGGTTTATTTGTCTCACCTGTGGTGATTCCCCTCTCTTGGAGTAGTAATGATGATTGGTGGTTTATAGACCAAAACATGGTGTGATCATTCTCCAAAGAGGGGGATTGGTGGGCCTTCAGTGTACAGTAGGAGAAACTTGGAGAGGGTAGCTGGAACATGACAAAGCCCAGGCAGATCCATGATTGGGGCATGGCTGACCCATGCAAGGACCGTGACGGGCTCGTGCTCAGACACTGGCTGTGATGATATCCCCCTCGATGACATAATTCTGTGTCGGCACCTGGGAACGCCCCCAGGCTGCATTTGTGGAAAAGCAGTTGCAATGCTTTATCGGTCCATCAGGGGGAGCAGTGGTTCGAAACGTAAAGCAACTCGCGTGTACGGGATAATCTTGCGTTTATTTAATGAAAAATGCACATTTTTTAAAATGGAACATACATTCTATACATCTAATACAATCAATATACAGTGGGGCAAAAAAGTATTTAGTCAGCCACCAATTGTGCAAGTTCTCCCACTTAAAAAGATGAGAGAGGCCTGTCATTTTCATCATAGGTACACTTCGACTATGAGAGATAGAATGGGGGGAAAGAATCCAACAAATCATATTGTAGGATTTTTAATTAATTAATTGGTAAATTCCTCTGTAAAATAAGTATTTGGTCACCTACAAACAAGCAAGATTTCTGGCTTTCACAGACCTGTAACTTTTTCTTTAAGAGGCTCCGTTGTCCTCCACTCGTTACCTGTATTAATGGCACCTGTTTGAACTCGTTATCAGTATAAAAGACACCTGTCCACAACCTCAAACAGTCACACTCCAAACTCCACTATGGCCAAGACCAAAGAGCTGTCAAAGGACACCAGAAACAAAATTGTAGACCTGCACCAGGCTGGGAAGACTGTATCTGCAATAAGTAAGCAGCTTGTTGTGAATAAATCAACTGTGGGAGCAATTATTAGAAAATGGAAGACATACAAGACCACTGATAATCTCCCTCGATCTGGGGCTCCACGCAAGATCTCACCCCGTGGGGTCAAAATGATCACAAGAACGGTGAGCAAACATCCCAGAACCACACAGGGGGACCTAGTGAATGACCTGCAGAGAGCTGGGACCAAAGTAACAAAGGCTACCATCAGTAACACACTACGCCGCCAGGGACTCAAATCCTGCAGTGCCAGACGTGTCCCCCTGCTTAAGCCAGTACATGTCCAGGCCCGTCTGAAGTTTGCTAGAGAGCATTTGGATGATCCAGAAGAGGATTGGGAGAATGTCATATGGTCAGATGAAACCAAAATAGAACTTTTTGGTAAAAACTCAACTTGTCGTGTTTGGAGGAGAAAGAAAGCTGAGTTACATCCAAAGAACACCATACCTACTGTGAAGCATGGGGGTGGAAACATCATGCTTTGGGACTGTTTTCTGCAAAGGGACCAGGACGACTGATCCGTGTAAAGGAAAGAATGAATGAGGCCATGTATCGTGAGATTTTGAGTGAAAACCTCCTTCCATCAGCAAGGGCATTGAAGATGAAACGTGGCTGGGTCTTTCAGCATGACAATGATCCCAAACACACCGCCCGGGCAACGAAGGAGTGGCTTCGTAAAAAGCATTTCAAGATCCTGGAGTGGCCTAGCCAGTCTCCAGATCTCAACCCCAGAGAAAATCTTTGGAGGGAGTTGAAAGCCGTGTTGCCCAGCGACAGCCCCAAAAAATCACTGCTCTAGAGGAGATCTGCATGGAGGAATGGGCCAAAATACCAGCACCAGTGTGTGAAAACCTTGTGGAGACTTACAGGAAACGTTTGACCTCTGTCATTGCAAACAAAGGGTATATAACAAAGTATTGAGATGAACTTTTGTTATTGACAAAATACTTATTTTCCACCATAATTTGCAAATAAATTCTTTAAAAATCAGACTGTGATTTTCTGGATTTTTTTTTTCTCATTGTCTCTCATAGTTGAGGTATACCTATGATGAAAATAACAGGCCTCTCTCATCTTTTTAAGTGGGAGAACTTGCACAATTGGTGGCTGAATAAATACTTTTTTGCCCCACTGTATACATCTCTGATTTTAAAGAACGAATGATTTGAAAGAATGAATGGATCAGTGTTTTTTTCTGTAGATGTATTTAATTGAATAAAACGAATGAAAACACTGCGTAACAGTGTGTAACAGGTGTTTTAATTGACATAAAATACATGTTAAATATCGCAACAAATATAATCACAACACTTAATGGATTGCAAAACTTGCCATATCGTACGTTTTCGTACTGCTTTTTCATCGTTCTAAAGACTTTTTGGAGGAACCGTCCATTTTGAGAAACTTATTTAGCTCCTGCTCCAGGACAGAGACCGAACATTCACATTTACATTTACATTTTGTCATTTATCAGACGCTTTTATCCAAAGCGACTTACAATTGTTCAAACACCGACGGACGCAGCCATCAGGAGCAATTAGGGGTTAAGTGTCTTGCTCAAGGACACTACAGCATGCTAGCAGGAGGAGCCTGGGATCGAACCAGCAACCTTTAGATCACTAGACCACCAGCTCTACCTCCTGAGCTACCATCCCCATTCAGTGATGGAAGTGCTGGTGATGGGACAAATAATTAAATAAAAATATCATTTTTATTGTCGATGTATTTATTTTATTTTACAAAGTTATTTGAATGAAACAGAAAACTGCTGAGCGAGCGAGCCCGTGCTTTATGGAAGTGGGAACAAAGTTTCAAATGATATCTTGTAGATCTAATATGAGTGAAGATTCAGCAGCTGGATTGATTATTTCTCTCCTCAAATTTGTTCAGAAACCAATTTTAGTGGATTGGTAAGAAGGTGAAACCAGTGATAGAGTAAACACAACACGTAACTCGTCCTGAAACACAGCTGAAAGACACATATACACTACTCACAAAAAGTGAGGGATATTCGGCTTTCGGATGAAATTTCAGGATGAACCTAAAATGCACTATAACCTTTACAGGTGAACTTAATTTGACCTTCTCTAAACTTTTGAATGCACATCCAACTGTTCAAAGTTTCAGTACTTTTTGCACAACTTGCTGTTCTCTAACAAGGAGCTGAATGGCAAAATTCACAACAGGTGTGTGATCCATGAATCGACCAATACATTTCCTGGTTCAATTAGAATTGGTATTTAAACAGTCCTCTTCATCATGCTGTTCACATTTTGACATCATGAGACCTAGACGACACCTAACAATTGATCAACAGTACCTCGCCATTGCGAGGCTTCAAACAGGATGTTCTCAGAGGGAAGTGGCCACTGAGCTTAGAGTGTCACAGAGTGTCATCAGCAGGTTGCAACAGAGATACAGAGAGACTGGAAGAGTCACAGAAAGGCATAGAAGTGGACGTCCTTTGGCCACATCCCACACTGATGAGCGCTTCATTGTGAACAGTGCCCTGCGGAACTGCATGATGAATGCCACTCAACTCCAGGCACATTTAAGGGAGGTGAGAGGCACCCAAGTGTCACGTCAGATCTTTCCAAACCGTTTACATCAGCCTGGTCTGCGTTCTAGACGACCTGCAAGGGTACCTGACCACACCACCAGGCATAGGCATCATTGTCTTGCATGGGCCAGGGAGCATTTACGCTGGAAGAGGGACCATATGAAAGTTGTTCTCTGATGAAAGTCGATTCACGTTGAGCAGAAATGATGGCCGCCAAATATGTTGGAAACGTCAAGGAGAGCGCTATGTATCAGCCACTGTTGTCACCAGACGAGCCCTTGGTGGTGGTGTTACAGTGTGGGCAGGTGTGTCTAGTCAATAGAGAACAGCCCAACACTTTGTGAATGGTACAGTGACAAGCCCATACTACCTGAATAACATCATTAATCCAGTCATTGTGCCCCTGCATGAACAACACAGGCCTAATTTCATCCTCATGGATGACAATGCTCCAGCTCATCGAGGTCGCATCCTTAGGGAACGGCTGCTGGAGACTGGGGTACCTCAAATGGAGGGGCCTGCACTTTCTCCAGACCTGAATCCCATAGAAAACCTATGGGATCAGCTGAGTCGCCGTGTAGAGGCTCGTAACTCTGTACCCCAGAACCTTAATGCTCAAGGGCACATGACAAGTTATTGAGACATTGACATTTTTTGTTGTGGTATACCCACCACTTTTGTTGGCTTTTGTTTCAATAAATTGTTTGAGATGAGGAAATTACCATTGCATGCTTCTACTTAAATGCCCTACTTTCATGATATAATATCACTGTAGCGTGAACTTTTTACATTTTCCATAAATTTCACCCGAAAGCCAAATATCCCTAACTTTTTGTGAATAGTGTATATACATTTGATTTTGGAGTTACACTGTTCTGTCAACTTCTGCTTGCTGTTTCTTCTGACCCCTGGACCACACTAGAAGCGACACGTCAGCAACACAAAATTTTTGCGTCATTTAACAATTCTCCAATTTGTTCCAGATCCGTCTTCACTCGGTCTACAACATGTTGGCGTAATCAGCATTCTCAAGACTTTAAACTCCAAATTGTGAAATTTCTCATTTCACAATTTCCTTTTCCGTTTATTTTCAGCACCATGTTCAAGTATCTGCTGTAGTGTCCAAGTGCCTCTCTCTCTCTCCGGATTCTTCGCACTGCTGCTTTTCTTTTTAGCAGGGAGTTTATCTCTCTTGTGAGAACCTCTGTCTGATTGTCCAGGACTAATTTTGACATTTTATAGAGATACCGGGGTTTATGAGTTTCACATGTTTTATTGTCGAATATATGATTGGACTCAAACTGTGCTTTGTGGTACTGTGAGGCCACATGCGAGCCGGCATTTAAAACAGGGGTCTACACACTTAAATTGGTGTGAATGTGGCAAGGGGTAACATTTTGGCACAAAAGTGGGTAAATGGTTGTGTGTGTGTTCTTCTGCCATAAACGTGTGCTTTCCGGCTGACAACATGAGGAGAAATTAATACCGCATATAATGGCTTAAATAAAAAAACATGGATTGATATAAAAGTTGTTTTTTCTATTTAGGGTCTAGCCAGAAACAGATGGAGGATTTGGATGTGCTGCTCGTGCATGGCACGGTTGGTCCCGTGATTGCACCCCAGTTGCTGCTGCTAGTACTTGTAGATATTATTATATATAATAACAATGTTAATAAGATAAGATAATTTATCTTATAAGATAATTTAGTTGAATTTATTTTATTCTTTGTACATCACCATAGCAACTATTAGCAAATTATTATTATTAGTCGTTTTTTATTTGATGAACGTGAGCGCTGATAGATGAAAATTAACTAAATGGGTTTTTATTTATATTAAAAAAGAAAAGGCAAAACGATAGATTGCCAAGTAATGTTATCGGTGAACGCCCAAACACCTTGTAACACCGGTAACCACGGCAACCCTACCCTTGCGACACCACATGAAACCGCCGTGACGCAATCATTGTTTGGTTATCATCATTGACTATCTTCCTTCCTATATTCACGGGGTTCAAGAGAAACAAAACTTTTGACTTGGTTCACTCATCACTTCAGCTTTGTGTTGCAGGCTCGAGGGAGAGGGAGGGACGATTGTTATGCTAATGTTGGCCCCATTAGACAATAGCAGAGTCCACTGTAAATTGTTGAATGTGCCAGAGTCGTGAAATGTGCTAGAGAATCGGTTAAGGAAAAAAAATTGCCATCGATATTGTGTTGATATTGGCGGCTAACTTCAAAATTTGTACAAATTAGACTGACTCCACAGTAGATCGTTTTCTATTTTTGGCACAGCTTAGAATAAATGTCAAAATACCTCACCCACAGCAATTTTTACTTCATCACACAAAAAATATATAAATTTTTGTGACCCGCCACATCCCAAAGCAAAGCATTTTCGGAGCGCTGTACTGTTGGTTGTATGTGGAAAAACATTGTAAACTCCATTCTTGGTCCAAAATTAGATTTTAGCAGATTTATGTTCCTCAAGTTGATCAAGTTGTTATAAAAATCACTGACATTTAAATTCATTCATGCTTGCAATTATAATTATACTACTACTTTTCATCACCAGGGGAACTTGTGCACTCTCTCTACAAACAGCCAGCGTGAGCAGTCACAGTGAAAGATGTGCACTCCGCTCAATTTGTCATTTGCCAGTTGATGGGAAAATTGTTTTATTGAAGTTGTTTTAAATTAAATTTCTTACAAAAATCACGAGTTAGTCTAAAGTCCTGGATTGTAGAAATTCACTTTTTTTTTGCCTACCCCCAATGTTACTATACCTAGGGTTAGGCCTACCCCTGGGGGTTCGCGTATGACAGTTTGGGAAGAGCTGGCATAGACAAACACCGTTGCATCGCGTCATATGTTGTCGTCACTGTAATTTCTCAAGAACTTCCTGGTGCCGATTCCAGCTCCACCGCTAATGGAAACACAAACTGTAACCGTGCACAAGTTGGCTAGTCAGCGTGACTCAGCAAGGAGCATGTTGATTAGAGTGAGTTAACATACTTTAAAACCTGAAGCCTGAAATTTAGATGTGGAAATTTCCAGATGACTTCTTATTGTAGTTTTGTGAGGTTTTCCTACCAGTAGTCTGTCAGCGGATGCCGTGAGCCTGCTGTAGTAGTGGACTCTGCTGTTAAGGATGGCAGCCTCAGCAGAAACCCTCCCCTGAGGATCATCTTCAACTATGTTCTTTGGCTCCACGTGGAAAGGCCTAAGAACATAAGGGAATCATCATGGAATTGTTTTTGCATGAGCTGTAATTGTGTACAAATGCAAAAAAATGGGTAGAGTTACAAAGAATTACATTATGTCACTTAGCAGACACTTTTGTCCAAAGAGACTTACAATAAGTACATTTGTCACACTATAAAACCAAATGTATGTCAGAGTCACAGTCAGCTTAACATCCTCAGCATTTATTTTGTAATGAAAGTATTAAAGTATTAGACAGTAAACAGAAAAAAGATGCTCATGGGGTAGACAGGTCATTCCAAGTAGGGTCTGAGTGTAGTCTCAAGAGATGGGTCTTTAGTCTATGATGGTAAATGGACAGCGATTCAGCCAGACACACAGGGGGAGCTACTTCCACCAATTGGGTTGCCAGGGATGAAAAGAGTTGCGCCTGAGATGAACGACCCTTGAGACCACGTAGCAGCGAAGCTGGTTTCTTGAGGCTTGACTCTGGCAGACTTCAGGGCAGTAGAAACAGAGCCTGAGAAGAGGGAGGAGTTGATGACTATAGTGAGGAAGGGCAAGATCAGCGGTTAGATGGTTTGGAGAAGAGGTGAGGGGATTGGATCCAGGAGGCAGGTGGTGGGTCAGTTGGATCGGACGAGCTTCAAGACAGCTTCTGAGAGAGGATTGAAGGACGCAAGCCCGAGGGAGGAGATGACGAGTTGGGTTTGAGATGAGCAGTGGTGTTGTTAGAGGCATGGTGCACGAAGGAGCAACTGAAATCCTCCACCTTCTGGACAAAGTAGGTGGCAAAGTCATAAGTTGAAAGGGAAGAGTGTGGGGAAGTAGAGGGAGGGTTTACTCTTAATATATTCTATTTACTAATTAAATTGCATTTAAGGAGTTTAGTTTAGTTAGTTTGTTAATTGGTAAGTTATTGTGCCAGTTAGTATTGACCAGTTAGTTGCTTATTGTACACAATCTCTGGGTGTGTTGCAATGTCATTTCACTACATATACTGTATGTATGCTTGTATGTTACGTATGTGACAAATAAACATTTTGAATCTTGAATCTTGAGGAGGGGGGTCAAGGTGGAAAAGATTTTACTGGGATTGAAGGCAGATGAGTAGATTTCCAAGATGTAGAAGGTGGTCTTCGCTGTGGAAATCGCTGAGGTGAAGTGAGGAGGAGATGGTAGGCAGCTACTCTCAGCTCCCCAGAGCTTCGTTTTATGGTCTCACAGTGAATCGGACAGCCAGGGTACAGGTGGAGACGTTTGAGGCAGTCCATTGGGGAGTGGACAGAGAGAGTGTAGAGCGTAAGAGAGAATCGTAAGAAGCCTTCATGGGAGGATGAGATGGGAAGTGAGAAGGAGACAAATGGTGGTCAGATACTGGGAGAGGGGTGAGTGTAAGGTTGGAAGTGGAGCAAGAAAGCCTTTGATGCTCTATTCCTGGTGCAACTTGTAAAGTGTAAATTGTAAATGGTCATGACTATGTTTTTATGAACAAATACATTGTGGCTTCAAAGACAAAAACCAAACGAATTATACAAGTTTATAATAGGCATTGATTCATTTAATATTGCCTCTAATATTATAATAATAATTTTGTTTTTGTGATTTATATTTTATTTTAATTTTCAGACAACAATGTTTAAGATTTAATTTTAAAAATGCTTAACAAATGAGGAATATATATAAAATTAAAGCTCCAATCAGCGATGACTGGGTCCTTGAAGTGCAAGTGTTGGTGGGACACGAAATATCGGCTAGGAGGAGAACGCGAAAGTGCTGAGCATGAAAATTACCAGGTCTCTTATAGACACTCTCCAACTTTGAAGTTGTTCTGATAAATCGCCTAGGAGGAAATTGCGAAAGCGTAATGTATGCAAATGACCTAAAAGTGACTAAAAATACACATTAAATCCAATATGGCCGACTTCCTGTTGGGTTTCGGTAATAGGCAGCAATATAATGTTTTTTTAAGTCCAGTGATGGTGGTAAAAAATGAATAGGTTTGATTTTTATTTTATTTTTTAAAGGGCATGGTCGGCCATTTTGCAACATTTCTTAAGACACAAAAAGGCTGAAGAACAAGAACAAGAAGAATAAACAGAGCAATAACAATAGGATCCTCATCCTAAATTCTGTAGATGAGGACCCTAATAAACAGAGCAATCACAACAGCATCCTCATCCTACATTCTGTAGATGAGGACCCTAACAAGAAGAAGAAAAATTAACAGAGCAATAACAATTGGTTCCTCGTCCTACATTCTGTCGATGAGGACCCTAGTAAAATATACATCTATTGATGCACCTAGACACGTCATCAGTGATGGAACCTGGGGTCATTGGGTGTTTCGGGTCGTTCAACATCATACACCCTTACCCAGGCGACCCAGCCGGGATTGATCAAGTGCCGACTTGTGTCTATGTAGCATGTGCCCACGGATCACCCCTCTTGATCCACAGCCATCTAGAGGCCTTCTCAGCTGCCTCTGTTGTAGTTTTGATGGCCTTTCTCTGCCGTGCCCCTGTGATGCCAAGCAGGCTGTATGCTTTGCAGAGAGATTGTGCTGCGAGGCCTCTACAGCCTACCTAGATTGGCACACACTGGTCACGCCACCCCCGTCTGCGGCACTCCTCCACTAAGTCGGTGTACTTGGCACGCTTCCTCTCATGGGCCTCTTCCATACACTCCTCCCAGGGGACTGTCAGCTCCAGAAGAACAACCTGCTTTGTTGAATCTGAGAACAGAACTATGTCTGGTCTCAGGGTGGTTTCCTTGGTGTGCTCTGGGAATCTGAGCTGCTTCCCCAGATCGGCCTTCATCTGCCAGTCCGGCGCCGTACTAAGGAGTCCCACTGCTCCCCTTTGCTGGGGCTTAGGCTTCTCCCCTGCTCGGACAAACGCAATCGCCTGGCTTGCTGGTCGGAGAGGCTTGTCCTGGGTGATGCTGGTGAAGATGGCTTCTGCTGTCGCCTTCAGCACCTGGTCGTGGCGCCAAGTGGAGCGTCCTTCTCCCAGGGCTTTTGGGCCCACACATTCTGCAGGACAAGGACCCTAATAAACAGAGCAATAACAATGGGTTCCTTGTCCTACATTCTGCAGGCGAGGACCCTAACAAGAAGAAGAAGAATAAACAGAGCAATAACAATACCTTCCTCCTCCTACATTCTGAAGACGAGGACTCTAATAAACAGAACAATAACAATAGGTCCCTCGTCCTACGTTCTGTAGACGAGGACCCTAATAAACAGAGCAATTAACAATAGCTTCCTCGTCCTACATTCTGTAGACGAGGACCCTAACAAGAAGAAGAAGAATTAACAGAGCAATAAGAATAGGTTCCTTGTCTTACATTTTGTGGACAAGGTCCTTAATAAACAGAGCAATAACAATAGGTTCCTCGTCCTATATTCTGGAGACAAGGACCCTAATAAACAAAGCAACAACAATAGGTTCCTTGTCCTAAATTGTGTAGACAAGTACCCTCATAAACTGAACAATGACAATAGGTCCCTCGCCCTACATTCTGTAGATGAGGCCCTAATAAACAGAGCAATAACAATAGGTTCCTCGTTCTACATTCTGTAGACGAGGATCCTAACTAGAAGAAGAATAACAATAAACAGAGCAATAACAATAGGTTCCTCATCCTACATTCTGTAGACGAGGACCCTAATAAACAGAGCAATACCAATAGGGTCCTCATCCTACATTCTGAAGACGAGGACTCTAATAAACAGAACAATAACAATAGGTCACTCGTCCTACATTCTGTAGACGAGCACCCTAATAAACAGAGCAATTAACAATAGCTTCCTCGTCCTACATTCTGTAGACGAGGACCCTAACAAGAAGAAGAAGAATAAACAGAGCAATAAGAATAGGTTCCTCGTCTTACATTCTGTAGACAAGGACCTTAATAAACAGAGCAATAACAATAGGTTCCTCGTCCTATATTCTGGAGACAAGGACCCTAATAAACAAACAATAACAATAGGTTCCTTGTCCTAAATTGAGTAGACAAGTTCCCTCATAAACTGAACAATGACAATAGGTCCCTCGCCCTACATTCTGTAGATGAGGACCCTAATAAACAGAGCAATAACAATAGGTTCCTCGTTCTACATTCTGTAGATGAGGACCCTAACAAGAAGAAGAAGAAGAACAAACAGAGCAGTAACAATAGGTTCCTCATCCTACATTCTGTAGACGAGGACCCTAATTAACAGAGCAATACCAATAGGTTCCTCGTCCTATATTCTGGAGACAAGGACCCTAATAAACAAACAATAACAATAGGTTCCTTGTCCTAAATTGTGTAGACAAGTACCCTCATAAACTGAACAATGACAATAGGTCCCTCATCCTACATTCTGAAGACGAGGACCCTAATAAACAGAGCAATTAACAATAGGTTCCTCGTCCTATATTCTGGAGACAAGGACCCTAATAAACAAAGCAACAACAATAGGTTCCTTGTCCTAAATTGTGTAGACAAGTACCCTCATAAACTGAACAATGACAATAGGTCCCTCGCCCTACATTCTGTAGATGAGGCCCTAATAAACAGAGCAATAACAATAGGTTCCTCGTTCTACATTCTGTAGACGAGGATCCTAACAAGAAGAAGAATAACAATAAACAGAGCAATAACAATAGGTTCCTCATCCTACATTCTGTAGACGAGGACCCTAATAAACAGAGCAATACCAATAGGGTCCTCATCCTACATTCTGAAGACGAGGACTCTAATAAACAGAACAATAACAATAGGTCACTCGTCCTACATTCTGTAGACGAGCACCCTAATAAACAGAGCAATTAACAATAGCTTCCTCGTCCTACATTCTGTAGACGAGGACCCTAACAAGAAGAAGAAGAATAAACAGAGCAATAAGAATAGGTTCCTCGTCTTACATTTAGTAGACAAGGACCTTAATAAACAGAGCAATAACAATAGGTTCCTCGTCCTATATTCTGGAGACAAGGACCCTAATAAACAAACAATAACAATAGGTTCCTTGTCCTAAATTGTGTAGACAAGTACCCTCATAAACTGAACAATGACAATAGGTCCCTCGCCCTACATTCTGTAGATGAGGGCCCTAATAAACAGAGCAATAACAATAGGTTCTTCGTTCTACATTCTGTAGATGAGGACCCTAACAAGAAGAAGAAGAACAACAAACAGAGCAGTAACAATAGGTTCCTCATCCTACATTCTGTAGACGAGGACCCTAATTAACAGAGCAATACCAATAGGGTCCTCATCCTACATTCTGAAGACGAGGACCCTAATAAACAGGGCAATAACGACAGGTTCCTCTTCCTAAAATCTGAAGACGAGGACCCTAATAAACAGAGCAATAACGACAGGTTCCTTGTTCTACATTCTGTAGACGAGGACCCTTATAAACAGGGCAATGACAATAGGTCCTCGTGCTACATTCTGTAGACGAGGACCCTAACAAGAAAAAGAAGAATAAACAGAGCAATAACAATAGGTTCCTCGTCCTATATTCTGGAGACAAGGACCCTAATAAACAAAGCAATAACAATACGTTCCTTGTCCTAAATTGTGTAGACAAGTACCCTAATAAACTGAACAATGACAATAGGCCCCTCGCCCTACATTCTGTAGATGAGGACCCTAATAAACAGAGCAATAACAATAGGTTCCTCGTTCTACATTCTGTAGACGAGGACCCTAACAAGAAGAAGAAGAATAAACAGAGTAATAACAATAGGTTCCTCATCCTACATTCTGTAGACGAGGACCCTAATAAACAGAGCAATACCAATAGCGTCCTCATCCTACATTCTGAAGACGAGGACTCTAATAAACAGAACAACAACAATAGGGCACTCGTCCTACATTCTGTAGACGAGGACCATAATAAACAGAGCAATGACAATAGGTTCCTCGTGCTACATTCTGTAGACGAGGACACTAACAAAAACAAAAAGAATAAACAGAGCAATTACAACAGGTTACTCGTTCTACATTCTGGAGACGAGGACACTAATAAACAGAGCAATAAGAATAGGTTCCTCGTCCCACATTCTGTAGGAGCAGGACCCTAATAAACAGAGAAATAACAATAGGGTCCTCCTCCTACATTCTGAAGACGAGGACCCTAATAAAAAGAGCAATAACAATAGGATCCTCGTCCTACATTCTGTAGATGAGGACCTTAATAAACAGAGCAATAACAATAGGTTCCTTGTCCTACATTCTGTAGACGAGGACCCTAATAAACAGAGCAATGACAATAGGTTCCTCGTGCTACATTCTGTAGACGAGGACCCTAACAAGAAGAACAAGACTAAACAGAGCAATAACAATAGGTTCCTCATCCTACATTCTGTAGACTAGGACCCTAATAAAAAGAGCAATAACAATAGGATCCTCGTCCTACATTCTGTAGATGAGGACCTTAATAAACAGAGCAATAACAATAGCTTCCTCATCACACATTCTGTAGGACGAGGACCCTAAATATGATTTTAAAAGATTGTGGTAGAAAAACTACTTTTACTTTTAGGATTACTTTAGGGTTGACTAGATCACTGCCAACTCAGTGCATGTCGTTGAGTTGCGTGCCGTGAATTAAGTGTGCAGTGGACGTAGCGGTCAGTTGCTAAAAGAGCCGGTCCTGACCTCCATGGCGGCGTACGCAAAATTCTATGTGCCTAATTCACCCTGAGGGTCCGTGTCAACGGAGAGGGTCCCTCTCACCAAGTTGATGTTGAGTCACTTTACTGAACACAATGAAATTATACGAATCAAAAAAACTTTTACTTAGATTGTCATCATTACTTCCCACATTACATGGAGGATTGGGGTGCTTTAGAACTAAACTTGCGTTATCTCCAATAGTTCACAACATAGTTATAATAATAATAATGGGGCGCAGACCCATGTCCGAGGACCACAGTTTCCGGGACGAAAAGGGGTGGAGGAGGTCTGTTAGGTACCGCGGGGCAAGGGCATGGAGGGATTTGTAAGTTATTAGTAGGGTTTTGTAGGAAATATGGGTTTTGACAGGGAGCCAGTGGAGATGGATGAGGGTGGGGGTGATGTGCTGCCAGGGCTTGGTGCAGGTGAGAACTTTAGCAGCAGAGTTTTGAACATACTGGAGCCTGTCCAGGACTTTGCTTGGAACCCCGGACAGGACACTACTGCAGTAGTCCAGACAGGAGGTGATGAAAGTGTGGATTTGTGTTTTTGCCACAGACTCAGACAGTGATGGGCAGAGTCTAGAGATGTTCTTGAGGTGGAAGAAGGCAGATTTGGTCATGGATTTGATGTGTGAGTGAAATGAAGGGGTTGAATCGAAGATGACACCTAGGTTGCATACTTCGGGGGATGGGAAGATAGAGTAGCCATCAACAACCAGGAGCAGATCTCCAACCTTCCTGAGCAGTGTCTTGGGAGCCACAACCATGAGTTCGGATTTGTTATTGTTGAGTTTGAGCAAGTTTGATGACATCCAGACTTTGATGTCATGGAGGCAGTTGAGAAGAGATTGAGGGGGGAGCCAGGTGGATGGCTTTGTGCTGAGGTATAACTGGGTGTCATCGGTGTAGGTGTGGAAGCATGGACCGTGGTGGCGTATGATCTGACCAAGCATGTAGATGGTGAAGAGGAGGGGCCCAAGCACGGAGCCCTGAGGCAGGCCTTGGTCAACTGGGCCAGGGGAGGAGCAGGAGTCCCCAATAGTGATAAACTGCTTCCTGTTGGTGAGAGGATTCGAACCAAGAGAGTGCTGTACCGGAGTTGCCAAGGTAGACGGATAGACAGTTGAGGAGGATAGTGTGGGAGACTGTGTCAAAGGCAGCTTAGAGGTCAAGGAGGATAATGATTTTGATGTAGCCTGCGTCAGCAGCAATGAGGAGGTCGTTAGTGATTTTAATGAGGGCGGTCTCCGTGCTGTGGTGAGTTCTGAATCCAGATTGAAGGGGTTCGTGAAGCTCATGGTTGGACATGTGCTGTTGGAGTTGGGCGGCAAATGCTCGTTCCAGAATTTTGCTTAGGAACGGAAGGTTGGAGATCGGGCGGTAGTGGTTGGGGTTGTCAGGGTTGAGACTAGGCTTCTTTAGGATCGGTGTGACTGAGGCCATTTTGAAGCTGGTGGGAACCGTGCCGGATTTCAGGGAGGCGTCACTGATGGCCACCATGACAGGGGAGAGGGTGGGTAGGCATGCCTTGACCAGAGCTGTGGGCATGGGGTCGAGAGCAGGTGGAGGCCTTGGCCTTGGTGACCAGCATAGTAATTTGCAGCACGTCTACAGGGGAGAAGGAGGAGAGACAGCACTGGGGTGGCTTGGATGCTTCAATGTTTTGTACATGAACGCCTCAGCTCACTGTCTTCATCTGTTGGACGCTGTCTATCACGGAGCTCTGAGATTCATAACCCATTGTAAACCCCTCACATACCATTGTACTCTGTATTGTTAAGTGAACTGGTCATCACTATCCATGCACAGAACTTTGCACTGGTATAACTTCATTTATAAATCCATCCTTGGACTGCTGCCCATCTATTTATCCACGTACATGTCAAACACAGTGCTGCTATAGCCTACGCTTCATCACTCTCTCCATCCCTCAGTACAGATTTTGGAAAAAAAAAGGCTTTCCCCTACACTGAAGCTGTCCAGCCTGATTCTTCTAGGGGATTTTAAACTACTTTTAAGAAATATGGAGACAGCACCTGTGGGGGTTTGCTCTTATACATAGTATTTAAGTCGGATTACCACTTTTGCAATATGATTTGTGTTCTATTTTGTCTGTATTGAATGTCCTGTCTGTAACTTTGTGTTGAATTGCTGCTGTTGTCTTGACGAGGTCTCTCTCTTGAGAATGAGACTCCATGTTGAAATGAGATTACTTGTCTAAATAAAGGTTAAAAAAAAAATAATAATAAATAATAGGTCAAACGGATGGGCCTATAATATTTGCATTTGCAAGGGTCACTGGTCATTGCCACTTTTAAGTATGACGCACATCAGAATGGTAGAGTAGGTCTCTGTATTCAGTATCGACATCAGATAGGAAAGCTTGAAATTCTCTGTGGTAGAGTCCTAGTGCTGGAATTATGCTGACCATTTTCACAACAGTGTTCATCACATCGCCAAGCTGGACTGTCTCAGCAGAGGGCTTCTTGGTGGATGATACAGTGACTTTTAACAGCTTCACCTCCACTCTCTTGCACTTTGGAGCGCACCATGGAGGCCATTCCTTTGCGCTCACCTGTCATTGCTGGAGCCCCATCCGTTGTTACTACACACAGCTTGTCCCATTTACAGTAAGTCCCATCTTGTCAATTGCATCTGAGACAGCTTCAAAAATGTCCTCACCCATTGTTGTGCACTTTAGACTCCTAAGATCAGGATATGTTTATTTCTTCTTACGCAAGTTATCGTCAACTCCCCACAAACAAAATTAACAGCTGTGCGGTGTCTGTGGCATCTGTGCTCTTATCACCTGCAGTCAAGTAAAAATCAAAAGCACAAGCTTTATCTGACACTTGATGTTTCAAGTTAGCTGACAAGTTTTCGATTCGCCGCACAATTGTGTTTCTGGACATGCTAACGTTGTTGAATTCCTGCATTTTCTCCGGGCACATTATTCCTGCACCTTCAGTGAGGCATTGTTTCACCATCTGAGAAAGGTTTCCTGTGTCAAGCAATAAGCTGAGCTACTGTACCTTGTAACTGGCTAGTGTGGCATTTTCTTGTGTTTTCTTAGCCAAAAAAATACTGTTGTTCAGCTAGCAGGCTAGCTTCCATTTGCATAACTTTCTGTTCTCGCTCGGCACCAGTGTAGGACGTGTAGGTCTGATGTTTGGTTTCATAGTGTCGTCCTACATTATACTCTTTCATCACTGCAACAGTTTCATTGCAAATCAAACAGATACACTTCCCCTTGACATCTATGAAGAAATATTCATTTTCCCACTGTATCTGAAATTTTCTGCACTCGCTATTTTGCATTTCTTTGGTTAAACTATTTTTGGTAGATCGATAAGCCCGAAGCAAACCCACGGCACCGTCTGCTCCGATAATTAAAGTTAATCTCTTTATCTCTCTCTCGCTCCTTTTTTTCTTGCTGTTCCTCTTATCTAAAGTCTCACGGAGCAAGTTCATAAATCTTGGAGTACACATTTCTTTAGAATGTTTCCACAGTGCACTGCATGTTTTACAACACAACTGTACCCATATGAGTTATAATTGCGTATTGATTGATGTCATATTGCGTAAACTGATGAAAGTCCAAAGGCTCTACGATATCAGATGGAGTTGTTATGTAAGTGTAGTTTAAATGTATTTTTATTGTGTACCTTTACCCCCATCAAGTGGCGAGGATAAGAGGCCACTTCCACCATTGATATAACGTGTAAGTTCATTGTACTCAAATTAAGTGTTGGGTGTCGATATGCTTTCTGTTATTATTAATACAGGTATGAATTTGTTATATCATGTAGTCAATAATCAATGTTTGTGTGGATTTATCATAAATGTGTTAAAAATATGTTATATATGTACATATTAAATATATGTTATAGTGTGTAAGCGTGCCGGGATGTTTGTATTATTATGATATTATATTCTTATTTATAACACTGTTAAAAGTTAATATATATTGTTTTAAGTCCATGAATTGACGGTGATGGTAGTTGTGAGTATTCTGCGTAAACTATCAAATAAGATAATTGATAAGATAATTGATAATTAACCACTGCAAGCCCGATCTGAGAGGACGCAATGTCACAGGGGCTGCCGCTGAGCGTCATGCCCCGTCTCTTCTTGAATAAAAAGCACCGACATCTCTGAATGAAAGAGCTTTTTTCCACTTTGTATCAACTTCTAAACATACATTTTTTAGTCTACTCTTCGTTTTTCTTTTAAGAATTTCAGTTTTTATCTACTCTAAAATTTCTGGATCATGAATGCGCCTCGCAATCCTATTTGTTTTATTTTTATAGTCAGCAAAGCTTTTGATAAATTTTGTAACTCCGCAACCTGATTTTGCAAGTTAATAGCTTTGTAAGCGTGCCCCGGTGTCTCACCGGGTAGAGCGCACCATTTTCAAGGCTGAGTCCTTACCGCAGCGGCCCTGGTTCGATTCTGGCACGAGGCCATTTGCTGCGTGTCATCCCTTCTCTCTGTCCCCTTTCTCCCCGCACTATCATTATCAATAAAGCATGAAAATGCTGAAAAATTATAATAATAATATTAATAATATAATAATAATAATAGCATTGTACTTAGTGTTGGAAGGTCACCAATGGTATTTGCAAGTTTAATTTTTAAGCGAGTTAGGAAAGTTAAGGACCTCATCTCCTCTCACCAAACAAGTCTTGAGACCGACTCTGGTGTTCCATCAAGTCCGTGACTTCCAGACCTCCGACTCAACACTCCAGTGGAGCTCCCCGCTGAAACGTATCGATGTTCCGGTGTTACCGGTATGCAGTGGTAAGTACTTCCCAAAAGTGGTCCAAGGAAGGACAACCGGTGAACCGGCAACAGGGTCATGGGCATCCATGGGCTTATTGATACACCCGGGGGAGTATCTAGCCCATCTGGTCTGATTCCCCAGAAGAGCTACTGTAGCACAACTTTCTAAGAAAGTTAATGCTGGCTATGATAGAAAAGTGTCAGAACACACAGTGCATTGCAGCTTGCTGCACATGGGGCTGCATAGCTGCAGAGCGGTCAGAGTGCCCATGCTGACCACTGTTCACTGCCGAAAGTGCCTACAGTGGGCAACGTGAGCATCAGAACTGGACCATGGAGCAATGGAAGAAGGCGGGCAGGTCTGATCACATTTAGTTTTCATGTGGATAGCCAGGTGCGTGTGCATCATTAACCTGGGGAAAGAGATGGTACAACTATGGGAAGAAGGCAAACTACCTAAAGGTTGTAGGTTGTAGTAGAGTGTTTAGCTCGCTGCGTAGCCACATACGTCTTCACATGGTGAGTGCAGAAGACGAAACATCGTTAGGTAGGTCGGAACTGTTTTGGCAGCACGAGCAGGACCTACACAATGCTAGGCATGTGGTTTTAATGTTGTGGCGGGTGTAATTAGATGTCCTGGCGTCCGTCTGATATTATAAAACAATATATAAGTGATCTTGCTTTTGGGCATTGTTGGCGATCAAATAATCCACATAATAGAGAATACACATTGGGAATTAACGGTTACCAGATGACCGGGAAACAACTGCAGAAGTGGTGAGGGAGACGGCCGAGAAGGTTCTCGGTGTATCATGCGGGAAGAAGAAGGAAGACAAGTACTCTTGGTGGTGGAATGAGGAAGTACAGGAGAGCATAGAGCAGAAGAGGGTGGCGAAGAAGAAATGGACACAGGAGAACAAGGACTTGTACCGATTGGCTAGACAAAGGGACCAAGCTGAGAAGGATGTACAGCAGATGAGGGTGATAAAGGATAATGATGGGAATGTGCTGACCAATGAGGAGAGTGTGTTGAGAAGGGAGAGAAGGGTGGATGATGTGGAGATAGTGGATCAAGAAGTGCAGCAAATTAGCCATGATGAGGGAAGAACAGCTTCAAGAAGATCAAGAGTGGAAAGGCAGTTGGCCCAGATGACATACCTGGGGAAGCATGGAAATGTTTAGGTTAGATGGCAGTGACGTTCCTAACGAGATTGTTAAACACCATCCTGGAAAGGGAGAGAATGCCATCTTCAAGAATAAGGGAGACGTACAGAGCTGTAGTAACTATGGGGCAATAAAGTTGATCAGTCACAGCATGAAGCTATGGGAAAGGGTAGTGGAGGCTAGGTTAAGAGGAGAAGTGGGGATCAGTGAGCGGCAGTATGTTTTCATGCCAGAAAAGGGTATTACAGATGCAATGTTTGCCTTAAGAATGTTGATGGAAAAGTACAGGGGCCAGAGGGGGTTGCACTGCGTCTTTGTGGAATTAGAGAAAGCATATGATAGGGTGCCAAGAGAGGAAGTGTGGTATTGCATGAGGAAGTCGGGGGTGGCAGAGAAGTACGTAAGAGTGGTACAGGATATGTATGAGGGCAGTCAGACAGTATTAAGGTCTGCAATAGGCGTGACAAAGGCATTCAAAGTGGAGGTGGGATTGCATCAAGAATCGGCTCTGAGCCCTTTCTTGTTTGCAATGGTGATGGAGAGGTTAACAGATGAAATCAGGCAGGAGTCTCCGTGGACTATGATGTACGCGGATGACATTATGATCTGTAGCGAGAGTATGGAGCAGGTATAGCAGAGCCTGGAGAAGTGGAGGCATGCATTATAGAGAAGAGGAATGAAAGTCAGCACGAGTAAGAAAGAATACATGTGCCTGAACGGGAGGGAGGGTGGCAAAAAGCTGAGAATGAAAGGAGTGGAGGTAGAAAAGGCAGATGAGTTCAAGTACTTGGGGTAGACTATCCAAAGCAGCGGAGAGTGCGGGAGAGAGGTGAAGAAGAGAGTACAGGCAGGGTGGAGTGGGTGGAGAAGAGTGTCCCGAGTGATCTGTGACAGAAGGGTTCCAGCAAGAGTGAAGGGGAAGGTCTACAGGACGGTAGTGACACCAGCTATGCTGTATGGTTTAAGAGGCGGTGGCACTGACAAAAAGGCAGGTGGCTGAACTGGAGGTGGCAGATTTTTATTGGGAGTGAAAAGGATGGACAGGATTAAGAATGAGTACTATACAGGGACAGCTCAGGTTGGAGAGTTTGTTGAAAAAGTAAGGGAGACGAGACAAAGATGGTTTGGACAAGTGTGTAGGAGAGATGAGAGTTACATTGAGAGAAGGATGCTGAGGATGGAGTTGCCAGGCAAGAGGAAAAGAGGAAGGCCAAAGAGAAGGTTTGTGGATGTGATGAGGGACAACATGCGGGCGGTGGTGTAAGGGAGGAAGATGTGCAGAACAGAAGGTATTGGAGGCAGATGATCCGCTGGGGCGACCCCTTACGGGAGCAGCCAAAAGGAGAGGAAGACTCACCACCCCACAAAAGATCCATGTTTTGTCGATACATGATGCATCTGATGTTTCTGTTTTTCCATGCACATGTTGTTTGGTTCTATGATTAATTGCCTCACACTGGTGATTCTGCCCCTCTTTGAGTAGTGATCATTTGTTTAAAGACCAAAACATGGTAAGATTGTTCCCAAATAGAGGGATTCGTGGCGGTTCTGTGAAACAAAAAGTTGTGCTCTTGTCACGCCACCAGTCATCCACAGGACAGAGTTGTTGCAAGCAGCTCTTGATGAGTAAAGAATGAATAAAGAGTTAATAATAAAAAGAAGTGATAAATAAAAAGTGACATTGCAGGTTGGGAAGTTGAACTCCACTTGCAGACTAACTCTGTCCTTAATGCAATGGCATACAAATACTCTGTTGTATGCCCAGCATTCTGACAGCACAGGTTAACATTTTTTATAAAATGCACGTATATACAACATATGCAAATAAATACAGACATAATTTCCATTTGCAAAGACAAAATGCAAAGACCTTGACGCGCAGGCAAAATCCAAACAATACAGACTGAAATTTTGGTGCCATGTATACAGAAAACAGTGCAGGGTTCAAGCTGAACTGATTTATGTAGTTTCCCAATTTTCTTACTTGTATGAAATGTAAAAATGTGAACATAACTACGAGAATTGGAGTGGAGCAGATCAGGACACTCCACGGATCAGGACAGAGGAGAGGGAGCCATCTCCGATCCACTGCACTGTCTAAACAGCGGTATACACATCCGTCGATGGTAGTTTCTTTCCTACTTGTATGAAACAAAACATTTTAAATACACTGAGTGTTTTTTATTTTGGATCCATTTAGTTCCTTTAGTTTCCTACTAGTATGAATTTTTTTTTTTTTAATACGACTGTCCTGATCACTGCATGATGAAATAAGCGAAACAAAAAGCCGGTGCATCTTGTGCCGCATCACACATAATGTCTCCCCTTTGGTTTAGGACTTAATTTAGTAAAATGAATTGATGTTTTTGTGTAAACTTAAATAATAAATCCTGCACTTCTCTAACAGGGAGACTTAAATCTATGGCGATGAACATAAACCTTCGGCATGGTTACTTAGCAACCAACTTTGTTTGGTGGTCAATATTTTTATTTTTTATTCCCCACATCCAAGTATTCTATTGGCACTGTTCGACAAAACATGGAAGGCTGCGGTAAATGTATTTTTTACCCATTTTTATTTCTCGTGCACGTGTGGAAAATGCGCAACACCCAAGTCTAGCATATACAGAACCCCGTGCCCATCCGCTGTCCAAACCTATGCATGAATGAAAAAGCAAACCTGCCTTTTAGCCTTTGAGTCCAGGGAGTCTGTGGAACCTCTGTCCCAGGAGTTGTCATCCATCCGCACTGGGCACAGGAGTGGTTTCCAGTCATCCTCCATTATGGTTTGTGCTTTAGGTTAGTGTCTTGCGTTAATAACCTGACAGAGTGGTAACGTACATGAGTAGCATCAGTCTGGGAAAAGAATAAGACATTTAGAAAAAAAATACTTAAGCACAACAACTTGTTGATGAGTTTTGTAACAAGTAAGAAAATATATTTCCAGTTACGTTGCTATAGTTACATTGGCCAGGTATCAAACAGACCACTGGAGATCCACTATAATTTTTCTTTTGTTATTTCAGGGTGAGTTCTGCAATATTCTGCAACCATTAATTGCTCAGACTGATTTAGAAATTGTCATGTGTATTCAGTCATGTTTCGGTGGATAAATGAGCTTTTGCAACAAGAACAAGTCTGTATAATTGTATAACTATTGACTCAGTTACACTCGTTTCGATGCGATTTCATCACCATCCAATAATGTCAAAAAACACAAACTTCATACACTTTCTACTTTATACTGGAATATGCATTAAGCAAACTCAGTATTCCTCAATCTAGGGGTCTTCAACCTTTTTCAATTCAAGGACTCCTTGGACTCCGTGTAACGACTGGTGGAAAGACAGGTAAGAGGACTCAATAGCACAACTCAGACAGGAATCTTGATTTTTAAAAAAAAGTCTTTACTTGCAACAGGTTCGGTACACAGGTAGTCAGTCAGAAGATTGGGCAAACAAATCCAGCAAGGAGCAGACAAAGGGGAGGTCCAGCAGATACTAGGAATATAGCCTGAACACTTGAAACTAGTTAAGAAGAAGAATCTTTAATTATCACTCAACACAACACACTACAACACATGCACACACACACACACACACGCTTTGGATGGTGGCCGGTGAAATGAGGCCTCTGCATTTAACCCATCCTGGCTTGTCCTTCCTCCGGGGGGCAGCCAGGAGCAGTGGGAAGCATTCGTCGATGCACCCGGGGACGAATGTCCATCGCTGGTCAGACAATGATGTGTGCATGTTTTTGGTGGGGGTCCTTACTGACATTAGGTGGAGGAAACCCCATGTGAACACGGGGAGAACATGCAAACTCCACACAGAAGAAGAAGAAGAGAAACAGTCTTTATTCATCACGCAACACACCACACTATAACACATGCTTGCACACACACACACACATGCACATGCTTTGATGGTGGCCGGTGAAATGGATTCTCTGCTTTTGACCCATCCTGGGTTGTCCTTCCTCCGGGGGCACAGCCAGGAGCAGTGGGCAGCATACGTGGACGCGCCCGGGGACCAGGTGATAAATGTCCATGCTGGTCAGACGATGATGGGTGCATGTTTTTGGTGGGGGTCCTTACTGACGTGAGGTGGTGGAAACCCCATGTGAGCACGGGGAGAACATGCAAACTCCACACAGAAAGGCTCCTATTCGGGACATAACCCGCCCGGAGCACGGTGCCAACAGCGCCCCAGGTGGGAATCAAACCCAGGACCTTCTTGCTGTGAGGCAGCAGTGCAATGCACTTTTTTTTTTTACACACATTCGAAATACACTAGGGAGGGAAAAGTAAATTTCTGCACAGGCCGGCATGCAGGCACTCTCACTAGCAAGCCTGTTGGTTATGGCCAACTGCAAATTATGGCCAAAGCAATTCAGCCATGGTCATTTCAGTTGCGTTACTGCAGCGACAACGTTCACGCCAATGTCGGTGGTTATACAGGACAACTATTTTTCCTGTTTCCAGACACCGGGACTTCACTGACCAATTTTTCGTTATGTAGTAAGACTCATATAAGGAGTCATGTTTACACTTGACCGCATGTCAGTTCTGGTCACAAAATAATCAACACCACGGAGCTCCCTCTGTATCTCATCTTTCATTTTCATGTAGATACTGGTACCGCTGTCTTTGAGAAACATATCACACACCACAGCAAAAGATGCCATCTTGCGCATTTCTAAAATCGCCAGGAGCAAAATAAGTTGAAAAAACCTTTCTTGAAGGATTTTTCCAGATTTGTATTCCTTTGTGTTTTTTTGATCTATTAACGTATTTTTTCAAAACAGAGTTTGCTTTATAAATAGTAGAAAAAAGTTAAACCGTGGACCGGTTCCGTTACATTACATGGGAAAACGCAGTTCACTCACCGAGACGCGGACCAGCGCTGAATAACGCCGATCGATCGTTTCCTTTAAAGCGAATGTCCAGGTGAAGATCATTCATCCATATTCCATGTGATGTGAAGTCACAATGTGAAACCATTTTGATAGAATTCAACCTTTAAATCGTACTACTCTTACACACACTCACTGTTGTGAAATGGCGAGGAAGAAAACCCTTTGCGTCACGCACCTACGTCACTTCTGTAAACAGACAGTTAAAGCGCAGCACGGGGTGTTTCGGTCGCACTTGTCTGTGAAAACTTGCTTCTCCGTATCGTTATGGATTATGCGAAGTGGGTGGCGGAAGCTCTGAATCATAATTCGGACCTTAATCTGACCAGTGCGATAGATCCAAGTCAGTGTTAGCAGCGCGTACTGGACTTCATTTTCCGCGATGTTAGTCAGTTCTCCGACAGCGATGCGGAGAAAGACAGCGTTGTTGAATCTGATATAACTCTGGACCCGGAGAACATTTCAAACAGTGGATTTCACACTTAATTTATTTGATGATGAAACAGAATATTTTCAAGAACCACCAGAGGAGACCGACAATACGTCCGTTTAAGTTGATGACGTGATGAAGTTCGTTGGGGTTGGTGACAGATTTTCAGATTTCAGATTTTCTGAGACTCATAATATTGATAGACTCTACATTTTGTTGTGTTGTCCGTACTTTTAAACTCCAAAATAATTCCACTTTTAAAAAACTTGTATATTCTTACTGTTAAATAAAAGCTTTTTTAAAAACAAAATTAGTTGTGTGTTGTTGAGCTGTTCATGATTGGCCCATTGAGCAGGATGTTAATTAGCCATGAGGCTTTGTTTGTCCGCCAACCCCATTTGCATTCTGGGAGCTGGCTGAATGAGCCTGGTGTGGGTAAAACTTTGGAGGTGATTATCTCAGCAACGCGGTTTTCCACACCCTTGTCATTAACCAGTCATAGCTTTAAAACGGGTTGTTATACGGGTATTCTTTTATTGCAAATTTGCCAAATTGGTTCATTTGAATCATCTGGTTCTCTGTCTTCATCCTGTTTGAATCCAAAATGGGCCCAAATTGGCAACATAACGTTGGGTTTGCAAACAAACGCCATCTTGATTTTACCTCTCCACTTTAGTGAAATGTATTCTTGTCAGCAACGAGTGCATCCAGTGAATGCATGTGACAGCCAGGTTATGTGCATTCACTGGATGAGATGATTTCATTCCATCAATCAGGGCGCTGTAAGTTGCTACAACTATCAGAAATGTTAGGAACTTCGGTTTAGTCAAACCACCTGAAATTTTTATTGAGAAGACTATATTAAGCAATGTTATTTGCTTATATTAACGTAATTACTATTATTAACAGTTGTGGTGTGGAAATTTCTAGATTTTAAGATGCATTGCGATGCGGACATGGATGATTCTACATCGATGTAGTGACAGAACATAATCAGGAGTTTGGAAATAAAAACATAAAATGGAAAAAAAGAAAAACAGCCCTACCATTAATTTCTAATTAACCGATATTTTTTTGTGATTAAAATAATAGCCTAGAGCCCAACTTCAGCAGGACAATAAAGTTGTAAAGTTACGTCACTCACGCAGGAACACCCCCCTTTTGTATTGAATTGTGGGATTGTGGGCGTTACTTTTAGATGGGAGATATGGCCGAGAGAGGCATGGATCAGCAGCAGGCGATTAAAGTGCACCCAGTATTTTGAAAGCAGATATCTGGGCGCATTTCGGATTTTATGAACTTACTGGGAAGCACGAACTGGACACGATACACGCGGTGTGTAAAATATGCCTCACAAAAAGGTAATAATTCGGTAATACGACGAATTTTTGAAACCACGTCAGCCCTTTGCACCCTGTGCTAATGTCTGCAACCATAAAGAATACAGAGAGCCAAGCTTATCAACCAAGAATTGAGGAGGCGCTGTGAACTTTGTTGTCCAACTCTGAGAGAGGAAAGAGAATCACCCAATATGTGGCAGCTTTCATAGCTATGGGGATCTTCCACAAAGTCACTTTACAGAAACAACTTCTTCTTTCGGATGCTCCCGTTAGGGGTCACCACAGCAGATCATCTGCCCCAAATACCTTCTGTTCTGAGCATCTTCCTCCCCTACACCAACCGCCTGCATGTCCTCCCTCACCATATCCATAAACCTTCTCTTTGGCCTTCCTCTTTTCCCTTTGCCTGGCAGCTCCATCCTCACCAGTGGTGATAGTGGCGCCGCCCCTAGCGTTCGCCTACGCCGGCGCTCCGGTTGACTCTTGCACTTTTTAGTATTTTTTTCCATTTTTTATCATAATGTACGCCAAAAAAGCATCGACGGTTACCTCATACGACCGCAAGGCACTCATGGATATAAAAATTTCCCTAAACAAACAACTTTGGGACTTTTTAACCGTGGAAGCAGAGTGGCCGACGGAAATCCTACGCGGGAACACTCGCGACAACAACTACAACAAAAATGGAGTCGCTGTTCCACGAGCCGGCCCACGGAGGAAGCACCGAGGTAAACGAGGCGGCATTCGGGTCAGAATGAGGACGCAACCTTACCGTCCACCTCTGCCAAGCATCCTTCTTGCTAACGTCCAGTCCCTGGAGAACAAGATGGATGAACTTCGAGCGAGGATTCAATTCCATCGAGACACGAGGAACTGTTGCGTCCTCTGCCTGACGGAAACATGGCTGACCCCACTGGTGCCGGATGAAGCCATACGTCCAGCCGAGGCCTTCTCCGTGTTCCGCGGCGACAGAACGGGAGAGTCGGGGAAATCCAAAGGTGGAGGCATCTGCTAATGGTAAACAACTGCTGGTGTAACACCAACAACACCAAATTCCTCTCCCACTCCTGCTCGCCGAACCTGGAACAGCTGACCATCCTATGCCGTCCATTTTCTCTCCCCCGGGAATTTAGCATGGTCATTATTACAGCCGTTTAAATCCCAATGCAAGCAGACACAGACGCAGCTCTGTACGATGTGTTGTGCGGATTTCAGAACAGACATCCCGATGGGGCTGTGGTGGTGACTGGGGACTTTAACAGGGCGAACCTTAAAAAAGTTCTGCCGAATTTCCACCAACACATCACGTGTGCCACCAGGGAAGACAGAACTCTGGACCATTGTTACACTCCTTACAAGAACGGATACAAGCCCGTGTCGCTTCCTGCTTTCGGGAAATCAGATCACGCCGCGATCTCGCTGCTTCCTGTTTACAGGCCTCTGATCGCGCGGGATCTGGTGATGACGAGGGAAGTGAAGCGGTGGACGGACCAATCAGAGGCTGCGCTTCAGGACGCTCTGACTGACGTAGACTGGGACGTGTTCCGAGCGAGTTCAAGTGACGTCAGCGAGTTTACGGAGGTTGTAGTGAGTTTTGTGGCTACGCTCGCAGATGAAATCGTTCCCACGGTGAAAGTTCGGATATTTCCAAACCAGAAACCATGGGTTGATAAATCCATCCGCTGCGCTCTGAATGCGCGCACGGCTGCTTACAACGACGGACTTGTATCTGGTAACATGGACAACTACAAAGCGGCGTCGTACAATCTGCGGAGGGCGGTGAGGGACGCTAAACGGACGTACAGAGACACCGTGGAGCTGCAGATGGAGCCGGGGGACACAAGACGCTTGTGGGAGGGGCTGCGAACAATAACAAACTACAAGAGCAGCTCCTCCCCAGCCACGAGTGCGGACGCCTCCCTGGCCAACCAACTGAACTCCTTTTATGCGCGATTCGAGTCTGGCAGCAGCACCGCTAGCTCGCCGGCTAATTGGAGTTACACCGCTGGGGACGAGCGCGCACTCTCAGTGTCCGTGCACGAGGTCAGGAGGGCTTTGATGCGGGTGAACACCAGGAAAGCTGCGGGGCCAGACGGCATATCTGGACGAGTACTGAAGACCTGTGCTAACCAGCTAGCTCCGGTGTTCACCACAATATTCAACATCTCCCTGGCTGAATCAGTGGTCCCGTCCTGCTTCAAGAGGTCCACCGTCGTTCCTGTCCCGAAGATCGCCTCTCCAACCTGCCTGAATGACTACCGTCCGGTGGCCCTCACCTCGGTGGTCATGAAGTGTTTCGAGAGGCTGATTAAGGATTACATCTGCGCCTCCCTCCCCCGCACCTTGGACCCGTTGCAGTTCGCAGCAGAACAGATCCACGGATGACGCGGTCTCCCAGGTACTGCACACCACGCTCACGCACCTGGATGGCCAGAAGGGGGCCTATGTGAGAATGCTGTTCATTGATTATAGTTCAGCTTTCAACACCATAGTTCCCACCAGACTGGCTGTCAAGTTGTTGGAGCTAGGATTGAATGCTCCGCTGTGCACCTGGATCCTGGACTTCCTCACAGGCCGCCCCCAGGTGGTCAAGGTGGGGAAGTACATGTCAAGCTCCCTCACCCTGAATACAGGATCCCCCCAGGGTTGCGTCCTCAGCCCCCTACTGTACTCCCTGTACACACATGACTGTGTGGCCAGGTCCAGCTCCAACACCATCATCAAGTTTGCTGACGACACCGTGGTCGTGGGCCTGATCACCGACTGCGATGAGAAGGCCTACCGCGAGGAGGTGGCTGACCTGTCACTCTGGTGCCAGGACAACAGCCTACACCTGAACGTCAGCAAAACCAAGGAGCTGATTGTGGACTTTAGGCGTGGATCACAATCGAGGACGCACGCGCCCTTGTGGATTAATGGGACTTCTGTCGATAGGGTGAGCAGCTTCAGATATCTGGGAGTCCACATCACAGAGGACTTAACATGGACTGTTCACACAGACACTCTGGTGAGAAAGGCGAGGCAGCGTCTCTACCACCTCAGGCAGCTGGGGAAATTCCGGGTCTCGGTGAGGATCCTCAAGTCCTTCTACTGTGGAGCAGTGGAGAGCATCCTGACAGGCAACATCACTGCCTGGTTTGGGAACTGTACTGCCCAGGACAGGCGGGCCCTGCAGAGGGTGGTGCGTTCAGCTGAACGTACCACTGGAACTACCCTCCCCCCTTGCAGGAGTTATACACCAGGAGGTGTAGTAGCAGAGCCCGTAGGATCATGAAGGATCCTCATCACCCCAACAACGGACTGTTTCAGCTGCTGCGGTCAGGCAAGCGCCTCCGCAGTCACGCAGCGAGAACAGAGAGACTGAGACGGAGTTTCTTCCCTCAAGCCATCAGAACTGTCAACGCTGACCTCACCAGGGGTCCTAACTGAGCCATGCACTAGGCTCCACTACCTACTGTACTGTATGTAGCATACTGTACCGCATACTGTATCACTGTTCAGGGTTGTTCGTGAAGCCGTATTGCTGCGCCGTACTGTTGTATACTGTGCTGTATTATCCCAAACACTACCTCACACTATTCACATTCACATGCCACTTTAATTCACATGCCACTTTAAATGCACATATCTGTATATACATAGGCATATTACTTCAACCTATTCCCTTTTATTTCGATTTATTTTTTATTGTATTTTATTCTATATATTTTTTATCTTATTCTATAAGTATTCCACTTACTGTATTACGTTTTAGGAGTCAGTTAGTCGGTCTATTAGAAAGGAATTTTCTACTTTTTATTTTTATTTTATTTTTGTGCTTTTTCCTAGGACTTATTGTGTGCTATCACCGGGTGCGTTGCATTACATTTCACTGCATATATGTATGGAAGTATGTATATGTATGTGACAAATAAAAAGTCTTGAATCTTGAATCTTGAATAAGAGGACAGAAGCAGATAAGGGGGGGAAGAGGAACTCTAGAAGAAAAATGCTTCCCATGAAGGACAATAGGCCTTCATGCCCCTCTGCTCCCAAAAGAAAGGCCTCATTGCTGCTTGTGAGTTTGCTGGGAGATGCTTTCACTGAATGTACTGTACAAGCGAAGACCACCAGGGCCAGGGCTGAGGAGGAAATAGTGAGATACTGTTAAGCCCTATTTCTGCCTCTCACTGAGGATCCTTTGAACTGGCATGTCCATGAGGTCACATTTGCTCTCCTCTCCAGGTTGGCCAAGAGATACTTGTGCATCCCAGGTACAAACGTGTCTACAGAGAGAGTTCTCAACTACACTCTCAAACCAGAACATGTGGATCACCCTGTGTTCTTACACAAGAACCTACAAATTCCCAAATGCTGATGAGTGAGCAATTTTGTACTCACATTTAACTTATACTGAAAAGGTCTAAAAGGTTCATTTACATCGATACTGGGATTTAACATTTTCACACAAATATGTGTAGGCTCTGCCTTTACCATTTATTTTGGTTTACAATTGAATTTAACATGCCATTTATGTTTACATTTTGACATTATTTTATTTTATTAACAAGTATCACAGCTGCTATGTGATGTAGTCTGATATTTCAGAAAGCAGTTTTGAAATAAATAGAGTTTTGATTTATCTGACTGCTTGTATTTATTGATGAAAACTTGCCCATATGCAGCAATACATAAAATTGAGGATACGATGCATCACAATGTATCGCATCCTCAATTTTCTGTATTACTGCAATCGTTGACAGATGAATCATAATCGAATGGCCAGTGAAGATTCAAACCTCTAATTAACAGTAATACAATTATTATTATTATTAGTAGTAGTAGTAGTAGTAGTAGAAATAGTAGTAGTAGTAGTAGTAGTAGTAGCCTAGTTGTTGTTTTAATTATTACAAGGCTATTATTATTATGATTATGACAGTCTACTGCAAAAAGGAGATTTAAAAAATGCTTGTTTTGCTATGTTACCCAACCCCATCCCAGATTAGCGGAAGAGCATGGTAAACTTCAAAGACAGTGCACTTCAGAGACCGCCCGATTGTTGCATGGAGAAGTATTTTTTTTAGAGGGATCGTGTGGTGTTTAAGCATAAGCAAAATTATTTACACACACACACACACACACACACACACACACACACACACACACATACATACATACATACATACATACATACATACATACATACATACATACATACATACATACATACATACATACATACATACATACATACATACATACACATACACATACACATACACACACACACACACACACACAGTATACACACACACACACACACACACACACACACGGCGTGTTTCCCTTTAGAGGGCGTAGTCCACTCGGTGACAGCACTGACCTTCAATGACCTTCACCAACAAATAGGCAGATAACTGAAAGGTGCAGTTCAGACTGTTGCTGCAGACAATTTAGGAGCTCACGGAATGGCGGGCTTTGTTGAGAATTTTACAGGCCCCTATTTAAAATACAGCCTCTTGTATTGAATGTGCGTTGAATATTCTGTTTATATATTCTGGGGGTATTCAATTATTTTATGGTGACTGTAACATCTGTCTAGGGACTACAGATGAAAAATAACCTCTTGGCTAACTATGGTGCATTTACAGCAATGCTTATAAATGTGCACTTTTCCTGTTAAATAAATTAACAAATAAATAAATGAGGTGAGATCAGAAACTTTCAGCCTCGGAATTAATTAAATACCTATAGAAAAATAAATGGTAATAAAAACATGATAGTAATAATAATATGGTAATGGTAATTATAGAAAATTGCAGTTATTGCATACATCATGGTTTCATTCATTCTATTACTAGTCGCCATTTTAAAATAAAAAACACGTAAAAAAATAAAAGGTTTGATGGCCGAACGGGAGGTTTCAGTACTTTGGCTCCTGCAAAAATATTTTTTATTAATATGGCTACTGAACTGGGAAAGGTTGACTACCACTGACCTCGAACATTATACAAAATTTATAAGGTTGTTTGGGGCAGGATTGAGGCAAAGCACAGTTTATAACAACACACCAGTTTCTCTTAAAACACACCCCTCTCTGGCTGTGAAACATCAGTTTATGATGGGGTACCACTGGTCATCTCCAAGTGTTGATAAACCAATGCTCAATGTCTCAAATGAATCTACTGAGCCATTAGGTTTTTTGAAGGAGAACTTCAAAGCTCAAGTCTTTCAAACAAAGATATCCTGATCTATTTGAAATAGATCTTGCAAAAAATGTTTGGAGCAAGGGAACAGACTACATGACGGGTATGGTAGCTGTCTATGGTTCTATAGGTGGATAGTCTGAGTTTAGGGAAATCCATCAAATATGCATTTTGCATCAGAGACTGTTTTTTGTTGTGAACGTGTTTGTGTGGATGGTATAGAGAGCACTATGGAGCCTATGAGCTGACTCCATCTCCGAAACAAGAACTTGCTCTTGGTTGATGAACATCTCTTGGCTGCCTATCTGGTTGGGTGTGCGCAGACAGTCACCCTGAAAAGATCAATCTGCATTTAAAGTAAGGTAACAAGTTAAACACAACGGTTGGTTACATATGGTCACGTGAAAATTAGGGCGCACTCTTACGGTTCTATGTTATTATTATATATTATTTTATATTCCGGACAGGGAAAGCCAGGGAATTTATGCAATTTGTTGACCAAGTCATGGAATATCTGAAAATATCTTATATTTTGTGGGTCTCATTTTTAAAATTCACTCACTATTTGCCAAAATATTTTTCATGTCGGAAACATTAGCAATTTTTACTTGATTAGTGGATTCATGTGCATTGGTGGTTATTATTAGGGTTGGGCTGGTGTAAAAACTTTCAAACCGGTTTTATATGAAGCCAAATCAGACTTACAAATTTTACCACTAGCTTGTGTACCACTAGCAATAGACTCAGCAGCCATTCCCGAGTTGGTGGCACACAGCCTGTCAGACACTAGTAGCTCTGTTACAAACAAACATAATATTATGATAATTACGTCGTTATATTGCTTATTACTAGTGCAATACAACCATTTTTACATCAAAATTAGAGTGCATAAGAAGGTTTTTTTGAATGCAAGAAAAACCTACTTATATAAGCGATTGATGCCTGTCCCATTGCAAGGAGAGGAGTTTGCCTTTCTTTTTTTTTCTGATGTGGTTTTTTGCAAATGGCCCATCAAATCATCGGCAAAACACTTAGATTTTATTGAAAAAATAAATACAAAATTATTATGTACATAAACGTATTTTTATGGAAAAATAAAGATAATTTGTGGTATTTTTTCTTTAAAACTTTAAAAAATGCATCATCACTAAAAACTTATGGTGGCCGTACTACATCCAAGCGGACCACGACCAACGTGCACCTGTACATTTTTGAACTTGTTGATAATTAAAATGGATAGTTGGCTAGCATCAGGCACAATGAAAAGGAAAGTAGCCATTGGTACATCATCCACAAGTAAAGCCCCAACAGGACATTGAACAGGCGGTATAGTCTCGCTTGTCAAACAAAAAAGAAAGGTTCGGAGAAAGTATAGCACTGAATATTTATCATTGGGATTTTTTTGGACAGGCACGGAAGACAAACCGCTGTCCATGGTGTCTTCCGAGATTTTATCAAACAAAGCTCTGAAGCTATGTAAACTGCGGCGTCACCTCAAGACAAAACATCAACAGTATATGTTGAAGCCGCTTGAATATTTAGATAATAAACTCAAGGAGTATGAGGGCAAGAAGAAAGTCGTCGAAACATCATGTATGGGCACTGAGAATGCAAAGGCAGCAAAGCTTCTCTGTGTAGTTATGTATCCCTACAAACTTCCTGCAATACTATGACAGTGAAAAGGAATGTAAAGGAGGAAATCCCAGACTTATCTATGGGAAAGCATGGGAACGGTTGTATAGCTCTTGCCTTGGATGCACTGTGCCATCACCGCCTTACTAACTTCAATGACACCCATTAGGTTCATTAGTTGGAATGTGAGAGGCTTGGGCTCACCTGCTAAATGTAGCAAAATCCTAACTCACCTCACCAAGATGAACCCCAGCTTCTGTCTACTGCAAGAAACCCATCTCACTGCATCTGAGCACCTCAAACTCAAGCTAAATGGGTTAATCAGATGTTTTCCACATCATAAAACTAAAAAGAAAGAGGTGTCTCTATATTGATCAATAAAAGTACAACATATCAAACTAAAACCACAATATCAGGCCCAGAAGGGCATTACATAATAATTAATGGGATTTTAGGTAACATCAAATTAACCGTAGCTAATATTTATGGCCCCAATGAGGATGACCAAATTTCTTTCACAATATACTTTCAAAACTCTTAGAATTCTCTGAATCAATTATCATATTGGGAGGAGACTTCAACACTGTACTGGATCCAGGTTTAGACTGTTCTCAAGCTAGAAATATTCCCAAATCCTGGCGTTCATCGGACACTATAGAACAATATATGAGTGATCTTGCTCTTGGGGATTGTTGGCGATCAAATAACCCACATTCTAGAGAATACACATATTATTCACCACCCCACCAAAGTTTCTGTAGAATCGACCTTTTCTTGACAGGTAACTCCACAGTGTCCAAAATCACTAAACCTGAAATCCACCCTTTTGTAATTACCGATCACAGACCGATTAGTTTCAACCAGATAAATGAAACAAATCAGAACCCTCCCAAAATAAAGTCGAACAGCGACTAAAGGAGTTGCACTCCCAACCAGCCCACTCATCCACCAATTACATCTTAACTTGATACTATCATCCATCAAAAGACACAATTCCTTATCCAACGAACAAGAGCAAATTATTTTGAATGCAATGACAAATCATGTCAATTTCTTGCCAATCAATTGAAACGCGACAGAGAAAAATCACTTATTACAGCCATCAAAGATCCACAGGGTAGAATAACATGTAATACATCAATAACATATTTAGAGACTTATAATAACCTGTATCACTCGGATAATGAATCTAATATATCAAACATTCACTCCTTCCTGAATGATATTGACCTTCCTAAACTTTCGACGGTGCAGGCTACCGCCTTAGATCAACCACTTACTCTAGAAGAACTCAGGAAAGCTCTCTGCCCAACAATAAATCACCTGGATCAGATCTCTAACCAGTGGAATTTTATTAACACATAACACTTCTGGCCACTTATCTCCCCATTATTCATCAGAATGGTTACAGAGGTCAAGTCAACCGCCACAATGCCTCCGCACATGAATACTGTTCTCATTTCGGTTTTGCTCAAACCCAATAAGGACCCAACCCTCACCTCCAGTTGTAGACCCACAAGCCTTATTAATTGCGACCTTAAGACTATAAGTAAAACACTAACCAACAGAATTGGAAAAAGTAATTCCATTTATAATGCACCCAGACCAAACAGGCTCTGTCAAAGGCAGACACTCATCCAGCAATATGCGTTGTTTAGAGTCTGATCAGCATATCTCAAAGGAACAACTTTAATACTATTATTGCCTCTTTGGATGCCGAAAAAGCATTTGACAGAGTTAATTGGACATATCTCTGTTCAATCCTCAACAAATTTGGCTTTGGAGAATCACTCATTCAATGGATCAGAATCCTCTACAACTCTCCATCTGCTTCTGTCATCACCAATGGTTACACTTCACAGCATCTCACTCTACAACGCGGCACAAGCGAAGGATGTCCGCTCTACCCTTTACTATCTTTATTGAACTCCTTGCGGCGGCCATTCGTCAAAACAGTAATATTGTAGGCAAACAAACAGGAAACTCTGTTCACAATCAGTTTGTATGCAGACGATATCTTGTTGTACAAGATACATACATATCATCCCTACCGGAGGTGTTCAAACTTATATCAAAATTCTCAGCTATCTCAGACTATTCAATAAATTCCCTGTCCCGAAGATCGCCTCTCCAACCTGCCTGAATGACTACCGTCCGGTGACCCTCACCTCGGTGGTCATGAAGTGTTTCGAGAGGCTGATTAAGGATTACATCTGCGCCTCCCTTCCCCGCACCTTGAACCCGTTGCAGTTCGCGTACCAGCAAAACAGATCCACGGATGACGCGGTCTCCCAGGTACTGCACACCACGCTCACGCACCTGGATGGCCAGAGGGGGGCCTATGTGAGAATGCTGTTCATCGATTATAGTTCAGCTTTCAACACCCTAGTCCCCACCAGACTGGGTGTCAAGCTGATGGAGCTCGGATTGAATGGTCCGCTGTGCACCTGGATCCTGGACTTCCTCACAGGCCGCCCCCAGGTGGTCAAGGTGGGGAAGTACATGTCCAGCTCCCTCACCCTGAATACAGGATCCCCCCAGGGCTGCGTCCTCAGCCCCCTACTGTACTCCCTGTACACACATGACTGTGTGGCCAGGTCCAGCTCCAACACCATCATCAAGTTTGCTGACGACACCATGGTCGTGGGCCTGATCACCGACTGCGATGAGAAGGCCTACCGCGAGGAGGTGGCTGACCTGTCACTCTTGTGCCAGGACAACAGCCTCCACCTGAACGTCAGCAAAACCAAGGAGCTGATTGTGGACTTTAGGCGTGGATCACAATCGAGGACGCACGCGCCCTTGTGGATTAATGGGACTTCTGTCGATAGGGTGAGCAGCTTCAGATATCTGGGAGTCCACATCACAGAGGACTTAACATGGACTGTTCACACAGATACTCTGGTGAGAAAGGCGAGGCAGCGTCTCTACCACCTCAGGCAGCTGAGGAAATTCCGGGTCTCGGTGAGGATCCTCAAGTCCTTCTACTCTGGAGCAGTGGAGAGCATCCTGACAGGCAACATCACTGCCTGGTTTGGGAACTGTACTGCCCAGGAGAGGCGGGCCCTGCAGAGGGTGGTGCGTTCAGCTGAACGTACCACTGGAACTACCCTCCCCCCCTTGCAGGAGCTATACACCAGGAGGTGTAGTAGCAGAGCCCGCAGGATCATGAAGGATCCTCATCACCCCAACAACGGACTGTTTCAGCTGCTGTGGTCAGGCAAGCGCCTCCGCAGTCACACAGCGAGAACAGAGAGACTGAGACAGAGTTTTTTCCCGCAAGCCATAAGAACTGTCAACGCTGACCTCACTAGGGGTCTTAACTGAGCCATACACTAGGCTCCACTACCTACTGTACTGTATGTAGCATACAGTACCGCATACTGTGTCACTGTTCAGGGTTGTTCGTGATGCCGTATTGCTGCGCCGTACTGTTGTATACTGTGCTGTATTGTCCCAAACACTACCTCACTCTATTCACATTCACATGCCACTTTAATTCACATGCCACTTTAAATGCACATATCTGTATATACATAGGCATATTCCTTCTATCTATTCCATTTTATTTCAATTTATTTTTATTGTATTTTATTCTATATATTTTTATCTTATTCTATAAGTATTCAACTTACTGTATTACGTTTTAGGAGTCAGTTAGTCGGTCTATTAGAAAGGAATTTTCTACTTTTATTTTTATTTTTTTTTCCTAGGACATATTGTGTGCTATCACCGGGTGCGTTGCATTATATTTCATTGCATATATGTATGAAAGTATGTATATGTATGTGACAAATAAAAATCTTGAATCTTGAATCAGTGGGGGGGACTAATGCTGCAACCCAGAAACTTCCCTTAACCATCATAACGGGCAATATTAGATGCCTTTGTATTAATATCTCCACCAATCTGTCAGATTTGTTTACCCTTAACTTCACTCCATTGCTCAAATCCATTGAAGAAGACCTCATTCGATGGAACAACCTACCCATCTCACTAATTGGTAGGATAGCAGTAGTGAAAATGAATATACTTCCAAAAATAATGTATTTTCAATGACCCCAGTGCAACTGACAGTATATTGGTTTTATACTGTAGACTCAATAGTCAGCAAATTTAATTGGAAATACGAATTAAGAAGAAACCGAGAATTAAACTAGCAACACTACCGAAAAACAAAGATTGTTGAGGCCTAGCAGCGCTAAACTTTAGATACTACTATCTAGCAAACCATCTTCAATTTATAATTAAATGGCTACAACCAGAGCCACAATTGGCCCATGGATGGCAAGACATTGAACAAACTGAATGTCAAGAGTTATCATTATCTGATCTCCCATTCGTTACTGAATCAATAAGGAAACATAATTGCTTTAAAAACCCAATTATCGCAACAACTCTGTCAGCCTGGTGGAAATTCCCCAAACTCGGTGGTCACACTCTATCTTCAAACAAATTCACTCCAATCTGGCACAACCCAGATTTTCTGGTTAAAAACAGACCAATAACCTTGGGAAGGAAAATAAATTACTCATCTGGAACACATTTTTAAAAATAATTCTCTTATATCCTTCCCAACCTTAACCCAAAGGTATAATATCGATGGCCACGGCTTCCTTTAATTCCTTCAATTACAGCAGTCTCTAAAAGTTCAAATCAAATTGACGAACAACATCCTACAACCACCTCAAATGATTGAACATCTCACTCATATTGGACACTTGAAAAATCCCTTTTCCAGAATATACAAACTTTTATCAAAAACAAATGACACCTTCTCTTTACCTACAATGAAATTGGAAAGAGACCTTGCTCACATGCTCGGCAGCTGGGGGCTGACCAGGGGCCTGACCAGGGGCCTGATGGGGGCGCGGAGCTGCTCGGCATGGTGGAGGTGCATGGTGGACTGCTCTGTGCCCGTGGCTGATCGCTGTAGGTTGGCTGCCACCAGGTACAGGAATTGGGCGCGCTGAGGCACAGTTGGGTCCAGGGGGGGGGGTCCGTGTGGTTGCTCCCGGCCTTGCCTCCTGCGCCCCTGGATCGATCCAGACGCGATTCGCATCTCTCTCCCAGTGCCAAAACTCATACTCAGCACATACACCACACTATTGTGTGGTGTATGTGCTGAGTATGGGTTTTGTATGTGTGTATGTGCTTTTTTGCGCCTGCGGCCCAGGTTCTGTGCTGCATCTTGTGCCTGCACCTGGGCATTGGTTGTATGTGTGTGCCCCTGGGGTGCAGGGTCTCCTCGTGCACCCTGGGAATGGGTAATGCTCCTCGGGGCGGGGCGTGGGGGTTGCTCCACGGCCCTCTGGCTCCTCTGGGGGCCCAGGGGTCTTCTGTTGGCGCAGGGCAGGGTACTCGGGGCTTTCCTGCAGCCGTAGGGTGTCTACAGGGCTGCGGAGTTCGGGGGGCTTCGGGGCCCTTTCCACTGCTTGAAAGCGCCGCAACATAATACCGACCTTCTACACCAGTACCAATGGGGATAAGTCATGTACACTCAACAGTGGACACACACACACACACACACACACACACACACACACCTGCTTGGAATGCACCCCAGCACCCTCCTGGTTGCATTCCTCTCCTTTCCTCCCTCATTTACTGCCTAACTATGACAGGAAGAGGCCATGTGACCAGTTGTAGTTCCAGTTTTCCTGGACCTAATTAACTGTTTTTCAATACATGTTGTCGTCCAATGTTTATATTTTTGTGTAAATGTTGTTTGTTTCTATGTTTATTTGTCTCACCCGTGGTGATTCTCCCCCTCTTGAAGTAGTGATCAGTTGTTTATAGACCAAAACATGATAAATAGTTCTCCAAAGAGGGGGGTTGGTGGTGGTTATCCATTAGCAAAAACTGTGCTCTTGTCATTCTACAGGTCATCCACAGGACAGAGTTATTGCAGCAGTTCTTGATGATTTAAGAATAAATAAATGTGCGCCCCAGGTGTGCAGGTTGTCCTAGCACTCTCTGGGACTGGTTTATGCTCCTCTGAGCCATGCGTGGGTGTTGCTCTGCAGGCTCCCGGCTTCTCTGGGGGCTGGTGGGGTCTTCTGCGGCTGCAGAGCAGTGTGCTCTGTGCTTTCCTGCGGTCGTGGAGTGTCTATACGGCTTGGGACTCAGGGGTGGCTTCAGGGCTTTTTCAGGTGCTTGGATGTGCTACAATATAATTCCGACCTCATAGACACACACACACACCTGCTTTGAACACACCCCAGAACACCCTCCTGGTGAGAGCCCTCTCCTTTCCCCCCTCATTTACTGCCATAACTATGACAGAAAGAGACCACATTCTGAATTCCAGTTTCCTTGGACTTAATTAACTGTTTTGTCTGACGTTTCTATGATTGTTTTGCCATGTACATTTTGTTTGGTTCTATGTTTATTTGTCTCACCTGTGGCGATTCTCCCCCTCTTAGAGTAGTGATTAGTTGTTTATAGGCCAAAACATGGTAAGATTGTTCTCCAAAGAGGGGGATTGGTGGTGGTTCTGTGTAACAAAAAGCTCTGTTCTTGTCCCCCGGTAGGTCGTCCACAGGACAGAGTTGTTGCAAGCAGCTCTTGATGATTAAAGAATGAATAAAGAGTTGCATTACAGTTTGAGAGGTTGAACTGCACTTGTAGACTTAACTCTGTCCTAGATGCAATGGCATCCAAATACTCAGTTTTGTATTCCCAGCATGCTGTCAGCAAAGGTTTAAAAAGTAACGTTACAATTGCTACATTCAGTTGTACCTCTTTGCTATGGTGGTATTTCTTCCCAACCTCATCCTAATTTAGCTAAGCAGTAGTATGTAGTAGTATGTCTTGTGTGTATGTTAAATTGTTTGATGTTTCAGATAAATGCAGAATTCAAATGGATAACAACCATGCCTCTACAGTCAAGGCTTCTCTTACAGCTAAATCTACACTCCACAAATCTGCTGAAGGTGTTTAAGAGATCAGGGCAGCAAGGAAAGAAGCTAAAAGACATGTCTGCTGTAAGAAAAAATATATATAAATATAAACATATACTATAACTATAACATACTACATATAACTATACTACTATAACTATAACATTACAGATTGAACTAATCCTCGATGCCAAAAATATGTGTGTGTATATTACAGTATACATTACATTAATTTATTTATGTAAATATAAATTAAAAATTAAAATTAAAACATGAATAAAGACACTGGGTGTAACTACGCAACCGGTTAGAAACCGGCACTAAAACGGTTAATCTGGCGTGCACACACAGCGGGGAGTCTGAAACTAGATACTCGGGGGAGGGGAAATAACAAAGGAGGGACAGCCCCGCAAAGGGGGGTGTGTCGCTTGTAGCAAAGTGACGAGGAAACAACATTTCGGCGGACTCCTGGTTGAAATGTCTGCTTGATGAGACACGCAGCTTGGGACTCACTACGTCGATGTATAAAGTTTTTTATTTTTTTGTTAGATTCTCAAACCGTCCAATAAACTCTCCGTAGCTCAAAGTTCCAGTTTCATTGCATTATTCCGGATTTGGAAATTTTGAACATGACAAATTGGTGACCCCAACGTGATCCCATTACAAGGCTGCAGAGGAGTTCCGAAAGCCTGAACAGCTGCGATACTTCCATGGGTACCCGCTAAAAGGTGAGCAGAGCCATTTCATGAAGTCTGCATAGATTAGATAGGAATATTTTAGGTGGAAGTGTTGTACTGTTAAAGGCTGGACGAACAACTTTGTGGTTTTGGGGATGTATTGTTGAATGATGCATGAATAATAATTGTTTAATATTGTGTAACGTTTGGGCCCGTGTGTAGAGAATACATCCAGTTTGCTTAAACTGAGCGACGTTTTGGTGATGAACAGTGTTTCACTCGCGAAGTAATTCCGAATCCCGTTTAGGCTCAGTTGTTGAAAAAGACCTCCAGTGTGCCTAAACTGAGTGATGTCTGGCGATGAAAAATGTTAAACTCAGACTTCAGAAGGGTAGTCTATAGTCAGTAATTTCATTTAAGGGTGAAAGGCCCGGCCTACTTTAAATAGTAAAGAAGCCAAGCATTTGATGGTGAAAGGCCAGGCATTATTGAAATAGTAAAGAAGCCAAGCATTTAATGGTGAAAGGCCAGGCATTATTTTTATCGTAAAGAAGTCAAGCATTTAGGGGTTAAAGGCCCGGTTCTTTGAGAAACCGAATATAAAAGGGTTAAAGGCCCAATTCTCGTGACTTAGCGTAAAATAGTATTGCCGGCTGTGTGAGTGAGAGTGTGCGCAACGAGGTACCACGTGTGTGTGAAGAGAGGTACCACGTGTGTGTGTGTGAAGAGAGGCACCACGTGTGTGTCTGAAGAGAGGTACCGCATGTGTGTATGTGAGAGAGACCGCGGGTGTGTGTGTGCGAGAGAGTCTGTGTGTTTGAGAGAGTTTGTATTTGAGAGAGTGTGCGTTTGGGAGAGTCTGTGCGTGTGTGTGATAGAGATTTTGTGTGTGTGTGTGTGTATGAAAACCTCCTCAAATTGCTCAATAAAAGGGGAGCATTATAAAAAATAAAAATAAAAAGTTGACCTGTAATAACCTATACGACCACTAGTGGTGTAGCTGCACCAGAAAACGCATTGAGATCCGAACATCTGAGGTTTCCCCCTCCCCCTTCTTCCCATGTCTTTTGTTCTCCTGCCATTCAAAAACATAATGGAAAAGACCCCATCCCCCAGATCCGGCACCATTGAGATTCGTAATGAAGCTGTAGCTGAGCTCAAGAAGAAGAAGAAGAAGAAGAAACAGTCTTTAATCGTCACACGACACTCCAAAACACATGCTTGCACACACACACACATGCACATGCTTGATGGTGGCCGGTGAAATGGCTCCTCTGCTTTTGACCCATCCTGGCTTGTCCTTCCTCCGGGGGCACAGCCAGGAGCAGTGGGCAGCATACGTGGACGCGCCCGGGGACCAGATGATATGTGTCCATCGCTGGTCAGACGATGATGGGTGCATGTTTTTTGGTGGGGGTCCTTACTGACGTGAGGTGGAGGAAACCCCATGTGAGCACGGGGAGAACATGCAAACTCCACAAAGAAAGGCTCCTGTTTTGGAAGATAACCCGCCAGAGCACGGTGGCAACAGCGCCCTAGGCGGGAATCGAACCCAGGACCTTCTTGCTGTGGGCAGCAGTGCAATGCACTGCGCCACCGTGCCACACAACGGAACGGAACAGAGCCAAAGTTCCATGCTCGAGAAACTTGGAAATTTCATAAATATGAACAAAAATGGATCAAAGCAGGGTGGTGGCCGAAACACACTACCCCGACAGCAGAAAACCGCACCAAGGTGATAGAGGAAGAAAAAAGACTGCTGGCTGAAGCGGAAGTGGATGCAAAAAACAACCCTGGATTAACGGGGGCTGGAAAGCGCAAGTTAAACAAGCAGCATGCACAATGGGCGCTGGTTCAGCACATAATAATGGCATGGATTCGAGCGGGAATGATTCTCGAACGTCACAATAAAAACAGAAATGCCGCAATCATGGCAATGGTAGAAGCCCAGAAGGAACACTACCCCCCACGAGAAGACAAGTTATTGCCCCTCCCGGAACCCATCCCCCAAGGTCACACCCCACTCCAACCACACACCACCCTGTCCCTCTACCCCTCCCTGCTGGCCGATGAAGAAACAAACCGGAACCCGCCCCCTCCCTGCAACCCTAAGACCGAGCAAACACCTGGAGCAACAGTGCCCCCTGTGCTGAACGACCAGAAGATAGCCATCCCACCCCCACCAGAAATACAAGCACCCGTATTAGTAACGGAAGGCCCGATCCAAATCCGACACAGTGGAACATGGACTCTCTGGATGTAGACGACAAATGGCTGCCATCGCACATGCCCTACAGAAAACCGACCACATTACTTTCTACCACCCCACCATCGTGCATACCACTCATGGAATCAAATCCCACCTCGATCTAACAGATTTCACCTTTACCACACCAAAACACGAGATGCGCTTGGATGACACCCTGGAAAGAGACAATGTCTCATACATAGCCGATGGAATCAACATGGCCGACGGACTACAGTATGTAGATGGCACACATGACTGCATACAGCTCATAAAACTGGAAGCAAAGTGCCGCACAGACTTGGATGGAACACCTGACCCCGATGCAGAAATTGTCCTGTTTATAGATGGTTGTTGTTTCAAAGGAGAAGGAAATAGAGCATCATACGCCGTTCAACAAATTAATGGACACCACGTCACCCTAAGAAGTGGGATGATAGAACAACCTGCATCAGCACAAAAAGCAGAACTCCACGCCCTGGCGGAAGCATTAAAAATCGCAAAAAACAAAAATGCAAACATATTCACCAAGTCAGCGTACGCACACGCTGCAGCTCACGTGGATGCAGCCATATGGATGAAAAGAGGACACCAAACGTCAGCAGGAGCCCCGGTAAAACACAAAGACCTCGTACTCGCCCTCCTGGAAGCTATACATCTCCCCCAAAAAATGCAGATCATCAAATGCAAAGGACACTCCAAAGGAAATTCAGACGTCCTCGCTGACAACAACGCAGCCGACACAGCAACAAAAGAAGCATGAGGGTACCTAAAAGAAAGCGCAGCAATGATGATTGTATTAACTGAAGACAACGCCCTCAATTTGTCAGAGGACCCTCTGAAAGAAGTGCAGAAAGAAGCGAAAGGCTACGAACACTCGCAGTGGCAGAAAAAGGAGCCACATTCACCAGCAGCCTATGGAGAAGCCACGATGGGTGCCCAGTAGCACCAGCCGCACTCCTGGTCTACCTCATCAAGGACGCACATGGACAGACTCATGAAGGCCCCAAAAGAACCACCAACAGGCCCAAACAGGACTGGTGGCATCCCTACCTGGAGGAAATGGTGGCCAACCATATTGCAGAATGCGTCGTCTGTCACAGGCTAAATAAGAAGACAGTCGACCAAAGACCTTTGGGAACATTCCCAGTGCCCCCCTACCCCTTCAGAGAAATATGCATAGATTATACAGACATGGGCAGGGACAACAGAGTGCAAGGGTACAGATACCTACTCTCGAAGGTAGATCGATTCACCAAATGGGTAGAGGCAGTCCCTTGCAAAAGAGAGGATGCAGAATCAGTGATTAAATGTTTAAGGAAAGAACTCATTCCTCGGTGGGGTTACCCCACAGTTATCTGCTCGGACAATGGATCTCATTTTACCAGCAACAAACTAAACGACTCACAAAAACGACTAAACTAACATGGGTAGATGCCCTGCCCCTAGCATTAATGTCCATGCGAGCCTCTCCCAATAGTCAAACACATCTTAGCCCACACAAGATATTAACAGGTCGCCCCATGCCAGGTCCTCACAAACTACCAGCAAAATCACCCGCTTTTGATGATTTCCAGGAAGGTTTTTCTGAATATGTCAAAGCACTAACCACAGTATCTCGAGTTTTATATTCACAGGTCAAGAACACTGCCCCAGACTGCCCCACACCTGTGGAGGTCAGCCCCGGAGACTGGGTCCACATCAAGGTCCACAAAAGGCCCACCAAAAACATGCACCCATCATCGTCTGACCAGCGATGGACAATTATCATCTGGTCCCCGGGCCAGCCACGTATGCTGCCCACTGCTGGGTCAAAAGCAGAGGATCCATTTCACCGGCCACCATCAAAGCATGTGCATGTGTGTGTGTGTGTGCAAGCATGTGTTGTAGTGTGGTGTGTTGCGTGACGAATAAAGACTGTTTCTTCTTTCTTTTCTTTCCTTCTTTCTTTCAAATGAAAGTGGCCTGAGCCAAGGTGGACTGGACCTTGGGAGGTAGTGTTGGCCACCTCACATGCAGTAAAGGTCAAAGGTAAAACTGGTGCTCTCTGGCACCACCTCTTCCACTGTGCCCCTGCCACCCCACCCACAAGAACTCTCACAGAAATGAGGATCCAGCTGAAAGACACAAGCATTCTGTAATTAACCATGTAAAAAAAATATATAATAATAATAATTTTTTTGTTTTTTGTTTTTGTTTAACCTAGTAGAAGTCCTGGACCCTACACAGTATACATATTCTTACCAAGTGGGACCCCAATTATCGTATGACCAGTATATGACAAAGGTGGCAGAGTGGAACCGACAAAAGAAACAGTTCTCGTCATTTAGGCCTATGGAGGACAAATCCTGGCATTCAAAGTTGATTTCTGTTCCATAATTAAGTGTGATTCCACAGGGTAGGAGCAGTACCAGTGGAATGAGAATATGTGTAGTCCACCAACCCCAGACTAACGAGTGACTGGTGGCTGGATGATGTTAAAGGTACCCATATTGATTGTGGGGCATGGAGTAATGTGCTTATAAACACAGGAACCAGTAGGAGGAATTGCTACTCCACTCACTGAGCCTAGAACTAAAAGAAAATGCAGGAATAGATGATCACATCACCCTGATGGTCACTGAATTTTCAAACAAGGTTATGAGGCTACTTAGTTTTGTATTTTTTCCCAAAAAGCCGATGTATGTCCAAACATCTTAGCTTACAATGCAAGCTGTCTGCCAGCAAATAACTACATGTATGATAACTACATGATGTCTATGAAACACAAATGTGGAAGCTATAGAGCAGGGGTGTCAAACTCAATTGCATAGGGGGCCAAAACTCAAAGCACACTTTAGGATGGACTGCAAGTGTTCATCAGTGAGAGGACTCCTGTGTGCTGTTTTGTTTTTCTTCATCACTGAGAACAGTTTCTCACACATATGTGCTACCAAACATGCACAAGGTTCAAGCCGCATGTAGACGGAGCTGGGGCATTGCTTCAGGAATGAAGCAAATAAACTGTGCGGGCCATGCGGTGTCGTATTTTGCCTTTAGTGTCCCCTTATACTGCAGCTCAATCAGCTCCATCTGAATCTGTACAGGTGCGGTTTCCACGTCGACAGCAAATGGGTTGCGAAGCAGCTCTAAATTATTTTTTGTGCTTCAAAGTCACCAAAGCGCCGTGCGAACTCAGTGCGCAGTGCACTCAGTTTATCAGCAAAGTGCCTATTTGGGAACACCGTTGCGCCGACTTGCTTCAACATTACTTGGCAACAGGGAAAGTGAGGCAAGTTGCACTAGTGCATTTGTGTCTCCCATAAGAGCAGCTTCACTTGAAATGCCTTCACTGCATCATGTGGTCACATCCCTGGAGCTGAAGGTTTAAGACATTGAGATGAGCTGTAATGTCAGCCAGATACAACAACTCACATTTCCACTTTTCACCCCGCAAAACTGTGGATTATTTTCCTTTACTGACCATGAACAGACAGATTTCCTTGCTGAGCTCAAAAACTCAATTGAGAACTTTTTCCCGACTCAGCCAACGCACCTCTGTATGATAAGGAATGTCGGCAATCTCTGAATTTATTTCCCGCAGAAAAGATTGAAATTGTCGGTGATTTAAACCTTTTGCTCGGATAAAGTTTGCGGTTTGAGTTACAGTACTCATTACATGCTCCATTTTTAGGACTTTACCACACAGCACTTCCTGGTGTATGATACAGTGATATGCTGTTAACGCACCAGTACAGGTCTCCTCCTGGATCTTTACTCGCATCCTTCCCACTAGTCCACTTTTTTCCCCCGCACATCGCCGGTGCTCCATCCGTTGTAAGTTCAATAAGTTTGTCCCAGGGCAGTTGCATGTCGGTTACACTTTGACATATGTTTTCAAAAATATATTTTCCTGTCGTTGTCCTGTGCATCGATTTAATGTCCAATATTTCCTCTGTTACGCGCAAATTGGAGTCCACTCCACGGATGAACATGTCTAGCTGTGCCGTGTCCGTCATGTCAGTACTTTCATCCAAATCAAGAGAGTATGCAATAAAGTCTTTCCTTCTTTCACTCAACTGACTCACTCACACTCCTTCATCATGCAGCTCTTCAGAAACCCTCCCTTGGTAAATGGCCGGCCTGATCTCCTCTGCCAAAATAAAACTTGCTTTCAAAGCAGCTTCACTTTGTGATTTTGCTCTGGTGAAAAATGTCTACTGAAATGTCAAATTCTTCTTTAACTCTCCCACTTTCTGTATCTTCTGCTCTGCATTCAGGTTTTTCAGCTTATCCTGATGTTTCGTCTCGTAGTGCCGCCTTAGATTAAATTCCTTAATTACAGCCACATTTGCTCCACAAATAAGACATATGGTTTTAACATATACTTTTGAAAGGCTCTGTTTTCATTATCAACTTTTCACTTCGCCATTCTGAGGGGCTAGCTTCGCAATAACTTTGCAATAGGATTGTATACAACAACAGAAGCTTGACTTGATTGACGTGGGAATATTCCCACGTAGCCTAGCGTTCGGCAAGGCGGTTGAAGCGCTGCATTGTGGGATCTGTAGTTTGTGTGCTATCAGAGCTTCATATCGCCAGGCATTTTTAATAGCTCTATATAAAATGTTCTCACGGGCCGGATATAATTGTAACCCGGGCCACCTGTGGCCCGTGGGCCTTGAGTTTGACACATATGCTATAGAGCATAGGTGCAAATAAACAGTGGGGCATTGCATCTATGATACTATTTATCATTGCTGAAGGCAATGGAGGAAGGAAGGAATAGAAGAAATTGTTTACAAGCCAAGTTACAAGATGCTACATAGTGCTTCATTTCTTGGCCAAAAGGAATGGTTGGTGTGTCTACTATAGTTTAAAAGATGCCATATGTCCGAATGGCACTAATGAGGTCTGAGTTTAAAAACAAAAATAGAACCTGTCATTAAAAAATTTGATCTTTTCTTTTCACCAGGAAATGGCTGAGACCCATATCTTCAGTGCCATATCGAGAACGACTGTGGGATCTATGTTGTGGAAGACACTGCCAGCAGCGAACCCTCTGACCTTGAGGGTGTGGCGGCTCTTCGAGATCTCAAGAATGTAGCCCTTACGTATGCAATGTTGCAATGTACCCTACAAAGTTTCACTACACAGAGGAAATTCAAAAGATTATCATGGAAGTGGATGCAGGTGAACTGTCAAGAAAGGCTCAAAGCTTGAAAATTAAGCTACACCAGTAAAGAGGGCTTATTGCTCTTGGCACTTGGCTTATTTAGGACATATTACTGTTTGCAGACTCCTTTTGGTCTCTTAGCTCTAAATTCCAGGACTGAGTGGTGTTGTAGCCTGGTTTTGTTACCACCAGTACAGTCATATTGATGTTTTACAGTTGTAATTACTATACAGTGCATGTGTTCCACATGTTCATAAATATTACATTTTTCAAAATTCTTGAGGTTTTTCCCATAGCACATTTTAGGTGCATTTGTTTTCTTATGGATGCAGTCTGATTCAACAAACATAAGAGGGTTTCTTTTTTGCATTTTTTTTTTTCCCCTCACAAAACTGCTGTATTCCAGTATTTCTTCTTTTGCCAAACAAATCCACCAACTGTTGGTGTGTTTTCTTTCATTAAAATACACTACTCACAAAAAGTTAGGGATATTCGGCTTTCCGGTAAAATTTCAGGATGAACCTAAAACGCACTATAACCTTTACAGTTGAACTTAATTTGACCTTCTTTAATCTTTTGAATGCACATATCCAACTGTTCAATGTTTCAGTACTTTTTGCCCAACTTGCTGTTCTCTAACAAGAAGCTGAACCGCAAAATTCACAACAGGTGTTTGATCCATGAATCGACCAATACATTTCCTGGTTCAATTAGAATTGGTATTTAAACAGCCCTCTTCATTATGCTGTTCACATTTTGACATCATGAGACCAAGACGACACCGAACAACTGATCAACAGTACCCCACCATTGCGAGGCTCCAAACAGGATGTTCTCAGAGGGAAGTGGCCACTGAGCTTAGCGTGTCAGAGTGTCATCTGCAGGTTACAAGAAAGATACAGAGAGACTGGAAGAGTCACAGAAAGGCATAGAAGAGGACGTCCTTTGGCCACATCCCACACTGATGACCGCTTCATTGTGAACAGTGCCCTGCGGAACCGGATGATGAATGCCACTCAACTCCAGGCACATTTAAGGGAGGTGAGAGGCACCAAAGTGTCACGTCAGACCATTCCAAACCGTTTACATCAGCGTGGTCTGCGTGCTAAACGACCTGCAAGGGTACCTGACTACCCACCAGGCACAGGCATCATCGTCTTGCACGGGCCAGGGAGCATTTAGGCTGGACGAAGGACCAGTGGGCCTCAGTGCTGTTCTCTGATGAAAGTCGATTCATGTTGAGCAGAATTGATGGCCGCCAACGATGTTGGAGACGTCAAGGAGAGTGCTATGCATCAGCCACTGTTGTCACCAGACGAGCCTTTGGTGGTGGTGGTGTTACAGTGTGGGCAGGTGTGTCTAGTCAATACAGAACTGCCCTACACTTTGTGAATGGTACAGTCACAAGCCCATACTAACTGACTAACATCATTAATCCAGTCATTGTGCCCCTGCATGAAAAACACAGGCCTAATTTCATCTTCATGGACGCCAATGCTCCAGCTCATCGAGGTCGCATCATTAGGGAACGGCTGCTGGAGACTGGGGTACCTCAAATGGAGTGGCCTGCACTTTCTCCAGACCTGAATCCCATAGAAAACCTATCAGTCGAGTCGCCGTGTAGAGGCTCCTAACTCTGTACCCCAGAAGCTCAATGACCTGAGGGCCGCCCTTCAAGAAGGGTGGGGTGCCATGCCTCAGCAGACAATAAGTCGACTTGTGAACAGCATGAGACATCGTTGTCAAGCTGTAATTGATGCTCAAGGGCACATGACAAGTTATGAGACATTGACATTTTTTGTTGTGGTATACCCACCACTGTTGTTGGCTTTTGTTTCAATAAATTGTTTGAGATGAGGAAATCACCATTGCATGCTTCTACTTAAATGCCCTACTTTCATGATATAATATCACTGTAGCGTGAACTTTTTACATTTTCCATAAATTTCACCCGAAAGCCAAATATCCCTAACTTTTTGTGAGTAGTGTATGTCTAGTTATCATTTTTATATTTGAGAATATACAAGATTTTTCATTTTCATTTTTTTTCCCCTTTCGTTTTGTGTTTTTCAATGCAAGTGAAAAGCATGCCCAATGGATTAATATTCCAAATATAGTTATATAGTTAACAAATAAGATTCATAATTACAGAAGTATTCACCAACCACAAAAAGCCTGGTTTGAATAAAATTATGTTAAATGTTTGTCATGTTTTTGACAAACAATTGGGACACACTTGTGCTTAGCCAGTTTGTAGAATTACGGTTTACAATAAAACTGTCTCAAAGTTTTTAATGAAAATAAAAGTGGTTTGTTTTTAAATTAACAAGAAATTGTCAATTGAAACATATTAGACAACAATAAACTTCATGACTTGTTTATTTCCTAATTGTAATTTGTTCTATGTATATTAAAAATGTTATACACACACACACACACACACACACACACACACACACACACACACACACACACACACACACACACACACACACACACACACACACACACACACACACACACACACACACACACAGCGGGGGGAAATATTGAACATGTCAACATTTTTCTCTGTAAATATATTTCTGATGAAGCTATTAACATGAAATGTTCACCAGATATCGGTAACAACCCAAGTAATGCACACATACAAAGAAATAAAAACATTTGTCCATAAATTATGTTATGTGTATTAATGTGGAATGAAACAGGGAAAAGGGTATTGAACACGCTTGCTAAAATGTATTTAATACTTAGTAGAAAAGCCTTTGTTGGTAAAGACAGCTTCAAGACGCCTCCTTTATGAAGAAACTAGTCGCATGCATTGCTCAGGTCTGATTTTTGCCCATTCTTCCACACAAACTGTCTTCAAATCTTGAAGGTTCTGGGGGACTCTTCTATGAACTCTGATCTTCAGTTCTTTCCATAGATTTTCAATTGGATTCAAGTCAGGTGATTGACTGGGCCATTCTAGAGGCTTTATTTTCTTTCTCTGAAACCAATGGAGAGTTTCCTTGGCCGTGTGTTTGGGATCATTGTCTTGCTGAAATGTCCACCCCTGTTTCATCTTCAGCATCCTGGTAGATGGCAACAGATTTTGATCAAGAATGTCTCAGTACATTTCTCCATTCGTCACCCCTTCAATTATGTGAAGTCTGCCAGTACCATATGCTGAAAAACAGCCCCACACCATGATGTTTCCACCTCCAAACTTCACTGTTGGTATGGTGTTTTTAGGGTGATGTGCAGTGCCATTCCTCCTCCAAACATGGTGTGTGCTATGACATCCAAAGAGTTCGATTTTGGTCTCATCTGACCAGACTATTTTATCCTAGTATTTAATTGGCAGCAAACTTTAAACAAGCCTCAACATGGTTTTTCTTCAGCAATGGTGTCTTGCGCGGTGAGCGTGCATAGAGGCCATGGTGGTCCTTGGTTCTTGGACAACACTTCTCATTATTCTTTTGACTCCTCCGTCAGAAATCTTGTGAGGGGCACCTGGTCGTGGCCAGTTGATGGTGAAATGATGTTCCTTCCACTTCCAGATAATGGCCCCAATGGTGCTCACTGGAAAATTCAGAAGTTTAGAAATACGTCTGTAACTACTGCCATCAGTGTGTTTTGCACAATAAGGTTTCAAAGGTCTTTAGAGAGCTTTTGGGGTTTTAACCATCATGAGATGCTTCTTGTGTGACACCATGGTAATGATAAACTTGGCAAGTGTCTACAAGACACCTTCACGATAAAAAGTTATTAAAAGATTTTGTTTTCATTACATTACATTACATTTAGCAGACGCTTTTATCCAAAGCGACTTACAGTTATTCAAACACCAACGGACGCAGCCATCAGGAGCCATTAGGCGTTAAGTGTCTTGCTCAAGGACACTACAGCATGCTAGCAGAAGGAGCCTGGGATTGAACCAGCAACCTTTAGATTACTACTACTTACTACTTTTTGTCACAAGGTGTGGGCGTGGCAATGCGTTGAATTTCATTTTCGAAAAAAGGCACCGCTTAAGTGACTTTTTCGTTGCTTATTGGTCATTTTCATGCTCCGTACTACACAAACTCCTCCTAGCCGATTATTCAGGTCCCACCGACACTTGCACTTCGAGGACCCAGTCATCGCTGCTTGCAGCTTTAATTATAATAATAATAATAATAATAATAATAATAATTATTATTATATTATTATTATTATTATTATTATTATTATTAAGCTATTTTACCATTGCTATCTGATTTCTAATCTGTAATTCTATCTTCCCCAATGATTTGATACTTTGAATACACAGATGGGTATTTTTAAGTCTAAATGTAAAATATAAAGTCTAATCAATGAAAATGGATACCAATTATCAAACATCCAAATAAAATAAAAAGTGATGAGACTTTGCCAGATATAAGACAAAATTGTCAACTTGTTACACTCAACATGTTACTCATCTTCAGTCTGACATTGTCTCCACTCTAACCGATTTCAGTGGGGGAGGAGAATTCGATTTGCCCGAACCAATCACTCGAGGCCAATGTATCTTCCTGAATCTAACGTCATTTTAAGTCAACAATGATGTGTAGACATGCCAACATACTGACTAACTCATGGCCTTCAAAGCATTGTGCTGTTAGGATTTCAAAGTAATTTGTACTTTTAATCAATTTAGAACAGCCTCGATAGCAGCATCTACAGTGGGGCAAAAAAGTATTTAGTCAGCCACCAATTGTGCAAGTTCTCCCACTTAAAAAGATGAGAGAGGCCTGTAATTTTCATCATAGGTACACTTCGACTATGAGAGACAGAATGGGGGGAAAGAATCCAGGAAATCACATTGTAGGATTTTTAATGAATTAATTGGTAAATTCCTCGGTAAAATAAGTATTTGGTCACCTACAAACAAGCAAGATTTCTGGCTTTCATAGACCTGTAACTTTTTCTTTAAGAGGCTCCTCTGTCCTCCACTCGTTACCTGTATTAATGGCACCTGTTTGAACTCGTTATCAATATAAAAGACACCTGTCCACAACCTCAAACAGTCACACTCCAAACTCCACTATGGCCAAGACCAAAGAGCTGTCAAAGGACACCAGAAACAAAATTGTAGACCTGCACCAGGCTGGGAAGACTGAATCTGCAATAGGTAAGCAGCTTGTTTTGAAGAAATCAACTGTGGGAGCAATTATTAGAAAATGGAAGACATGCAAGACCACTGATAATCTCCTTCGATCTGGTGCTCCACGCAAGATCTCACCCCGTGGGGTCAAAATAATCACAGGAACGGTGAGCAAACATCCCAGAACCACACGGGGGGACCTAGTGAATGACCTGCAGAGGGCTGGGACCAAAGTAACAAAGGCTACCATCAGTAACACACTACGCCGCCAGAGACTCAACTCCTGCAGTGCCACACATATCCCCCTGCTTAAGCCAGTACATGTGCAGGCCCGTCTGAAGTTTGCTAGAGAGCATTTGGATGATCCAGAAGAGGATTGGGAGAATGTTATATGGTCAGATGAAACCAGAAATAGAACTTTTTGGTAAAAACTCAACTTCTCATGTGTGGAGGGGAAAGAAAGCTGAGTTGCATCCAAAGAACACCATACCTACTGTGAAGCATGGGGGTGGAAACATCATGCTTTGGAGCTGTTTTTCTGCAAAGGGACCAGGACGACTGATCCGTGTAAAGGAAAGAATGAATGGGGCCATGTATCGTGAGATTTTGAGTGAAAACCTACTTCCATCAGCAAGGTATGTTGGCGATAGTGGCGCCGCCCCTAGCGGTCGCCTGCGCCGGCGCTCCGGTTACTTTCTTACTGTTTAGTATTTTTTTCCTTTTTTTAATCACAATGTTCGCCAGAAAAACATCAACAATTAACTCATACGGCCGCGATGCACTCATGGATATAAAAATTTCCCTAAACGAACAACTTTGGGACTTTTTATCCGTGGGAGCAGAGTGGCCGGCGGAAATCCTACGCGGGAACACTCGCAACAACAACAAAAATGGAGTCGCTGTTCCACGAGCCGGCCCACGGAGGAAGCACCGAGGTAAACGAGGCGGCATTCGGGTCAGAATGAGGACGCAACCTTACCGTCCACCTCTGCCAAGCATCCTTCTTGCTAACGTCCAGTCCCTGGAGAACAAGATGGATGAACTTCGAGCGAGGATTCAATTCCAGCGTGACACGAGGAACTGTTGCGTCCTCTGCCTGACGGAAACATGGCTGACCCCACTGGTGCCGGATGAAGCCATACGTCCAGCTGAGGCCTTCTCCGTGTTCCGCGGCGACAGAACGGGAGAGTCGGGGAAATCCAAAGGTGGAGGCGTCTGCCTAATGGTAAACAACCGCTGGTGTAACGCCAACAACACCAAATTCCTCTCCCACTCCTGCTCGCCGAACCTGGAACAGCTGACCATACTATGCCGTCCATTTTATCTCCCCCGGGAATTCAGCACGGTCATCATTACAGCCGTTTATATCCCACCGCAAGCGGACACCGACGCAGCTCTGTCGGTTCTGTACGATGTGTTGTGCGGATTTCAGAACAGACATCCCGACGCGGCTGTGGTGGTGACTGGGGACTTTAACAGGGCCAACCTTAAAAAAGTTCTGCCGAATTTCCACCAACACATCACGTGTGCCACCAGGGAAGACAGAACTCTGGACCATTGTTACACACGTTACAAGAACGGATACAAGCCCGTCTCGCTTCCTGCTTTCGGGAAATCAGATCACGCCGCGATCTCGCTGCTTCCTGTTTACAGGCCTCTGATCGCGCGGGATCTGGTGATGACGAGGGAAGTGAAGCGGTGGACGGACCAATCAGAGGCTGCGCTTCAGGACACTCTGACTGACGTAGACTGGGACGTGTTCCAAGCGAGTTCAAGTGACGTCAGCGAGTTTACGGAGGTTGTAGTGAGTTTCGTGGCTACGCTCGCGGATGAAATCGTTCCCACGGTGAAAGTTCGGATATTTCCAAACCAGAAACCATGGGTTGATAAATCCATCCGCTGCGCTCTGAATGCGCGCACGGCCGCTTACAATGACGGACTTGTATCTGGTAACATGGACAATTACAAAGCGGCGTCTTACAATCTGCGGAGGGCGGTGAGGGACGCTAAACGGACGTACAGAGACACCGTGGAGCTGCAGATGGAGCGGGGGGACACAAGACGCTTGTGGGAGGGGCTGCGAACAATAAAAAACTACAAGAGCAGCTCCTCCCCAGCCACGAGTGTGGACGCCTCCCTGGCCAACCAACTGAACTGCTTTTATGCGCGGTTCGAGTCTGGCAGCAACACCGCTAGCTCGCCGGCTAATTGGAGCTACACCGCTGGGGACGAGCGCGCACTCTCAGTGTCCGTGCGCGAGGTCAGGAGGGCTTTGATGCGGGTGAACACCAGGAAAGCTGCGGGTCCAGATGGCATATCTGGACGAGTACTGAAGACCTGTGCTAACCAGCTAGCTCCGGTGTTCACCACAATATTCAACATCTCTCTGGCTGAATCAGTGGTCCCATCCTGTTTCAAGAGGTCCACCGTCGTTCCTGTCCCGAAGATCGCCTCTCCAACCTGCCTGAATGACTACCGTCCGGTGGCCCTCACCTCGGTGGTCATGAAGTGTTTCGAGAGGCTGATTAAGGATTACATCTGCGCCTCCCTCCCCCGCACCTTGGACCCGTTGCAGTTCGCGTACCGGCAGAACAGATCCACGGATGACGCGGTCTCCCAGGTACTGCACACCACGCTCACGCACCTGGATGGCCAGAAGGGGGCCTATGTGAGAATGCTGTTCATTGATTATAGTTCAGCTTTCAACACCATAGTTCCCACCAGACTGGCTGTCAAGTTGTTGGAGCTAGGATTGAATGCTCCGCTGTGCACCTGGATCCTGGACTTCCTCACAGGCCGCCCCCAGGTGGTCAAGGTGGGGAAGTACATGTCAAGCTCCCTCACCCTGAATACAGGATCCCCCCAGGGCTGCGTCCTCAGCCCCCTACTGTACTCCCTGTACACACATGACTGTGTGGCCAGGTCCAGCTCCAACACCATCATCAAGTTTGCTGACGACACCGTGGTCGTGGGCCTGATCACCGACTGCGATGAGAAGGCCTACCGCGAGGAGGTGGCTGACCTGTCACTCTGGTGCCAGGACAACAGCCTCCACCTGAACGTCAGCAAAACCAAGGAGCTGATTGTGGACTTTAGGCGTGGATCACAATCGAGGACGCACGCGCCCTTGTGGATTAATGGGACTTCTGTCGATAGGGTGAGCAGCTTCAGATATCTGGGAGTCCACATCACAGAGGACTTAACATGGACTGTTCACACAGACACTCTGGTGAGAAAGGCGAGGCAGCGTCTCTACCACCTCAGGCAGCTGAGGAAATTCCGGGTCTCGGTGAGGATCCTCAAGTCCTTCTACTCTGGAGCAGTGGAGAGCATCCTGACAGGCAACATCACTGCCTGGTTTGGGAACTGTACTGCCCAGGACAGGCGGGCCCTGCAGAGGGTGGTGCGTTCAGCTGAACGTACCACTGGAACTACCCTCCCCCCCTTGCAGGAGTTATACACCAGGAGGTGTAGTAGCAGAGCCCGTAGGATCATGAAGGATCCTCATCACCCCAACAACGGACTGTTTCAGCTGCTGCGGTCAGGCAAGCGCCTCCGCAGTCACGCAGCGAGAACAGAGAGACTGAGACGGAGTTTCTTCCCTCAAGCCATCAGAACTGTCAACGCTGATCTCACCAGGGGTCCTAACTGAGCCATGCACTAGGCTCCACTACCTACTGTACTGTATGTAGCATACTGTACCGCATACTGTATCACTGTTCAGGGTTGTTCGTGATGCCGTATTGCTGCGCCGTACTGTTGTATACTGTGCTGTATTATCCCAAACACTACCTCACACTATTCACATTCACATGCCACTTTAATTCACATGCCACTTTAAATGCACATATCTGTATATACATAGCCATATTCCTTCAACCTATTCCATTTTATTTCAATTTATTTTTTATTGTATTTTATTCTATATATTTTTTATCTTATTCTATAAGTATTCCACTTACTGTATTACGTTTTAGGAGTCAGTTAGTCGGTCTATTAGAAAGGAATTCTCTACTTTTTATTTTATTTTATTTTTGTACTTTTTCCTAGGACTTATTGTGTGCTATCACCGGGTGCGTTGCATTACATTTCACTGCATATATGTATGGAAGTATGTATATGTATGTGACAAATAAAAATCTTGAATCTTGAATCTTGAATCTTGAATCTTGAATCTTGAATCTTGAATCTTGGTATCGAAGATGAAACGTGGCTGGGTCTTTCAGCATGACAATGATCCCAAACACACCGCCCGGGCAACGAAGGAGTGGCTTCGTAAGAAGAATTTCAAGGTCCTGGAGTGGCCTAGCCAGTCTCCAGATCTCAACCCCATAGAAAATCTTTGGAGGGAGCTGAAAGTCCGTGTTGCCTAGCGACAGCCCCAAAACATCACTGCTCTAGAGGCGATCTGCGTGGAGGAATGGGCCAAAATACCAGCAACAGTGTGTGAAAACCTTGTGAAGACTTACAGAAAACGTTTGACCTCTGTCATTGCAAACAAAGGGTATATAACAAAGTATTGAGATGAACTTTTGTTATTGACCAAATACTTATTTCCCACCATAATTTGCAAATAAATTCTTAAAAAATCAGACAATGTGATTTTCTGGATTTTTTTTTCTCGTTTTGTCTCTCATAGTTGAGGTATAACTATGATGAAAATAACAGGCCTCTCTCATCTTTTTAAGTGGGAGAACTTGCACAATTGGTGGCTGACTAAATACTTTTTTGCCCCACTGTATCTTGTCGGTTGCCATTGTTGTAATTACTCCTCCTTGGTTCTTGGCGGCACATAGCTTGACAACAGCTTAACAATGCCGTTAGTCCCACCCGTGCCGCTGAATGGCTAGTCGTTCGCCATTTCATGTCATGATGCTGAGACAATTAGAATCAGTCAACTCGGTGGAGTGGGTGGAATCAAAGGTCTGAAACAAGGCAAAATGAGACTGGGTATGTGGCAGTTAAACATTTCTGCATCTTGTCAAATATCTTTTTTTGTGTCATGATGAAATACTGAAACTTGTATTTACTGAAGATCAACTGCCACTTGCCCATATTGGGCTCACTAGTTAGCATAGTTCTACTTCATATTAACTTGTATAGATAGATGCATTTTTTCGAATGTAAATTTATATCTCTTTCTCGACTGCTCTGGTTTTTGCTACTGTATCGCCTGAATTTCCATCCGGGGATTAATTAAGGGTTATCTTGTTTTATCCCATATCCACCTGGATGTCAGCACAATGAGAGCACAAATGAGTCCTTTGGAGTTTTTTAATCCACTCTAAATTAATCAGAGCTATTTGGAATCTTAAACTTTGGGATTGCAGTTATTTGACATACATGTTGCATAATGTGACGTCATCGTAAGATTATGTTTCATAGTCTTGGCATTGCCAATAGAGAGATGGGCTTTAAGTAGGGTTGTAAAGGTTTGGAAGCTTTTTGGTAATTTTCAAGATTTTCCAAGCTCAGGAATTTTGGAAAGATTTTGGAAATACTATTTAAATAAATCCCACTTTACCTTTGATGTTGTTATTGAGGAAAATACACATAAGGATGATCCTAGGTCATATGGCATGTTTTGGTTGAGCTATCCCCATTTAATGGAAATCCAGTTGAATTGAACTATGAACTCATGCATTCATTATGGAATGGACAATGTATCAATATAATATTGATATGATATGAGACCAGGGATTTTTTTGTTCAATGTCCATTTTACAGCTCTTAAAGGGTGCACTGTAGTCAAGCAATATTATATTTTTGCAACGTTGTACACTGGTGTTCTAATCAACGTCTCAATCTGCTTGGTCCTAATATCAACATTACCAATGATTGTTTTTTTTTTTAAATATCATTCATACAATTATGCCATTCTTATTATCACCACTATACTGCTCTTCTACCATACTATAAAAACTACATACATTCTATTATATCAGCATATTATACCATACTATACGCCATTTGAAATAAGTACCATCGTTATACAATATTACTACTATGCACTATAGACTTAAGCAACATATTGTACTGTACTACATTAAAAAGTTAACATACTGTAGCTGTTCCCCATTAACTCCTGTTCATATACATACAAACACACGCGCATATATATATATATATATATATATATATATATATATATATATATATATATATATACACATACATACATACATACATACACACACACACACACACACACACACACACACACACACACACACACACACACACACAGTTTGCAACCACTTAATTTATTAGTGGTTATTAATTAACTATCTTTTTCTTCTTCTTGTGACATGCACTGTTCCGTCAACTTCCGCTGCCGTAATTCCCAAACTTCCGTCTGGCGATCAATAAAGTGTTATCTTATCATTGCAATTGTTATCACCGAAACCATCGTGGCATTATCGAGGCATCAGTCAATTATATCATGATTTCTCATTTAGTCAATATCACCCATGAGTCTTGGTGATATTGCACCCAGACTACTGTGGTCAGCTCGGGTTGAAATTGTGGGCTGTAGCCCAATTATCTAAGGAGGCAGAAATTTGAGAGGAACGACGTGTAAACAAGGCTTCAAAATCCATTTTAAAAGGTCCAAAATCACCGATATCTACGGCACAAATTTTGAGATGTGAGAAATAGCAATGTCATTAAGGCGACAACAGAGCATGGATGCATAAAATATCACTTACTTAGACAACTTCTTTAGCGTTTGTCTGTTTCCTTCTGCTGCCGCCGTAGCTGCCTTCGCTTCGTCCGGGCTGGAACACGTGACCACAGTGTTTACGGACTTCTCGCTGTTCTCAGGGGTGCGCTCCGTTTTTTGTATTGAACTTTATTCAGAAATACATTACCAACAACGTGATTCAATGCTAATAATATAAAAAATAAATGTAAAAGAGTTTAATTCGCCATGATCTGATTGGAGCGATTTATAATTAGATGGTTCAACATTATTTTTGCTTTATAAAAGATAACGTGGTATTGTACTTTTATGTGTATTGGTGTAATGTATTGCGTTGGTTAAGTGTACTTTCATTAAAAACAAAGATCTTGTGACATTGTGATATTTCCCAACGGGGGAAAAAAGATTATAATACGTATAGAACTCACATGTATTTTTGAAAGGTAGTTTACTTCTTCTTGCTGTGTTTCTAGGGCGGTTCACTTCCGGATGCAATACATTCCTGCCATCTCCTGGTTAATTAAAATATTCTTCTACTTCTACAGGGAGTCAATGTCACGATCCTACCCGAGACTAACCCTATATGGAACGACATTGAAGTCAATATTAAATAAATCAATAAATAAATAAATATGCCTTTGAAATAAATTGTAGAATAAATAAATGAGGCAATACATATATAAATAAATGAAATTAGAAATATATGAATTAATAAATATAGTTCAATGATTAAATAAATGTTTATCTTAAAAGGGTATTTTTTTTCAAAAATCCACATTTATTTAAGGGGACTTTTATTTCCTAATGCCACATTTCCACTCCTTATATCAAGATGAATGGGGCGTCGTTATCACACAGATTCGGAGAGTCAGGGAACACCGGCGCTGCCACTCTCCTCGGGAACAGTGGTGGTTGCTCGGAGCTGGTACTCTGATCCCGATACCTCCTCGGTTGGAGCCAAGGACCGGTAGGGAGGAAGCGGGTCACGGTGGAGGGCCAAAACCCAGTTCAGCTTGCCCAGCCGCACCCTGTACACCACGTCTGACAGCTGTTTCAGCACACTGCAAGGGCCAGCCCATGTCGTGTTCAAAAGTTCCAAATCCGGAATGATGCGATGAAACTGGAACTTTGAGCTACGGAGAGTTTATTGGACGGTTTGATAAGATAAAAAATAATACGTCGACGTAGTGAGTCCTAAGCTGCGTGTCTCATCTAGCAGACACTTCACCCAGGAGTCCGCCGAAATGTTGTTTCCACGTCACTTTGTTACAAGCGACACACCCCCCTTTGCGGGGTGGTCCCTCCTTGTTATTTCCCCTCCCCCGAGTACCTAGGTTCAGACTCCCCGCTGTGTGTGCGGCAGATTAACCGTTTCAGTGCCGGTTTCTAACTGGTTGCGTAGTAACACCCGGTGTCTTTTTACATGTTTTAATTTTGGCTCTGACTGATCAATGAAAATGTATTTCATAATTACCCACAATATGAATGATAGTAATGTACATAAATAAATCAATGTAATATATACTGTAGTATACACATGTAGTTTTGCTATTGAGGATCATTTAAATCTGTAATTTTATAGTTATAGTAGTATAGTTATATGTATGTTATAGTTATAGTATATGTATATATTTATATACATTTTTTTTCTCACAATTCCCTCCTTGGAAACCGTCAGGTGTCCACAACAAAATATGTATAATACAATGAAACAATTCTGCATAGCATGATGTACACAGTGCATGGCTCCAACCCCATTTGTCTCAGCAGGAAAACCTGCCAACATCCGTATGATTGAACGTGTCGATGGCATTAACCCATCCCCCGGACCATTTACAATAAAAGAGCAAACTAGCACAGAGTAATTTCTGAGGAGCAGTGTCTCCCTGGGTGTGATACTGGATCTCGCAGCTTTTTAGCTCTTAACCTCATGAGAGGTGTGCTGACTTCGCCGTTGTGATCTTTTTCTCTTGAACCCTCGTCAACTAGATGCAGTCATCGTGGACGAGGATGCCGGGGTCCTGGTGCTCCCAAGGTCCGGTCCACCTTGGCTCAGGCCACTTTCGTTTGTGGACCTTGATGTGGACCCAGTCTCCGGGGCTGACCACCACGGATGTGGGGCAGTCTGGGGCAGTGTTCTTGACCTGTGAATACAAAACTTGAGATACTGGGTTAGTGCTTTGACATACTCAGAAAAACCTTCCTGGAAATCATCAAAAGCCGGTGATTTCGCTTAATTTGTTTGGGAATTTCGTGTTGTTTCTGCTGGATCTGCTAATCGTGTCCAGATGAATCCTTCTCGGATGTCTTCACACAGCCTGGGCATGAAGTGTTCCAACAGAAGCAAGCAGAGATCCTGCCGACAACGCCAAACTGTGGAAGAAATTCTTCCGCAATGATCGGTGACGTTAATCTGCCCGCTACAAGAAACCAAAACTGAGAATATTCAAGGTTATTTATTCTGCAGAATAAAGAGAGAGATTCAGTGCTGCTACAAAACAGTGCTCGGATCAATCTGATATCACATGGTTTGGGTCAGGTCTCCGACGAGTCTGCCCCCCCCCAACTGTCTTACTGGGGTGGGGATGCCCCCCCCCCCCTAGAATGTAAATAACAGGTACTTGCAAACTTGACCTGGCAGAATGGGGGTTGCATGACAATGCAGTTCCCCAGGAGTGTCCCTGATCCCTATAGAAGGTAAACAGGCCAAGTGTGATCGTATTCTTTCATATTGGAATTGACATTGTAGGAGCAAATAATTTCCTGATTCTACATCATTGGCAGGAATGTATGTACAGCATGACTCACCGATCATAGCGCATACACCTCCTTGAGCCGCACTCATTATGTCAAGTACCATGCGATTCTGGAGAACCATCGAACAGATGGAAGTTAATTCTTGTTTAACAGCTTCTTCTGCTAGGATAGTTGTATAAATTAACAGTAACAACCTATAATGTATGATATTTAACCACTTAAAAGCTGTAGCTATACCTACGGGCGCTAATATAGACGTAAAAAATTGTTCGGCTCTCCCTGCAATCCTATACTCAGCTGGAACCGATGTCACGGACATTACATTTCATTTAGCAGACGCTTTTATCCAAAGCGACTTACAATTGTTCAATAAACGACAGACATCAGGAACAATTAGGGGCTAAGTGTCTTGCTCAAGGACACTACAGCATGCTAGCAGGAGGAGCCTGGGATCAAACCAGCAACCTTTAGATCACTAGACCACCAGCTCTACTGCCTGAGCTACCATCCCTGTACGGGTGCTAATATAGACGTAAAAAAGAATTTCTGCTCCGCCTACAATCCTATACTCAACTGGAACCGATGTCACGGACATATATGTTCCTGATCATCTTACACGCACATCTCGATGGGTCTTGGTCAGATTATACATGTAAATTGGCATATCTAACATAACTGGTGTGCAAATGCCAGCCCAGTTCCTGGGCAGACTTGTATATGCCATGTGTCCACATAACCAATGGATATCAGGAATTGTTACTTGTCCCATTGTATAAATTACCTGAGTTCAGTTACATGCTGTGGTTATCCCCACTGGAATTCCAGGGTAACAGTTACTTCTTCTATCGGAACAAATGGATTGAAAACACAAGGGGTGAATAACTCCAGCACGTGGACTATAATTGAGGAGGCTAGAGCAACAGTTAGAGTGGTAGCCAATCTTTTCCATTATGTTTTTGAATGGGCGGAGAACAAAAGACATGGGAAGAAGGGGGAGGGGGAAACCTGAGATGTTCGGATCTCAATGCGTTTTCTGGTGCAGCTACGCCACTAGTGGTCGTATAGGTTATTACAGGTCAACTTTTTATTTTATTTTTTATTTATTTTATTTTTATATATATTTTTTATAATGCTCCCCTTTTATCTAGGGCAATTTGAGGAGGTTTTCATACACATACACATACAAAATCTCTACACACTCTCTCAAACACACAGACTCTCTCAAACACACACACGCCCGCGGTCTCACATACACACACGCACGGTACCTCTCTTTCTACACACATGCGGTACCTCTCTTCACACACACGTGGTACCTCTCTTCACACACACATGTGGTACCTTTTTTCACACGCACGGTACCTCTCTTTCTATACACATGCGGTACCTCTCTTCACACACACACGTGGTACCTCCTTTCACACACACGTGGTACCTCTCTTTCTACACACATGCGGTACCTCTTTTCACACACACATGCGGTACCTCTTTTCACACACACATGGTACCTCTCTTTCTACACACATGCGGTACCTCTTTTCACACACACATGCGGTACCTCTTTTCACACACATGGTACCTCTCTTTCTACACACATGCGGTACCTCTTTTCACACACACATGCGGTACCTCTTTTCACACACACGTGGTACCTCTTTTCACACACACATGGTACCTCTCTTTCTACACACATGCGGTACCTCTTTTCACACACATGGTACCTCTCTTTCTACACACATGCGGTACCTCTTTTCACACACACATGCGGTACCTCTTTTCACACACATGGTACCTCTCTTTCTACACACATGCGGTACCTCTTTTCACACACACATGCGGTACCTCTTTTCACACACATGGTACCTCTCTTTCTACACACATGCGGTACCTCTTTTCACACACACGTGGTACCTCTCTTCACACACACACGTGGTACCTCCTTTCACACACACATGCGGTACCTTTTTTCACACACACACACATGGTACCCGTTGCGCACACTCACTCACACAGCTGGCAATACTATTTTATGCTAAGTCACGTGAATTGGGCCTTTAACCCTTAAATATTCGGTTTCTCTAAGAACCGGGCCTTTAACCCCTAAAATGCTTGGCTTGTTTTTAATTATAAAAATAATTCCGGGCCTTTCACCCTTTAATGCTTGGCTTCTTTACTATAAAAATAATGCCTGGCCTTTCACCACTAAATGCTTGGCTTCTGTACTATTTAAATAACGCCTGGCCTTTCACCACTAAATGCTTGGCTTCTTTACTATTTAAATAATGCCTGGCCTTTCACCACTTAATGCTGGGCTTCTTTACTATTTCAATAATGCCTGGCCTTTCACCTATAAATGACTATCGACTACCCTTCTGAAGCATGAGTTAAACATTTTTCATCACCAAAACGTCGCTCAGTTTAAGCAAACTGGATGTATTCTCTACACACGGGCCCAAACGTTACGTGGAATTACTACGCAAGTTAAACACACAGCATCACCCAGTTTAAACAAACTGGATGTTTGGATGCAATATGAATGATAGTAATGTACATAAATAAATCAATGTAGTGTATACTGTATATACACATGTAGTTTTGCTATTGAGGATCATTTCAATCTGTAATTTTATAGTTATATGTACATTACATTTTGTCATTTAGCAGACGCTTTTATCCAAAGCGACTTACAATTTTTCAAACACCGACGGACGCAGCCATCAGGAGCAAATAGGGATTAAGTGTCTTGCTCAAGGACACTACAGCATGCTAGCAGGAGGAGCCTGGGATCGAACCAGCAACCTTTAGATTACTAGCTCTACCTTCTGAGCTATCACCCCCAGTTAATGTATGTTATAGTTATAGTATATGTATATATTTATATATATATATTTTTTTTCTCACACCCACTGGCTCGATAGCTCGGGGGGAGAGGCCCTTCTTTCGTTCAGAATAGTAGATCCACACTGGGTCCCGGGTGTAACCCCGGCCCGATGTTAGTCTCTGCACTGCCGCAGCACTTATGTTGGAATACGAAGTCTTTACCCCATCGATTTGGTGTTCGGGCCGTGTTCGGGCCGTCCACGGACCTGGAGGTGTGGGGTGAGCCTAGCTTGGACTAAATATGAGTGTTGCGTGGCGCGCGATGACACTGAGGGGATATCAGTGGTTACTCAGGATCGGGAGTGGAGGAGTCCCCACTGGGGTCTTCTCTGGTCCCACTGGTCTCCTCCACTGATAATTTTCCACTAGAGCAGTTGTAGGATGGTACCCTACGTCTGGCCTGAGCCTACCCCTTGAGCGGGTGGTTACAATCGATGGTGAATTTGTGTGCCCAGACGCCGCGCTCTTACCCGTATTTCTCTGTGATGAGGTACAGGTTATATCGAGTGAGCCATGACACTCAGTCAGGAGAGGAAATAACCCAGTTGTTGGTTCCAAAAGCCATCAGGAAATGCACCAGAACCCCTTGGACACTACAAAACACTGCAGTGGCACGGTGGCACGGTGGCGCAGTGCATTGCACTGCTGCCTCACAGCAAGAAGGTCCTGGGTTCAATTCCCGCCTGGGGCGCTGTTGGCACCGTGCTCCGGTGGGTTATCTTCCAAAACAGGAGCCTTTCTGTGTGGAGTTTGCATGTTCTCCCCGTGCTCACATGGGGTTTCCTCCACCTCACGTCAGTAAGGACCTCCACCAAAAACATGCACACATCATCGTCTGACCAGCGATGGACACTTATCACCTGGTCCCCGGGCGCGTCCACGTACGCTGCCCACTGCTCCTGGCTGTGCCCCCAGAGGAAGGACAAGCCAGGATGGGTCAAAAGCAGAGGAGCCATTTCACCGGCCACCATCAAGCATGTGTGTGTGTGTGCAAGCATGTGTTGTGGAGTGTCGTGTGATGATTAAAGACTGTTTCTTCTTCTTCTTTCAGCGGATAATGGCCCGCTTCTATTAGCTGGACATTTAGGCAGATGTGTGTAAGATAAGTGGTGTGCTGCATGTCCCGATCGCCAATTAGTGGTTGGTTGGTTACGACATTATGGCTCATAATCAAAACCTCGATTCAGAATATGAATGGGATTTGCACTTCCAGAAAAGATGGTTAGTCTACTCTTACTCAGGTTTTATGATTATAGGCAAAGCCCTCTAGCGTCGCCCTTATTAGCTTCATCTTACAGAACATTTGATTGTACCCACCAGTCTGTCAACTGTGGCCTGCCCCTATAAAAGGCCCTGGGCCTACTATTCTGCTCCCCGAGGATCTTCAATGCGCCTAGGAAGACCTTTGCCCATGATCATAGAACTTGAGTTAGAGTAAGCTAACTATTGTTGTATTTCATATAGGCTGTGCCCTCTAGCTTCGTCCTTATTGGCATAAGGTGAAGCCAGTTGAGTCTACTCCCTGGAGTGAGAACAGAATTATACTCATACGCGGCTTTCCACTTTAACATAGCATCATGACTCACCCCTGTGCTGGAACCGTCCGTCCTCCTTTGTACATCCGGATGAGAAGGTCCGGGAAATATCTGGCCCAGTAGTAAAGCTAATCATGCGCTGGGACTATCCAACCTCATTTGCATATTGGATATAAAGATCACACTAACTTATCCGCTTAATGTAGTCTATATAGGCACTAGACAAGGGCGCTGTGCGGAGCACCGAGGAGGATGGGGATCCTCTAGATACATCCAGTAGATAAAATCTGACATGGTGAAGCCCATGACGCTGGCACACAAATGTTCTCCACTGACGCAGCTCCAAATAGGGCAGTGGATGCCATCACTCTGCGAGTCGAGTAACCCTGATGCCAGGTGCAAAACTTGACCCATTTCCATGTAGGCTTGTGTGAGGCCGTCACATAACCAATGAGAAAGCCGCTGTTTTGACAGGTTTCCCAATAGCACTGCTGTAGGAGAAAAACAGTTGAATTTTTCTCCTTATTGGTGCAGTCTGTCCCACATATGCATCCAAGGCGCAAATAGAACATAAGCAGTGGAGATGTTTATCTTGCTTGTTAGCGTGCGGTGGCGGGTAGAAAGAGTCAAGTGTGATGTCCCTTGAATGATTGGAGCTCCTGATGTTCTTCGGTATAAAAGTCGGATTGGGTTCAACGTAGCTTTATTCAGATTCACATTCGCAAGAAGGATGCTGGGGTGCATAGACAGGGCAGTTAGCTACCCCAGGCTTTCAGATGTCAGTGGAAGCAGAAGCATGGTTTTGACGGACAACTGTTGAAAAGGGATGAGGAGGAGCAGTCAATCGGTTCAAAGCGCTCACCTGTGCGACAGCGTAGAACCAATTCCAGGTCCCATTTTGGGGTGCATACATCTTGCTCCCTGTAGGAAGCGTTTAATGAGGGGATGGCTAAACGCCCACATTTCGCCAAAGCCCTCACGGCAGGCCAAAATAGTCAATGCAAGGTATATGCATCCAATCATTCAAGGGACATCACACTTGACTCTCTCTACCCGCCACCGCACGCTAACAAGCAAGATAAACATCTCCACTGCTTATGTTCTATTTGTGCCTTGGATGCATATGTGGGACAGACTGCAGTGGAAGGGGATAAATCCATGTCCAATAACCACTGGAGCTAGGAAAGTATGTATTCCACAGGGCATGAGGTAGGAATGACATTCTGTCCTTCGCACCAGCATTAAAACGATATCCACTTTCCAACGTAGTGTTGTTAGAGCTGCCCTGGCACTCTGTATTGTATTAATTACCGCAGATGACAAGCCCCTTTGCTGTAGCCCGACCTCTCAGGTACTAGGCCACCAGTGGCTGACCGAGGATGGGATGCTGTTTTATCATTTCACGCTCTCTTTGTTCTCACTCTTATTAGCACTCTCACTCTATGAGCTGGATCGGAGGTAACGTGGAGAGTAGCTCGCAGGGCCAGGGGGCGAATGGAGAACCAGAGTTGGCACTGAGTATTCTTGCTGGTTTCAAATAGTTCCACCCATGCTTCTCCGAAGCGGCGTCAGATCTGCGGAACTATGTCTAGGTTCAGGCGCCACTTGCTCTCTGATGGTGCCTTCATCCAGGCGTCTCTCACCACAAATTCTCTGCAACCCTGCCATTCAATATTTCCGCTGAAGATTTTTTTTCTAAATGTGTATATATATATATATATATATATATACAGTATATATTCACCATTGTAAATTCGGAGTGTGACTCATCTGCTGCTGTAGCGCCTGCCATCAAACTGCAGCATGAGTATGTTTAATACACGAGAACTCCACATTCTACACAAGACAGTTTTGTCTTGACATCTGTTGCATGAAATTGGATTTCACACACACACACACACATACACACACACACACACACACGCACGCACACACGCACACACGCACACACACACACACACACACACACACACACACACACACACACACACACACACACACACACACACACACACACACACACACACACACACACACACACACACACACACACACACACACAGTTTGCAACCACTTCATTTATTAGTGGTTAGTTTGCAACCACTACCTATTAGGGGTCCATGTCCTAATAATAACAATAATAATAGTAATTCCAGTTTTGTGACTGCAGAAGGTAATTTGTCCCTGCCTAGTTACAGTGTAGTTCTATGTTCTATGATGTGTTTGTGGGTGTGAGTGGGTTTCCTACGCCACAACTATCGGCGGTTATCATTCTGAAGTATGGCTTTATGATTATGGCTGAAATGGTAATAAATTATTTATTACGAATATCAATCCATTTTGGCGAACAGAATTATTTTATGGCACTTTGTAAATCAACAGAAACGTCCTTCACAATAATAATTTATTTTATAAACCTATTAATAAATAAACTAAGGTAAGTGGTTTAACAGATGTGATTTGTACAAGATATATAATAAAATAAATTGTATGTAGTGGGCTACACATTTTTGTTGTAATTGTAACAAAACTCTGAGGCATCTGGAACCCAAAACACATACACAATAAATACATGTTCCTTGTATTATGTAATTGCTTGTGGTTATTGTTACCAGTAATTATAATTCAGGAAGATTGAATACATTGATATCTCTGGAATGTTTATTAATTCTTACAGTGACTTTATGCGATTTTTATTTTGTAGAACTTACTCTGGTGCGTGCCTGTTGTCCTCGGAAGTGTATATATTTATGACGTTTAATGGCTTTGTTCGATCCAATTATCTTTTGGTAATACTTTAACTTTATTTTTTCAAATATAATAAAGGTTAATAGTGACAAGAAAATACATGTCGCTTTGTCCCACTTTGTATGGTTAAGAGTTTGTATCTTATAATCCTTTAGCTAAAGTTCAATCCCACAGATCATATACAATACACCGATCAGCCACAGCATTTAAACCACTGACAGATAAAGTGAATAACATTGCCCATCTCGTTCCAATGGCACCTGTCAAAGGATGGGATATATTAGGCAGCAAGTGAACAGTCAGTTCGTTAGGTTGGTGTGTTGGAAGCAGGAAAAATAGGAAAGCCTAAGCATCTGCGCAACTTTGACAAGGGCCAAATTGTGATGGCTACACCACTGGGTCAGAGCATCTCCAAAACGACAGGTCTTGTGGGGTGTTCCTGGTATGCAGTGGTTAGTACTTACCAAAAGTGATCCAAGGAAGGCCAGCCGTTGAACCGGCGACAGGGTAATGGGCTCCCATAGGCTCAAAAATTCCTTTGTTTTCCCAAAAAAATGTATTTTAAAGGTACTGACTGGGCAAAGTCTGTTTAATGTCCAGTTCAACCAGTTCAACTGATTCGGACATTTGCGTTCACACAAACAGTTCCTCAAATTAACCAGATAATGTCTGGTTAATTTCATGGTTGCAGTGCATATGTGAAAGTATCTATACTATCTGTTCAAATAAATGTAAGACTCTGAACATAAACATTGAGCAGGATAGGTTAAATAGTAGTTATACTTTCAATTGGTGAGCAGAACTCTGCCATTAAGCGACAAATCTCCTTGTAACCATAGATTGAGCTTTTGAGTTCTCTCAATAGTCTGAATAACATTTAAGGGACATTGGGATTTATTATCTTCAAGTATTTTCACCCCAAGATTAACGACACCATTTTTTTACAGGAATATTACAGATTCAAGATACCGATTGATCATTTATAGCTTCAGTGAACTCTGATAATTTCACAGGGGCATCACAAAGGTCACCCCCACAATCTGCATTGTTAAGCTGAGTCATGTTATGGAGAGATGTTAGAAAACCAGAAGCAGATTGTAATTTGATTTGTATAGATTACTATAAAATTCAACGCAGAAACTAGCTATTGTTTTATCACTTTTTTAAAAGTCACTACTATATTTTCTAAGGTATTTAGCTTCTTCATACTGTATATAACTCCCAACATTATTATTAACTTCTAACATTATTATTAATTTCTGCAATATGCATTATCTTTGACTTTTTTCACCTGTGCTGTCAGCAGTCTTGGCATACAACACGCAGTGCATTGCACTGCTGCCTCACAGCAAGAAGGTCCTGGGTTCCGGCCTGGGGCGCTGTTGGCACCGGCGGGTTATCTCCCAAATAGGAGGAGCCTTTCTGTGTGGAGTTTGCATGTTCTCCCCGTGCTCACATGGGGTTTCTTCCACCTAATGTCAGTAAGGACCCCCCCAAAAAACATGCACCAGGATGGGTTAAACGCAGAGGCCTCATTTCACCGGCCACCATCCAAAGCATGTGCATGTGTGTGTGTGCGTGCATGTGTTGTAGTGTGGTGTGCTGTGTGACGATTAAAGATTGTTCTTCTCCTCTTCTTCTTCAGTTCTCAACCTGCAAAGCCAATCTTTATTAATCATCAAGAACAACTTACAACAAATCCCTCCTTTGGACAACCTGTGGGATGATAACAGCACAGCATTTTTGTTATACATTTATGGCTGCTACCAATCCCCCTCTTTGGAGAATGATCTTATCATGTTTTGATCAATAAACAACTATAATTCTGATTAATAAACAACAATTCTTCTCCAAGAGGGGGGGAATCACTACAATAAAACAACTAAAAATAGAAACAAACAACATAATGTACCTGACAAAACATAATTAAAGTGACAAAAATTGGAACAGAAATTCTGGCACATGCTTCCTGTGACAGTTATGGCAATAAAGGTGAAGAAAAGGGAAATACATAATCAGGAGGATGATCAGGGGAGTGTGTGAGTGCACAGGATTAGTCCCAATTAGTAAAGGTGTATGAGGAAGAGCCCAGAGTGCCACAGCCACAGAAGAACCCCCATGAATACCATTTCTATATTGAAGAACTGAGTTATTAAAATTAGATAAGTACTATAGTTAGTTCCTCCCGTTCCTTCTGGAACATTGGGCGACGAGGCCCACCATTTGCTCCTTACCAGAATGGCTTCTTCCTGTCGTTTCCGTAACATGCTTTTTTTACAGGGTGAAGTTGTTAACCCGACGCCCAACCCCCAACCTAGAGGACCGGGTGCTGACTTACCCGTGTCACAAAGGCATTCTTGGCAGTGCTGACTTACCCGTGTCACAAAGGCATTATTGTTATCATTATTATATATTTACAATAATAATAATAATAATAAGTTTGAGCCGTTCCGTCAGTAATCTGTCTATAGAGAAGGGGGCCGCGGCGGACTACAGCTGGCAGCCGCCGGTGAGCTCGTAGACGTGGTGGTGGTGCGGACTGCCGAGCATCATGCCCAAGGTCTCCTCTCCGATTCACATGAAGTACTATAGGTCACCACTAATGCGAATACGTTTAAGATCAAAGACTGTTGAATGTTTAATGTCTTAAGTTTTATTTTTTATCTTTCAAGATAAGCCAAAAGTTGATTCACGGTTGGTTTGAGAGCAAGTTTTTACACAATGTGAATGACTTCTCGAGAGGATATATCTATTGTTGGATGTAGTATAGCGCACAAAATGGCGGCTAATAGAAATAACAGGGCATTTTACTTAAAATGGTGCCCAACATATAAAAAGTCTCTTTATGACATCTCTCATCCAAAAAGCCTTTATGACGACTTGCAAAATAACCTTTATGACAACTGGCCTAGGAGGATATATATATAGGAGCGTGTCTAAAGACTCGGGCTCTCTCTCGCTTGGTCGCTCCTGCTTTGGGGTCGTCTCCTGGTCTTTGTCATTGTGCCAATAAAGGATCCATTCTGCATCGCATCCGTCTCCATCTGATTGAAGAATCTCTCGACATCAACAAACCTGGGAGGGATCGGTTTCCCAGATCCCAACAGTTTGGGGGCTCGTCCGGGATGTCGAGGAGATTTTAGAGATTGACAGACCGAAAGTTGCCCCAGACGTTTGCCTACGGATGACTCTGGTCGACCACATCTAAAAGGTAAGCACTGGCCTGTTACATCGAACCTGTGCAAATTGGACTTTGTCAAATTTTGAGTCGGAAGTAAAAGGGGGTCCGGGAGAGAAATTAAAGCTAAGCAACGATTGAGGTGGATGCAATGTTTGCAATGTACGATTTTATGCAGTGATGTGCGCTGGTTGTGAAACACACAGACATGTATTAAAACTATTTGTGGGACTGGGATAGAACCCCCAGTAGTCGGCCGCAGTTTTCTCAGGAAGCTGTAGAACTTGCCGATTAGGTCCCAGAATAGGGCATTGCGTCCATACATGGTCTGTTGATCACGTGGAAGAATTTTGAAGTTTGTGGCGGTTAGTACATATGTGGTGAAGTGGTAGCCGGCCTGTTCCCTCGTGCCTCTCTGGTAATACATCCATGTATGAGCCTGTATACGGACTTTGATAAGAATCTATGAGCCTTTATAGGACGTTTATAAATTTGCCCCCTAATCGATTGATAATAAATCTATGAGCCTTCCCCAGGACGTTTATCAGATTGCCCCATAGTCAACTGATAAAAATCTATGAGCCTTGCCCAGGACGTTTATAAATTTAATTGATGAGTATATGAGCCGTTTTTCAGGACATTTATGAAAACATATATGGGCAACAAGGAACTTGGCCTTTTTGTCCGCGTTTGATTGGGGGGGTCTCGTCTGCATGTGCGCATGGGCGTAGCACGGACGTGTGGTTGAACTTGGCCTTTTGATCTGAGTTACGGAGAATTTGGGGTCTCTCAAATCCCGGCCGGGTAATAAAACAGGCGGACAACAGACATCGTTTTACTGTTACAGGCGGACATTAGATACCGTTATACTGTAGCAGGCGGACAACAGATACCGTTATACTGTTAAAATTGTTTAAATAGAACAGGCGGACAACAGACATCGTTATACTGTTACAGGCGGACAACAGAGACACCGTTATACTGTAGCAGGCGGACAACAGATACCGTTATACTGTCAAAATTGTTTGGATAAAACAGGCGGACAACAGACATCGTTATACTGTTACAGGCGGACAACAGAGACACCGTTATACTGTAGCAGGCGGACAACAGATACCGTTATACTGTCAAAATTGTTTGGATAAAACAGGCGGACAACAGACATCGTTATACTGTTACAGGCGGACAACAAAGACACCGTTATACTGTGGCAGGCGGACAACGGATACCGTTATACTGTTAAAATTGTTTGGATAAAACAGGCGGACAACAGACATCGTTATACTGTTACAGGCGGACAACAGAGACACCATTATACTGTAGCAGGCGGACAACAGATACCGTTATACTGTCAAAATTGTTTGGATAAAACAGGCGGACAACAGACATCGTTATACTGTTACAGGCGGACAACAAAGACACCGTTATACTGTGGCAGGCGGACAACGGATACCGTTATACTGTTAAAATTGTTTCGATAAAACAGGCGGACAACAGAAATCGTTATACTGTAGCAGGACAAATACTGTTACAGGCGGACAACGGATACCGTTATACTGTTAAAATTTGAACCAGTAGGCTAAGGAGATTCCTGTTTTTTCTCTGACGTGGACCGGGAGGTTGGTTTTGGCCGAGTGTCTGTGTGGCCTGTGTGTGTGTGTGTAGAGCACCCCTGGTTTTTCTGTGGTGAGGACAGAGAGGTAAAGTTGGACAATATGTCGACGGCAGGATATAAACCGATTAGTGTACAAGTGGAGTTGTTGTTGACGGCTCTGGAAGGTGCCAAAAAGACGGAATGGGGTCCTAGGAAGGACATGAAAGACGAGTTAAATCTCGCATTGGGGCGACAGGGAGTAAACCAAGATGACAAATTGCCGTTGGGGCCAGTGTTGTGGAAGAGGGAAAAAGAGTATAAGAAAGCGGTAGAAGACGCGGAGGAGGCCGCCAAGGGCAAGTTGTGGTTGTCACGAAAGAAGTTGCATAAGGTCAGAGACGAGGAAGAGGGCCACAGATGCAAGTGGTTTTCGTGGGCCATGTTTTGGCAGGGGATAGCTCATCAGTTGAAGAACAACAGAGTAAAATGGAGGAAGAGGCCTCTTTGCAGCGGAAGGCCGAAGCGGCACCGACCGCGCCTCCGTTGCCCAGTGCGATGTATCCAATATTGGAAATAGACTCGGGCAGATTCCAAATAGAGGTAGAGAATGGTCCTGAAAGGGGGTCTGACGGGTGTGGGACAGGGACTCCACCGATGAGGGCTGAGGACCGTCCACCGTGCGGGCCAAGGCCAGCAAACCAGCTGGGCCCTGAAATGGAGGCGCCGCCCAGGGAAGTTTTTCCCCAGGGGCCCCTGCCATGCACTGTGACGTGGGAGCAAACGGCGTTGCACAGAATTAGGAATGAGACACGGGAACAACAACGGGAAGTTGCGGACCGCGAGGAGGCGTGTCGCAAATATCGCCCGATGGGAGGGATTAAAACAGGAGGCCGTCAAGTCACTGTTCGAGGAGTTTTGACAGGCATTTATGACGACACAAAGGACACTGACGACGGGGAACCGAGAAGGCAAAAAAAGGGAGGGACGATTGGAACCCACAGAGGGGTGGTGAGAGTGACGAATGGCTCCTCCCAGGAGGGCAGTTCCTATGATGACACAGAGGACGAGGAAACTAAGGTGTTAAGGGAAATAGCGGACTTGGAAAAAAAGATTGGGACGTCGCACAAACACATGCCCACCCCGCGCCCCAAAGATACTGATATTAACCGACGACAGGCCAGACTCACGGCTCGTACCCGACATCAAGCCGGGGGAACGACCAGTCCGGCTCACACTCGCACCGGACTACCCTACGGGCCCGAAGGCCCACAGTCCCGCTTAATGTTACCCCTAATGCAGGAAAGTGGAGGTCCTCCGGTGTACCGACCGTACGGGCTGAGTGACCTCCAGGCCCTAGCGGACAAATTACCGCCCCTACACGGGGGGGCATGGTGTGGTTGGAAAAATTAAGCGGCCTAACGGCAGGCCACACCCTAGCCCTTGGCGATTACCGTGGGGTGGCGCGGTGTATGACTCCGGGGGAGGCGCAAGAGATCGAACGCGACGCTAAAACCACGCATACGGCCGATCAGGAACCGTTACACATGATTGCCCTAATGATGCCATACGTTTCCTCCTACTGTGGCCCCCACCGTCCCTAAGTTTCCCTGGAAGGAAGGACGGTCCCCTAGAGAGCACCTGACGGCATGTAAGGACGAATGGACTCGTTTGACCGGTAGTCACCCTGAAAAGGACCGAAACTCGATCGAATGGTATCGGAGGGCGGTGTTAGAGGGGGCTGAGGGGACAGTAAAGGACGCCATGATGGCCAATCCCGACATCCCGGGATGCCCCTCTACGACCTGGGAAAGACATTTTGTACACCACATGCAGCGAGCGCTCGACTCCAAGGAGAAGGAGGCCTCTGCGGTTAAGGACCTGCAGCTGCAACTACTAAAATTAGAACTAGACAAGGCCCGACGGGATGCGACCGATAAAAAGAAGGCGGGGACCGCCAAACAAATGTCTGCGCAGGCCGGCCCACCGGGTCCAGCCACTCCTGATTTGCACCCGATCCCATTATGGGAGGAACAAGGCCCCTACCCTCCAGGGCCTCAAAGGCGTGGATGGGGCCAGGGGCGGGGCTATGGGGCTCGACCATGGGGACAGCGAGGTATGAGAGAGGGACCTTCGGGGCATCCGATGCAAGACGGATGCTACGCGTGTGGAGAAAGAGGCCATTGGTCAAGGGAATGTCCATACCAAGGGCAGAAGCCCCAACACCCGCGGGGAATGCGTGGGTCCAGAGGACCTTACCGAGGGGGTCGAGTGGCCCCCAACCCGCATCGGGCGCTTGGCCCTGTGGCAGGAGCCTTCCCGCTCCGGGATTTTGGATGGGAAGACCCTGAGAACCAGCAGTGACACACCCCACAGAGAAAGCCAAGAGCAGGGGGCCAGGCAGACCCCATGCTCCCAATGGAAGTGTTAGGCGAATCACTGCCGTTCTTGGTAGACACAGGGGCCACCCATTCAACATTCAACTGAACCGGCCTCTGTCGCCTCACCATATGTCGCGCAACACCGTGAACGTTGTGGGTTTCTCTGGGATAGGACAACAACTGCCCGTTACCAAGCCATTATCAACCAGACTGGGGAATCAACGGCTACTCCACCCGTATGTCATGTCTCCCCAAGTGCCCGTGAACCTCATGGGTCGTGATCTACTAATACGATTGGAGGCCAGCGTGTTGTGCTCTACAGATGGACTAATTGTGACTCTCCCTGATGGAACTGAACTGGCCTGCGGCCATGCCCTGACAGCAGGGGGCCAGTGGCTATTGGCCTCCCCCGAACCCCAAATGGCAGATATCTACTGGGGTTTAATTGTTACCCCCGGCAGACCACATCCTGAAGGGATCCTCGCCCAGTACGCCCGGTGGAAACCCTGGATTTCTCTGCTGGCACCCTACCTCGTTCCCCCCGACCCGCCCCATGTCACATTATTCTACGATCGAGACCAAACCGAAGTATACGCGGATTTGTTCAGAGATATTGAGGATACTGAGTGGGAAATTGTCACTCACAATATTTACGTCGGTCCCCTAGGTGTCGCAACCGCGGTGGACCTCACGCCCGAGCAGGCGGTCTGGTATCAAATGGCTCCCACCGCGGTTCCCCATGTCTCCTTAGCAATACACTCCAACCATGACGCTAAGGACCTAGGGCCCATGACGAAGACCGCTGTGTCACTGACCGATTGGACTCAGACACAGATCCCCCAGGTGTGTTACTCCCCGTCGACCAAGATATATCGAATCTCACTCACAGGTCGCGATGCCGTCCGTCTAGAACACGACGAAGTAGCTCGTGACCACGGCTGTGAGAGAACTGACCACCCGAGGTTGGCACAGGCTCTGGAAACTTTGCCTCCCCACCTGTGGTCGGCCGGACCGACGGACGTTGGCCTGGCTTCTTGCCCCCCGGTGACCTTTGAGGTGACCCCGGGGGGCCCCATTTGGCTCCCTCTGTACTCCAGGAAACCGGAGGCTGAAGCAGGGATAGCCGAGACGATAGAAGGACTAAAAGCCTCTGGGGTGTTAGAACCCTCCACCTCTCCATGGAACACACCTATTCTCCCGGTGGAGAAAGCAGGAACAGGGAAATACCGCATGGCACATGATCTCCGCGCAATCAATAACATCCTCAAAACCCCGATCATACCGGTTCCGAACCCTTACACCGCGCTAAATAGTCTCAGTCCCACGCCTAAGTATTTCACTTGCATTGACTTGGCCAATGCGTTTTTCTGTCTACCCCTAGCGCAGGGATGTCGGGATTTTTTCTCGTTCAACTACAAAGGTGAACAATTACGCTACACCAGGATGCCACAGGGGTTTGCGGCGTCCCCAGGCCTTTTTAATCAGGCCCTGCGCGAGGCACTGGACGAGTGCCCCCTCCCGGAGGGCTGCACGTTGATCCAGTATGTTGATGATCTCCTACTGGCCGCCCCCGACGCCGACTCCTGCTTAGCCGCCACGTTGACGGTTCTCCACCGATTGGCAGACACGGGGTTCAAAGTGAGCAAAACCAAACTACAAGGCGTCCGCCAAACGGTCACCTTCTTGGGCCGCGTGGTTTCCAAAACAGGCGCGGGCCTCACCACGAGTCATCAAGACTCCATATTACATCACGCGCGCCCTCAGACGGTGAAACAAATTCTATCCTTCTTAGGATTGACCGGATATAGTCGCGCCTATATTCCAGATTACGCGGGCCGCACACGCCCGCTCCGTGCGCTCGTTAACGCACAAGGCATGCGCAATTTGCGGGCTCCGTTGGTCTGGACCGAACAGGCCGAAGAATCGTTTATCGCACTAAAACAGGCCCTCGCGTGCGCAACCGACCTGTCCGTTCCAGATTACACTCAGCCTTTTTTCCTCGATGTTTCTGAAACACCAGGCGTCGCTAACGGGGTGTTGTTTCAGAAAAAAGGGGGAGGGAGGAAAGTGCTAATGTACGCCAGCAGCATGCTCGACAAAACCGAGGAACGCCATCCACCGTGCACAAGACATGCCGCAGGTGTTGCGAAGATATTACAGAAAACCGCGCACCTGGTCATGGGCCACCCGCTAACAGTGTTAACCATGCACAGCGTTGTGGCCTACGTGAATTCGGTAAAATTCACCCTCACCCCTCTAAGACAACACCGATTGAGCTGTTTTTTGACCGAACCAAACTTAGTGTTCACGCACGAGGGCATCAATATGGCAGACCACATGGATGTAGAGGGAGGAAAGCCCCACCATTGTGAGGCGCTGGTACAGACAGAAATCGGCCCAGAGGGCGGAAGTCATGGCACTGCAGGCGGAAAACCCATCAGACATGCTCGTGAGATGCAGGACCTAGAAAAGGCGCTCCTCCTCCCGCGTAAGGTGGCAGTGGTGAAATGCCGAGGGCATGGGGTAGGAAACAGTGAGGTAGCGAGAGGGAACAGGCAGGCAGACGCCGCGGCAAAGGCTGCAGCCGGCTACCACGTGGCGTTTCAGATGGTGTGTGAGGATGGCCTCATGGGAGAAGAGTTAGACGAAGACACGGTTAGTGAGGCCCAAAAGGGGGCGACGGACCAGGAGAGGACATTGTGGACCCAAAGGGGAGCGACATGTGGGGGAGAATTGTGGAGAGGCCCGGATGGTCGGGTAGTGTTACCACCGGGACTGCAACAGAGTGTGGTGGGAGAAGCCCACGGGTTGGGACATGTGGGAGTGGCTCAGGTGAAACGGAACCTTTGCCACTGGTGGCACCCCTATTTGGACGAAATAATCAAGGAGTATGTGCGGTCCTGCCCGGTGTGCACCATGTACAACCCCCGGCCGGGGATCCGGCCGGAAATGGGAAAGTTCCCGCTTCCCGAGTGCCCAGGGGGAGAAGTCGTGATTGACTACCGACCCGGATGGTCGGGTAGTGTTACCACCGGGACTCCAACATAGTGTGGTGGGAGAAGCCCACGGGTTGGGACATGTGGGAGTGGCTCAGGTGAAACGGAACCTTTGCCACTGGTGGCACCCCTATTTGGACGAAATAATCAAGGAGTATGTGCGGTCCTGCCCGGTGTGCACCATGTACAACCCCCGGCCGGGGATCCGGCCGGAAATGGGAAAGTTCCCGCTTCCCGAGTGCCCAGGGGGAGAAATCGTGATTGACTACACCGACATGATGGTCCCGGTGAGGGGACAGCGGTACCTCCTCGTGTGTGTGGATGCTCTGACCGGCTGGCCGGAAGCATGCCCCACCAAGAGGGAGGACAGCGCCACGGTGGTCAAGTTCCTCATAAATCAGTACATCCCCCGGCACGGGTTCCCGCGCAAAGTCCGAAGTGACAACGGGACCCATTTTAAGAATAAAGACCTCCAGAGGGTGGAGGCGGCACTAGGTCTAAGACACGTGTTCGGGACGGTGTACCACCCACAGTCGCAGGGCAAAGTTGAAAGAATGAATCAGACACTAAAAACAAAATTGGCCAAAATATGTGCACAGACCTCCCTCAACTGGGTGGACGCCCTCCCAATCGCGCTTATGTCCATACGGAGTTCACTTAATAGGGGAACCGGGTTCACGCCGGATGAGTTACTTACCGGGCGCCAGTTCCCTGGGCCCAGCGCAGCGCCAAAGTGGGGGGAGGAACAGGAAATGTTGCTAAGAAAAGCATACTTTAACGACCTGCGAGCCCTTGTTGCCAGTTTTGCCTCACAGGTGGAAGAGACGAGGGGAAAGCCCAGGTGACTCCGAGCTCCACACGGCAGAGTGGGACCTGCTGAGGGTCATCAAGCGAAAGTGGGCGGACCCCCGGTGGACGGGACCACATCGGGTCACCGAGCGCACCTCCCGCGCCGTCCGGTTCGAGGGAAAAGGGGACACGTGGTATCACTGGAGCCAGTGTGCCCCAGCCTTCAACCTGGGCAGCCAACGACCAGATCCTCACAGCACCACAACACAGCCCGACCCCAGAGGAACGGGCGGCAGCCGCCCAATCGAGGCACTCACTGTTAGCTGCAAGGGTGATAGTGCTGGAAACCTCTCCCTTAGGTCATAGAGGAGCGAGGTGGGACGGTCACCATTCCCCGCCCAGAAGCAGACTGTCCAACTGCATGGAACCCCAGCTACTTCTCCTTCTGAGTGGTTTATGGTCCATGGTGTGGTTGAGAGTTTGTGTGTGGATGTTTATAATTTATTATTTTATAATTTATAATTAACCGGAAAGGATACCATGGGGCTGATCAAAATCAATTTCTTGCCCCCTCAGCGCACCCCCAACACCCCTGAGGCTAGCAAAGATCATTTCATGCCTCCGCCTGACCGGGCTCCAGCTCGAGCCGTGGCCATAATCGATACTCGGTACTTTGAAACCCCTAGACGTGATTCAGATGGCCACCGGATACCGAGAGAGTAATCTCTGGTTGAGTTGGATGGCCCAGACGGCCCGAGAGCAGGGGCTGGGGAGCTGCATAGCGTGTGCGGCGGCTCGACCTTACCTAGTCACGGATCCTGCGCCGTTATATCCTCAGGACGCCTGGGGATACGGTTGTATGCTCCGATTGACCCGCGAGGCGACTCCACCAAAGTGCAACACCTTAGCTAGACTATTCCCGCCCATGGACAACGAAACACTTTCGGGACCATTTACGCCCCATAAGGGCGCGGGTAATTACACCTGTTTCAATTTGACCCACGACAAACCCCAGTTTCAACTAGGACAGATCCCGGAGGACTGGTGTAACACCACCCGAGCGGGAAATGGCGCTATCGGCCATTGGGCGCGGGGCGGCCTCTACTATTACTGCGGGGGTCAACGGCTGTTGACTCGTATCTCTAGTAAAGCGATAGGGGTCTGTGCCATGGTTAGACTTGTGGCTCCTCTAACGTTGATAGGGGAAAGGACACGGCCCACAGGGCCCTCTAAAGGAAATGGGGACTTGACCACTCAAGGACGCGGGCACGTTCGCCGCAAACGAGATTTGGGTCAGTTTGACCTCACCCGCGGTTCCCCCACCTACATCGACGCCATCGGAATCCCCCGGGGAGTGCCCGATGAGTATAAGTTAGCCAATCAGGTGGCGACCGGGTTTGAAAATATCCCCATAAACTCTGCCTTATTCCCCGTGACTTCCAATAAGAATGTTGACCGCATTAACTACGTCCATTATAATGTCCAAAGACTGGCCAACCTCACCCGAGATGCCGTGACCGGACTGGCCTCCCAGTTGGACGCCACCTCCCTGATGGCCCTACAGAACCGTATGGCCCTTGATATGTTGTTGGCGGAGAAGGGCGGAGTATGTCACATGTTTGGGGAAGTCTGTTGTACGTTCATCCCCAACAATACGGCACCGGACTGGTCGGTGACCCGGGCGTTGGAGGGTCTGCGAACCCTAGCAGATACTATGAAGGAACACTCAGGGGTGGACAACCCTGTTAACCGCTGGTTGGACCGGTTGTTTGGGAAGTGGAAGAGGATACTTATGCCCATCTTAATGTCCGTGGCCACCTTCTTAGCTCTATTGATCACTTGTGGTTGTTGTTGCATCCCGTGCTGTCGTGCTCTCTGCATGCGCCTGATAATCACGGCAGTGGAAAAGAGGGACAGCACGGTCCCCCACGTACAGATAATGCCGTTGTTGGCCGAGAACTGGAAATCACCCGGTACTTTTTGTTTGCTCATTATATAAATGCTTAAGTTTAGTATAAGGATAACAAAAGTTTAATAATAAGTTTAGTATAAGGTAAGAGATAGTTAGATCTGTGTAGTTGGTTGAAGATTTTGTTGTTAAACATGGTCCAGGTGGTGAGTGAATGCCATCCTCACGTTCAGTAATATGGATGTTGGTAGGTTTTCCCACTAAGACAAAAGGGGTTTTCCCTACCAATCACTCCTGGTGCCATGCATTGTCATGAATTGTGTAGTGTTTGTTGTACATGTCATTGCGATGTTGTATTTGTTTTCCCCATGGTTATTATATGTTGTAATTACTGTTTTAGAGTGACCTCATATTTAATGAGGTCAAAAGGGGGATTGTTGAATTGCTAATAGAAATAAAAGGGCATTTTACTTAAAATGGTGCCCAACATATAAAAAGTCTCTTTATGACATCTCTCATCCAAAAAGCCTTTATGACGACTTGCCAAATAACCTTTATGACAACTGGCCTAGGAGGATATATATATAGGAGCGTGTCTAAAGACTCGAGCTCTCTCTCGCTTGGTCGCTCCTGCTTTGGGGCCGTCTCCTGGTCTTTGTCATTGTGCCAATAAAGGATCCATTCTGCATCGCATCCGTCTCCATCTGATTGAAGAATCTCTCGACATCAACAAACCTGGGAGGGATCGGTTTCCCAGATCCCAACACTATTAAATAAAATCTTTTCGAACACATCACACATTTTCAAGTAAGAATTTGAGTTATCTAAAAAATGTGGCAGCCATCTGTCAAGGGTATTGCCTCGCACAACAACGATCATCAACACTCCAAATGTGCAGCCTGCTATCATTCGTGATGTTAACACAATACCGTATGGTTCAACTATTTATAACTATCACATGTGGTTTCCTCCACCTCACGTCAGTAAGGACCTCCACCAAAAAAAAAACATGCACACACTCATCACCAGGTCCCCGGGCCCGTCCACGAATGCTGCCCACTGCTCCTGGCTGTGCCCCCGGAGGAAGGACAAGCCAGGATGGGTTAAACGCAGAGGCCTCACTTCACCGGCCACCATCAAAGCATGTGCATGTATGTGTGTGTACATGCATGTGTTGTAGTGTCGTGTGCTGTGTGACGATTAAAGATTGTTGTTGTTGTTCTTCTTCTATTTCTGGGTTAAACTATTGGCGGTGCGAATCGCTGACCTTTTGTTGGCCGACCAAAACGATTTTAAAGTTATTAACTATTTTATGAAAGTTATTTTTTTTTTTATCCACATACAGAACCAGCCAATTCATTCATCCCATGGAAATAATGGTACTGATTAATATAATTATTTATATAATGATATGGTGATCATACATTTTTTCTTCATAATCATCTCTCCAAATTGAAGTTTTAGTTTTGGTTGTACGAACATTGATTAAATCAAGGTTTAGTTATTAATCCTGTTGCACAAATATTTTGAAATCTTGGTTTTAGGTTTTATTTCTTCTAGCTTTTGCTCCTTTAATTTAAACTCAGACTTACATTTGCCGGAGATGCTAGGATCACACCACCAACGAGGGGTTTGCTGAATGAAGCCAGGTCACTCTCGCCTGTTGTGAGGAACCTGTGCCCGTGGTTTGATTGATGATTGATTTGCACTTCACCCCGTTTTTGTTTTGTTGCATGAACATGAACATTGCCAGGAATACTGACGGCCTCTGAAATCTTATTCCACACATCATTTAAAAATATTTTATTAACATTTCTGTAAATTGTCAGGGATACCTCATACAAAATGGAGAGCACACTGCTATGATGAGCTTCTCCATTTTCCAAGGATCAGCGCAATTGTTTAGAATCCATTTTCCCTCCAATTGGATATCGCATGTCACCTTTTGCTGCTCATTGCATAAAGTTGAAGTCTGCTCAACTTTTGCATGTGTACCAGCGGTGTGACCCTATGGTAAGGTGGTTTGTGAACTTTGATGCACTTTTGCGGCATCAACCTAACAGTAGAATTACACAAAAGAGATAGTAGAAGATGGTGCAATTATGTTAATTTACAGCTTATGGTTGGAGAGCTAGCTTTTTGAACAGACACCACCAAAATTGTAAAGACGCACAAAGGAATTCTGTGCTGCAGATTTCTGGTGTGACAAGTGTTAAAGTTAATTCAATTCAATTAAGTAGTTTTATTCGAACAGAATTATAACAAGGTCAATTTTACAGATTATTTATTACAAATAGTAATAACAAAGAACACATGGCTACCATTTTGGACGATTACTTACCACTTAAGAACTGTTATATTTGGTACAACTGCCAATTTATGACGGAGTAGTGCATTATAATATATTGGAGGATTTATTATACACACCAATTAGTTCTAAGAGATTTAATATTAGCGACACAGTGAAATTGAGTTATGAAGTTCAAGGAAAATGTTCATCTTTAAAATATGTCAAAAAAGCATATTAACAACCTACGTGTAGAAGGATGGAGAGGGAGATGACCAAAAGTTTTTGGGGAAAATAATTCCTAAAAATATCTTTCTGGATCGGATCAAATAAAAAGATAATCTTCCCCACCATTTGATCATACAATTGTGATATAACAACCATTCAGTCTTAAAAATTACCAAACTTTGTGGCAGGTCATTCATCGTTCAGAATTCTAGTGATAATAAACTTCCATTGAGCAGGAATGACAAAAAAGAAAAATACGTGAACATCATTACTCTAGTGCATTTACTAAAATTGTAATTCTCAAAACCTCAGGTAACCACAGGTGTTTGGGTATTATTATATGCACCGATCAGCCACAACATTAAAACTACTGACAGGTGAAGTGAAGGTCACGGGCACCCATGGGATCATTGATGTGCATGGGGAGGGAAGTCGAGCCCATCTGGTCCGATCCCACAGAAGAGCTACTGTAGCTACTATGATAGAAAGGTGTCACACAATGCATTGCAGATTGCTGAGTATGGGACTGCGTAGCCGAAGACCGGTCAGAGTGTCCACGCTGACCCCTGTCCACCGCCGATATCGCCTACAATGGGCACATGAGCATCAGAACTGGACCATGGAGCAATGGAAGAAGGCGGCCTGGTCTGATGAATCACGTTTTCATGTGGATGTCCGAGGTTAGGGTCTGATCCGATTGAGCATCTGTGGGAGGTGCTGGAACAACAAGCCCGATCCATGGGGCCCCACCTCGCAACTTATATAACTTAAAGGATCTGCTGCTAACGTCTTGGTGCCAGATACCACAGGACACCTACAGAGGTCTTGTGGAGTCCATGCCTTGACGGGTCAGAGCTGTTTTGGCGGCACGAGGGGGAAGTACACAATTGTAGTGGTTATTAGTGGTGGTTTTAATGTTGTGGCTGATCGGTGTATATTATTATATACATTATTTATTAAATTTGATAATATACTGTATATAATAATAATAATAATAACAATAATAATAATAATAATGATAATAAGTGAATTCATGTTTCATAAAGTTGAGCATTTATCCAAGCCACGTAATAGATAACACTTTCAAATATATCTGTTATTATATGAACATACACACACACACACACACACACACACACACATATATATACACATATACATATATATACATATACATATATATATGCATATATACATATACACTACTCACAGAAAGTTAGGGATATTCGGCTTTCGGGTGAAATTCAGGATGAACCTAAAATGCACTATAACCTTTACAGGTGAACTTAATTGGACCTTCTCTAAACTTTTGAATACACATGTCCAACTGTTCACTGTTTCAGTACTTTTTGCACAAGTTGCTGTTCTCTGACAAGGAGCTGAACAGCAAAATTCACAACAGGTGTTTGATCCATGAATCGACCAATACATTTCCTGGTTAAATTAGAATTGGTATTTAAACAGTACTCTTCACATTTTGACATCATGAGACCAAGACGACACCTAACAACTGATCAACAGTACCTCGCCATTGCGAGGCTTCAAACAGGATGTTCTCAGAGGGAAGTGGCCACTGAGCTTAGAGTGTCACAGAGTGTCATCAGCAGGTTGCAACAGAGATACAGAGAGACTGGAAGAGTCACAGAAAGACATAGAAGTGGACGTCCTTTGGCCACATCCCACACTGATGAGCGCTTCATTGTGAACAGTGCCCTGCGGAACCGGATGATGAATGCCACTCAACTCCAGGCACATTTAAGGGAGGTGAGAGGCACCCAAGTGTCACGCCAGACCATTCCAAACCGTTTCCATCAGCGTGCTAGACGACCTGCAAGGGTACCTGACCACCCACCGATTCACGTTGAGCAGAAATGATGGCCGCCAACGATGTTGTAGACGTCAAGGAGAGCGCTATGCATCAGCCACTGTTGTCACCAGACGAGCCTTTGGTGGTAGTGGTGTTTGTGTGGGCAGGTGTGTCTAGTCAATATAGAACTGCCCTACACTTTGTGAATGGTACAATGACAAGCCCATACTACCTGAATAACATCGTTTATCCAGTCATTGTGCCCCTGCATGAACAACACAGGCCTAATTTCATCTTCATGGACAACAATGCTCCAGCTCATCGAGGTCGCATCATTAGGGAACGGCTGCTGGAGACTGGGGTACCTCAAACGGAGTTGCCTGCACTTTCTCCAAACCTGAATCCCATAGAAAATCAATGGGATCAGCTGAGTAGCCGTGTAGAGGCTCGTAACTCTGTGCCCCAGAACCTCAATGACCTGAGGACCACCCTTTAAGAAGAGTTGGGTGCCATGCCTCAGCAGACAATAAGTCGACTTGTGAACAGCATGAGACGTCGTTGTCAAGCTGTAATTGATGCTCAAGGTCACATGACAAGTTATTGAGACATTGACATTTTTTGTTGTGGTATACCCATCGCTGTTGTTGGCTTTTGTTTCAATAAATTGTTTGAGATGAGGAAATCACCATTGCATGCTTCTACTTAAATACCCTACTTTCATGATGTAATATCACTGTAGCGTGAACTTTTTACATTTTCCATAAATTTCACCCGAAAGCCAAATATCCCTAACTTTTTTTTAGTGTGTGTGTGTGTGTGTGTGTGTGTGTGTGTGTGTGTGTGTGTGTATATATATATATATATATATATATATATATGTGTGTAGACAGTAATTTCATTTTAGGCACAGGTAGACAATAAGCTTCCCTGGGAAATCCCGTCAAGGGACTTAACAGTCCAGAGCAAACATGCAAGTCTACAATTTCAGAATGGCAAGGAGGAAATCTTTACAAAGGAATAAGAATACCATTTCTCAATTTATATGACATATTGAGGAGCTAAAGGCTACTTAATGTTGAAAAATATGTGGTATGGCTTCTTTAGTTGCTAGGATTACCAGTACTAGACATAGTATCGACTAAATAGTGCAACTGAGGCATTGGTAACACACCTAAGTTTTCAGATAAACTTGTGCATGTATTTTCTCTTTTATCCATACACACTTATATATTGAACAAACGTGATATGGTAAATGTAATGTAAAACTAGTTATTGCTAATTTGACAGATTTTCCCTCAGCACTAACTCATAAAATCTGCAATTTTTTTTTTTTGCAACATTTCAAATGAGTTGAAAAGTTTGAAATAGTGAATAAAATAAAACCAATATATCACATTTTCTAAGCACAACTTGCTGTGCTTATCATCCGTAATAATCGAGTACTTCAAGTATTGTAAGATATTTAAATAGAAAGAAATTGAATTAAATTACAATTTGCAAAAAAAAATCATGATACTGAAATTCAGTAACTGAAACCTTTTTGGATGGACCAGAATCTGATTGATTGTTTCGCTGTATACGTCAAACTTTCAGTTTGGGAAAAGAACAAGCTTACTTTATTTTTATTGGATAGGTTTGCCATTTTTCCAACTGAGACCAAGAACTTTATTGAGCACCATGTGAAAATTTTCCCTCTACATTTAACCCATTCTAGATATCTAGGACCAGTGGGCTACCACAGCACGGCACCTGGGACCAACTCCTAATCTTGAGCCAAATGTCTTGGTCAGGGGAATCAGCAGGAGTGTCCAATGCCAACTTTCAAAATCCTAATGTCGCTGGGCTGCTCACACTACATAATCAATTTTCTTGTATTATAAGACGAGGTGCACGACATCATTCTACACTTGGTAAGCAGTGACAGGGGAGATTTTGCTGTTCCCTCCCAAAGACTTTGCCAAAAGTAAAAAAAAAAACAAAGAAAAAAATGATGGGATTGAAAAAATAAAATAAAGTCGTGACGTCTGCAACAACTCAAAAAGATGCTTCTCCAAACTCGCTCACATTATATTGTGTATATTTATATTATATACATTATTATATTGTGCTTATTGTGTATTTATTGAGTGTTATTCAAATGTTTTGAATGACAGTAAGTGGGCTCAATTGTCATGCACACATAATCCTCCAATCGCGGTTTAGCAAAAAGCAATGTGGCCTAGATGAAGTCTCATTTTGACGGCCCATGATCTAAAATTTGTTGAATACCTCCTATGGCTATGTTCTGAGTTTCCCATTTTTTTTTTTAAATTGTCTGGGTTTTTTAGGGCTTAAAAGTTTGCCACATTGGACAGCATTTAAGTGAGAAGTTGTAGAGCAGCAGTCAGTAAGTTTCCCAATAGTAAAGCGACAGATTGTGCTATGAATACTTAGGGTGGGAATTAACATTTTAATAAGGCCTGGGTTGAAAAATGGCCAACGTGTCCTTTAAAGAACTGCCTATAATCTTAGCGAATAGGAAAAACATAGTGAGAGTTAGTCGACAAATCCCAGACAGGGTAGATTACATTTCTCGACAAGTTTTCATGTTTTGTTGCGGGTGAACAAGCGCTCCCCACGCAGGGTTAGATGCTGGAGTTGGTGCTGCAGCACTTCGGTGTCTGCCGACTCCTTCATACTCATTTTGTCCAAGTTGAGGTAATCCAGGGACTTGGAATGGGTCCGCTTTCCTTTGAGCAAGCAAAGGGGCAAGGACCCATGGAGGTTTGTCCCGGATTCCCCATGTGCCAGGGACCTGAGGAAGGTGTCGCCAGAGCTGGGCATGCGTCGCCGCCTCCGCCCATTAGCAGCAGGGATCTCGTAGGGTTGGTAGTAGCGGCTTTTGGCTTTCAAGATACGTGATCCCCGAAAAATCCCTAGGTCAAGATGTTTGGGAACAGCAGCCGGGACAGAGTTAGCTGACGCCTCAAGTATGGGGCTCTTTTCGGAGGCACTGTCTGACCAGTGCTGGGCCATTTTGAGTAACTCCTCCCCCGTGGTGAAGCCCACTAAATAGTTTGAGTCCATGTGGAGAATCTGGTATCCAGCGACAGTACTTTTGATGGGTGAGCAAGGGGTGCTGGCGCAGCGAGGCCTGTCTATCTCAGCCACAGGCAAAATGGAGATTGGCGCCCTCGAGACTCCGCTGATGTCCATTTCCATTTTTATGAGACAGCCTGAGTGGAAAAAGACAAAAGAGCAAATATATTAAAAAGTGTTAAGGCTGGGCAATATATGTTTACAAAATGGATATTGTGATGAGATTTTTGTTAATTATTGAATTTCAGAAAACAAGCATTTTGTGAAATTCATAGTCTGTTCCAATCAATACATATTGATTAGAACTTGGTTATAATATTATAAATTCATATATGAACTTCCCCTATTTGGAGGGCTTTGGAGGTATTCAGCATCATAAATGTCCTAGCACAGTGTGTGTAGAATAGATTTAGTTCTGTCGTTGACTGATTATACTGTATCTCTGATAAAGTATATATAGTTTGTATGCATAATGTTACTAAGCTCTGAAGTGGATGCCACCGCGCAATAGGACAGAGCGATATTGATACAATCTATATCGACTATTGGTATACAGTTTGGTGGTATGCAAGCAAGCTCAAGATAGTATGAGGTAGATAACAGTGGGTTGAATATAATAAGGCAAAGTACAGAAAACTCCCCAAGTTCCCACAAGCCCCAAGTAATTTCTGAAAACAAAATACACACATTTAATGTTTAAAATGTTTGAATTTTTATCTGAATTGCATTGAATCAACATAATAAACTAATTAATCAATGACCAGTAGCAGTGGTGGTTAGTTGAAGCCCTACTGGCAACCTAATGTAGCCAATATTACGCTTCTGATGTACTGTGGGAATTGATAAAAAATAGCGTTGACTAAATAACTGTTCTTTAAAACATTGTTCAAAAGAAGAAGTGTGAGTTTCCCCATTTTGGTTCCCTTAAAAAATGTTCCCATTGGACTGCACTGAAAATTGTAATAAGGCCTGGGTCGAAAAATAGCAAACCTATTCATTCAAGGCGCCATTACAGTGAAGTAATTAAATTTTCGGAACGTTGTACACTGCTCTCATCAACACCTCAACCAGCTTGGTCATAATATCCACATTACTAATGATTGCTTCTCAGGTAATTTTCATAAAAACGACAATAGTTGACATGACATCAATATCGCTCTGCCCTATTGCACTGTGGCATCCACTTTAGATGTAAATAAGATGGGCGGCCACGGGAATAACGCCATGCTGCCATCTGCAGCCGCTGCTTAACCACGCCCCTTGGTCCACCATACATACAGTATAATCACTCAACGGGAGTATGTCAGACAAGGGGAGCATGGTTAAGCCACATCTGCAGGGGACGGGGCTGGCTTGGCCGTGGCGGCACAGCTATTCCGGGTCTGGCCAATCAGCCTCTTTAGCACTGATTGGTCGGACCCGGCTGGGAGAGTCTCCTTATATGTTGTTCTGTCTTTCAATGGGGAGGGGAGGCCCAGGACACGGAAACACCTGCAGTCCGAAGCACATCCACACAAAACAAACTCAACCATTTCTAAGTTTATCTTTCTGTTGTGGCAGAGAGACTTTGTTACCAAGCTGAATAAAATCCTGGCCATGTCAGCGCTCCACTGCCCGAATGACTCCATCTCCCTCCCTTAACCTGTACATGTGGGTCGAGACTCCCACAAGTGGCGTAGTCGACAGGATACTGGAGGGACAGGGCACCGGAGGAACAGCGTCCAGGAGCTGATCCGCTGGCTGCGGGAGCACCTCGCAGACCTGGAGGACAAGCGGGACTTCCTCCACTGTCAGCTACATTACATTACTACATGTAGTGCTCAAGGACACTACATCATGCTAGCAGGAGGAGCCTGGGATCGAACGAGCAACCTTTAGATTACTAGACGACCAGCTCTACCGCCTGAGCTACCATCCCCAGTCAGCTATTGCGTGTGTGCCGCCACAGCACAATTGGCGTCTCCTGGAGACATGAGCGAAACTGGGACAAGGAGGGGCGCGAGCACACCGCGATGCGTAGCTAGCCCGCCACTGCCAGCCAGGAGCCAGCCCGAGGACCAGCCCTGAGCCCGGCCCCAGGACCCACATTAGCTTGACCTCGCTCTTTGGTCGCTCTCTTTCACTCTTTATTCAGTGGTCTCTTCCATGGATGATTTTCCGCTGGAGCAGTCACAGGACGAGACAGTTTGTGGTGCCTTTGAGGGGGTAGTTAAAAACGAAAACATGTTGATGCGCCCAGATTCCGCACTCACTCACCTGTATTTTCCGCTGAGGGAAAGGTTGTATCGAGTGAGCCGTGACACTCAAGTTGGGACAAGGAAATAACCCAATTGTTGGTGCCTCGGTATTGACCTCATCGGGCCGTTAGACCATAGTACTCGTGGGTATCATTTCGTGTTAGTCCTAGTGCATTATGCAACCCCGTACCCTGAAGCAGTGTCTCTGCGCAGTATTACGGCCAAAAGTGGGGCGCATGCGCTGTTTCAGGTAACCCCCTCAAGTTAGGATTCCAAAGGAAATCCTGACCGACCAGGGCACTTCCTTTATGTCGCGTTCACTTCGGGAACTTAACGAGTTATTGGGCGTTTGCTCAATTCAGATCAGCGTTCAACATCCCCAGACCGACAGTCTTGTGGAGCGCTTTAATAAAACACTGAAAAACATGATTCAGAAGTTCATTCACGACGACAGCCGTAATTGGGACAGGTGGTAGGGCCCACTGTTGTTTGCGGTGCGGGAGGTTCCCCAGGCCTCCACGAGATTCTCTCCCTTTGAGCTCCTTTTCAGCAGGAGACCCCAGGGCATGCTAGACCTAATTAAAGAAAACTGGGAGGAGGGTCCTCGCACCAGCAAGAACAAGATACTGTACATTATGGACCTCGGATCTATCACCTGAACCTCCTGAAGCAGTGGATGAGGGAGCGTCCGTGTTTCTGGCCACCACGGTGAGCGAGGGGGATGAGTTGGGGCCGGAGGTGCCAAAAACAACCAATTCCACCCCGGCCCTTTCTAGTAACCATCTCGCCGAGCCAGAGCATGGTTGTGGCCATGTTATAATGCAAGTTTTCTGACGTCTTATCCCCCCTGCCCCCTGCACGTTCCTCATGCACCACCATGTGGAGACCCCAGGCGTGAAAGTACGCTTTCGGCCATATAGCCTGCCCAAACATAAACGCAAAGTTGTGCAGCCAGAACTGAAGGCCATACTGGACATGGGGGTGATAGAGGAGTCTACAAGCGACTGGTGTTGTCCCATCATGCTGGTAGGTAAGCCAGATGGGTCGGTCTGCTTCTGGGTAGACTACCGGAAGGTGAACGCGGTGTCAAAGTTCAATGCGTATCCCATGCCCTGGGTCGACGAGCTCCTTTAACTCAAAAGGGTGCGCCAGATCCAGTCCTGTGGACGGTGGTGTGCCAGCAGGTGTTTGAGAAGGCGAAATCAGCTCTCTATGGGAAGCCAGTGCTGGGTACGCCTAACGCCTACCCTTTCTGCTTGCAGACTGACAAGTCGGACGGAGGGCTGGGGGCAGTGTTGTCTCAGCAGGTGGGGGGTGCTGACCAACCGGTCCTGTACATCAGCAGAAGCTCTCAGAGTGGGAGTCAAAGTACAGCACCGTGGAGAAGGAGTGTCTGGCCATCAAGTGGGCAGTTGCCGCCCTGCGATACTACCTCCTAGGGCGCACCTTTCACCCTCTGTTCGGACGATGCCCCACTGCAGTAGCTCCACCGCATGAAGGATATCAACGTGCGGATCCCCTGTTGGTACCTGGCTCTGCAGCCCTTTAAGTTCAAGGTGATTCATAGGCCGGGGTCACAGATGGTGGTGGCCGACTTCCTCTCCCGCTCCGGGCGGTGGGGGTATGTGGCCGATGAGGGGGGCGTAGTTAAGGACGGGGCTGGCTTTTCCAGGTCTTCCCAATCAGCCTCTTTAGCGCTGATTGGTCGGACCGGGCTGGGAGAGTCTTCTTATATGTTTTTCTGTCTTTCAGTGGGGAGCGGAGGAGCAGGACGTGGAAAACGTGGCAATTTCAACAGCAGCGGAAGGGTTTCCTGTTTTTTTTTTTTTTATATTATCATAAAAATAACAATGTGTGCATACCTAGGGGGAAAGGAAAACACACAATTCCAGACAGAAGGTTAATCTGGAAGGTGTTTTCATGATCCTTACACTTTGAAATGGCCGGTTTGAAATGGCTGCCGAAGCAGCCGCCGAAGTGTTAATTCGAATCGTTCATGAACAACCCGATTCTTTTGAATGGCTCAAAATATTATTTTTCCCCAAGTTTTACAGTTTTATGTTGTTGTTTCAGTTACTGTCTCCTCTACTGTTTTGTTCCCAATCACACTGGAACCATGACACGCTGTGACGTCGAACATGACACAACAGAAAAAACTGCATTTCTCCTGGCATTGAGAAATCGAAAGTTTTAGAATCGCCTGCTAATTTTGTGTTTAAAAACTGTATTACATCCATCTTTTGCTGCGACAAATAATTAAGGTTGAACAATGTTGGGAGACTCAAATCAAATTCGAATCAAAGCTGCCTGTATATTATACTAAATTTTGAAACTGGTAATCTGTAACATTATTTAAAAAAATCCTATAACTTTACATATTTGATTGGCACTTTTTAAGAAAAAGCCATTCCACGTATTTGCGTTATATATGTGCTCCTCTATATTCGGGTTTCCATTGTTGCTGGCGGGGTCCACTTTTCCCAGCAGGAATCCACTCAGGCATGGGTTGGGCACACACAAAACATACGGAAATACTGAGTTTATTATTAAAAAAACAAAAATAAACGCAGCACTATTATTGTGGAAAGGTCTATTATTAAATATGTATAATAATAATTTAAATGTTTTAGTGGCATACCTAAAAATAAAATGGTAATTTCAATTATTTATCAATTAAATTATATATTTAGTTAATCGTTACATTTTGAGTAATGGCTTATTTAAAAAATAAAACGGTACGTTTAATTAATGCATTATGGAATAATTTATTGCTTAAATCATTTAATTTCGTTCTCTAAAGTTCTAGCCCTGTTTCACCATTATCTAAAAACGGTCGAGTGAAAGAGAAACGCCACTACCACAAGATGTATCAGCAAAGAAGGGCTTTGTATTTTTTAAGTTCCATGTCACCAATCGTTGATATTTTAGCCATTCGTTAACAAAAAAACTATGATCATGCCACACAGCTCCTGGATCATACCGCCTGACTCATATTCTTCTGCAAAATGCAATGGAGCAGTCCAGTGACGGTAACGATCGTGCGTATAGCGCCGTTACTCCGTTTTCCTCCTCAGTAAAAATCGGATTATTATGGGTTTATCACGTGAGATCGTTGTAGAAATCACACGGTTTTCACTGTAGGAATAAATAATTTGAAAGACAAACCTGTGCGAGGCGGTCGTGATCCGAGGTTTAATGCCTTTTTGCCATACGCCGCTGTCAACTACAATTGTTTTCAAAGCAGCATTTTTCCGGTGTTTGGTTTTCAGTATAAAGGTCCAGAATGCAAACGTATAGTGGGATATCCTTTTTTAGGGTTCAAAGCAGGAAGGGTTAGGGTTAGGGTTAGGGTTAGGGTTAGGGCTAGAACCCTATTGAATTTTTACTTGTTCTTTGTTGTCTTATTCCGCGTCTCAAATTGCCGTGAGCTGGAACGAACTCATTATATATATATATATATATATATATATATATATATATATATATATATATATATATATGTGTGTGTGTGTGTGTGTGTGTGTGTGTGTGTGTGTGTGTGTGTGTGTATTTGTTTGTTTGTTTATTTTTTATTTTATTATTATTATTTTTTTATTACCAAAGGTACTTCCGGAGATGGTGTGTCAAAATAAAGGCCCTGATGTTTATTCGTTTCGTGCTCGTCTCGTCTCACGACCTGTACTTCGTATGGCCAGCCGTTTTGGCATTTTATTTTTTTCAAACAACTTGCAATTCTGGTTGAACTAGTTGTGGATGTACACTTTGATATAAAAACACATCGTACATATCAGAAGTTGTATTGTTGTTATCAGCAGATTTTATCTTATCTCTTATCTCTGTCCTGTACTGTAGAGGTCTCTGTTGAGAGATTTCCAAAATGACTAATCTGTTATGAATACTCTGTATTTAGAAAAATAAAACAATGACAGTCCAGGATGCATTTTTCAATGGAATATATTACATTTTGTTTTTTCGAAAAGCTACTATATTGTAACACACTGGGTGACATGTTGGTGTTATGTTCTGAGACTGAAACAGAGTTTTTTCCCGCAAGCCATAAGAACTGTCAATGCTGATCTCACCAGGGGTCCTAACACATAGGCTCCCCTACCTACTGTACTGTATGTAGCATACTGTACCGCATACTGTGTCACTGTTCAGGGTTGTTCGTGATGCCGTATTGCTGCGCCGTACTGTTGTATACTGTGCTGTATTATCCCAAACACTACCTCACACTATTCACATTCACATGCCACTTTAATTCACATGCCACTTTAAATGCACATATCTGTATATACATAGGCATATTCCCTCTATCTATTCCATTTTATTTCATTTTATTTTGATTGTATTTTATTCTATATATTTTATCTTATTCTATAAGTATTCAACTTACTGTATTACGTTTTAGGAGTCAGTTAGTCGGTCTATTAGAAAGGAATTTTTTACTTTTATTTTTTTCCTAGGACATATTGTGTGCTATCACCGGGTGCGTTGCATTACATTTCACTGCATATATGTATGAAAGTATGTATATGTATGTGACAAATAAAAATCTTGAATCTTGAATCTTGAATGTTATGAGTATGAGTGTGTTAAGAGATAGGAGTTCAGCTAAGGTTAATAATGGACTGTTTATTGCAGTAAACATATTGGCTGTGAAACTTGCCACTCATTTTCATTTACGGTACATATGACAGTGATTGGGTGAGATAGCGTACCTGTGATTGGCGGAGAGCGAGGGAGAGGGGAAGCGGGGACACAGGGATGCGAGGAGAGACTGTTAAACAGACAGTTTAGGTTTCGTTTTTTGGTGTTGGTTATGGCCTACAGTAACCTGTGTACTGCGTTAATAAAGTGTTCACAAAATCACGTAACGTCTCATAGCCTTCTTTCTGAGGGACGCTACAATATGAAAAAAACAGAAACGCAACATGACAAGTTGGGCTGTAATTAAATGAGAAAGGCAAAATGTGATTGGATGTCATTGCACAGAGTACAAGTACTGAGGCAAAAAATGCATTTCTCTAAATTGTACCCATCCGAGTAACTGACGTATCTAAGAGCAGTGGGCTGCCATATAGTGGTGCCAAGGGAGCAGTTAGGGGGTTAAGTGTCTTGCTCAAGGACACATCAGCACGCTACCAGGAGATTACTAGATGACTCTACCTCCTGAGCCACCGCAATTATATACTTTCTGCACTCTGAACATGGTATACAGACTGTACAGCGCAATTTTTACTTAACTGCTATGGCTCTCTCACCTTTTTTTCAAAACGTCTCAAAAATCGGACACTTGGGCATGATAAACAATGTTAATAAGTATCATATTCCAGAATTACAAGAGATTTTACTGTAGAAATATTTTATAAGCCGCTGAACATGGTATGGTGCTGTACCATTGTGTGATTGCAATTTTTCCATAATTGCTATGGCTTTCCTCACTTCTTTTAAAAATGCCTCAAAAATCAGACACTTGGGCTTGACAAACAATGTAACTACGTATCAGAATCCAGAAGTACAACAGATTTTACAGTCGCAATTCCTTTTTATAAGCCCCCAAACATGGTATGCACTGCAGAATGTACGGTCTCATTGAAGTCATTGCAATCTTTCCCTAATTACCATGTTCCTCTCCACTTATTTGCAGAAAGTCTCAAATATCTGACACTTGGGCATGACAAACAAGTTTTAGAATTCATAATTACAAGAGATTTTACTGTAGCAATCTATTTTTATGAACCTCTGAACATGGCATGTCAGACTGAAGTCTCATTGTATATTGTAATTGTTATTGATACGTCCCCCTACCCCACCCCCAACAAAGTTTCTCAAAATGGGCCTTGTGAATGAGATGAATGTAATTAAATACCAGAATTATGACATATAAGATATTTTACTGTATTTCCATTAAGTATTTCCATTCAGTCCTATCAAAGTTCTAGTACGATTGATGCTTTTTTAATGTGGATGTACAAAAGAAGATACATGAGATAAAACACGCCTATTGCGTATTCATATTTATACAAATGTCCATATTGTGCATACTTCAAAATGCAGTGACACAATGAGACCGTACAGTCTGGCTTCCATGTTCAGAGGCTTCTAAGAAAATAGGTGCTACAGTAAAATATCTTGTAATTCTGTATTCTGATACTTACTTACTTTACATTATTTGTCATGCCCAAATGTCTGATTTTTTTTGATGTTTTAAAGAAGGTAGGAGAGCCATTTCCATGTTGTAGTATGTTTTACATACAGGGTTGGAGGCAAATTTAATATTAGATTTCCTCCTTTGATTATTTCACACAAGAATTTGCCTCCTCCATCACAGGAGAGGCGATAATCGTCAGCATCACTGGGGTCAGAGGAGGGGTAGCCTGAAGGGGTCCAGGCGAGCTCATCATAGGGAGAGGTTGGGTCAGCGTCAGCTGAGTGTATTGGTGCATGAGTGAAGTGGACACCATGCGGCTAATGCAAACACGGGGGCACACAACAGAATATAAGGGTGAGACAGACAAGGACGACAACGACCAGGGACCAGGAGCCTAAGAAGGGTCCTTTGCAGACAGGTAATGGAGATGAGACGGTTATGGCATTGAAACATTAAATGGATATTCCTTTTATCCTAATAATGAGATCACATTAATGGCACGGTGGCGCAGTGCATTGCACTGCTGCCTCACAGCAAGAAGGTCCTGGGTTCGATTCCCGCCTGGGGCGCTGTTGGCACCGTGCTCCGGCGGGTTATCTCCCAAATAGGAGCCTTTCTGTGTGGAGTTTGCATGTTCTCCCCGTGCTCACATGGGGTTTCCTCCACCTCACGTCAGTAAGGACCCCCACCAAAAACATGCACCCATCATCGTCTGACCAGCGATGGACACTTATCACCTGGTCCCCGGGCACGTCTACGTATGCTGCCCACTGCTCCTGGCTGTGCCCCCGGAGGAAGGACAAGCCAGGATGGGTCAAAAATGGCAGAACTAGTAGCCAAAAGTTATTTAAAAAACCATGCAAGATTAATGGAGACAGGGCCCGTATCTCCTTAAACAGCAAGACATGTGTACATTAAATGCTGTGTGAAAGTTGGCCGAATGATAATATAATATAGTCAAATCTAGGTAGGAAAAACAAAGAGGAAATAACCCGGGCCAGGGAATTGACTCAAAATAAAATTATATGAATGAAGATGAAAAGTGAAAAAGAGATAAAAGTTAAAAGTCTAAAGTAAGATGAAAAAGAGATACAAGTAAAAAGCCTTAAACGCTTAAAAGATGAAAAATAAAGTTTGAGCAAAAATGGTGAAAAGCAGGGCTAAACCAGCCTAAGAGAATGAGTGCAGGTTGAAAGTGTCAGGGTTCGCCCGGGTCCTACCAGCATCGGCCACTAGATGCCGCCAGTACTGCCTTTTCAAGGTTGCTCTGCTTCCCCTATTTCTGTTCCTGATTACCCTGCCTCATTAGGTTTTATGTTTCACCTGTGTCTCGTTTGGTCGTCCCTATTTAGACCCTGTCGTTTGTGTCCTCGGGCGCTCAGTCTTGAGTTTCTCTAACCTCATGACAACGCTCTTGTTCCAAGCTCCCGAGACTTCTTGTTTGTTTTTGCCCAGTTTTTGTACTTGTTTTGAGTAAACCTCTATTTTTGCCACCTCGCCTCTGCCTTGTTCTCTGCACCTGGGTTCACTCAGCATACCTCCTAACAGCAAGACTGAGCCACAACATGGACCCAGCAGAGAGTCAGCCTCCAGAGGTGGAACGCCTGCGGATGGCCTTGACGAACCAGGGGACTGCGATTGGCCGTCATGAGCGGGTTCTCCAACAGGTCAGCTGAACGTACTACTGGAACTACCCTCCCCCCCTTGCAGGAGCTATACAACAGGAGGTGTAGTAGCAGAGCCTGTAGGATCATGAAGGATCCTCATCACCCCAACAACGGACTGTTTCAGCTGCTGTGGTCAGGCAAGCGCCTCCAAGTCACACAGCGAGAACAGAGAGACTGAGACGGAGTTTTTTCCCGCAAGCCATTAGAACTGTCAACGCTGACCTCACCAGGGGTCCTAACTGAGCCATACACTAGGCTCCACTACCTACTGTACTGTATGTAGCATACTGTACCGCATACTGTGTCACTGTTCAGGGTTGTTCGTGATGCCGTATTGCTGCGCCGTACTGTTGTATACTGTGCTGTATTATCCCAAACACTACCTCACACTATTCACATTCACATGCCACTTTAATTCACATGCCACTTTAAATGCACATATCTGTATATACATAGGCATATTCCCTCTATCTATACCATTTTATTTCATTTTATTTTTATTGTATTTTATTCTATATATTTTTATCTTATTCTATAAGTATTCCACTTACTGTATTACGTTTTAGGAGTCAGTTAGTCAGTCTTTTAGAAAGGAATTTTCTACTTTTTATTTTATTTTATTTTTTCCCAGGACATATTGTGTGCTATCACCGGGTGCGTTGCATTACATTTCACTGCATATATGTATGGAAGTATGTATATGTATGTGACAAATAAAAAATCTTGAATCTTGAGGTCCTGGACAACCTGCATTCGCTCGCCCAGGCCGTCCAGCAGAGCCAGGCACAGGCTCCACCTATGGCCCCTGCGCCAGCGCTGCCTCCCATGGACCCGCGTCCTCCAGATCACCGCGAACAACGACTGCCGGCACCAGAGAGGTACGACGGTAACCCAGGAGGTTGTTCTGGTTTTTTGACACAATGCTCCCTGGCTTTTGAGCTCCAGCCTTCACAGTTCCCCACCCAGCGCTCACAGGTGGCATACGTGGTCACGCTACTCACAGGCAAAGCACTCTCCTGGGCCACAGCCATCTGGAATCAGCAAACCCCGGCCTGCTCCAGCTACCAGGCTTTTGCCGGGGAGATGCGCCGAGTGTTTGACCACTCAGTCAGTGGGAGGGAGGCGTCGACACGGCGACTCCGGCTCCGCCAGGGGGGACAGAGCGTAGCGGACTACGCCATCGCATTCCGCACCCTCGCAGTGGCGTCTGGATGGAACAGCGAGGCACTCATCGCGGCCTTCCAGGAGGGTCTCAATGAGGGTGTCAAGGACGAGCTGGCATCCCGGGAGGCGCAGGAGGACCTGGACACGCTCATCGAAACAGTGATTCGGGTGGACAACCGCCTCTGGGAGAGACAAGGGGAACGCTGTTTTTCCACTTCGCCAATACCAGCACGCAGAGCAGCTCTGGGGACGAGGCCTCCCGAGCATCTCCAAGCTGTCCCGAGCCCGCCTCCAGCATCGAGGGAGGAGCCGATGCAAGTAGGCAGCACACGGCTCTCTAGGTCCGAATGTGACCGGCGGATGAGGGAGCGCTGCTGCTTGTACTGTGGGATCCCGGGGCATTTCCGTTCTTCCTGCCCTGAGCTCTCGGGAAAAGCCAACTCTCGTCCAGGGTAGGGAGAACTGTGACGAGGCCAACCTTCTCTCCCGAGCTCGAGGCGACCGGGGTCCTGCTGGCTGCCTCCCTCGCCTGGGGAGATCAACATCACTCCCTCCAAGCTATGGTGGATTCCGGCGCTGCAGGTAGCTTTCTGGATTTAGGGCTAGCAAAAGCCCTAAAGCTCCCTCTGGAAACTCTGGAGCATCCTCTCATGGTGACAGCCCTGGATGGAAGACCACTGGGTTCCGGTAGTGTGTGCCATCTCACCGCCCCCCTTTGGCTGTCACTGGAGGGAAAACATTCAGAGGTAATCCAGCTCCATCTCATCCACTCTACTGAATTTCCACTGGTCCTGGGCTACCCATGGCTGGCTCGTCACAACCCACATCTGGACTGGGCCTCCGGGCGTCTCACCGAATGGGGTCCGGCCTGCCACACCACCTGTCTTCGTTCTAGTCCGTCTTCTCACCCTCTCGAGTCTCCAGTCCATGTCCAAGCTCGGGCTCCTTCCCAAGCCCCAGCCCACTCCGGAGTTCCTGTCCGTGTCCTGGCTCCAGTCCGTATTCAAGGTCCCATCCCGGGTTTTCACGAGTGCCCCACGAGTATGCCGATCTGAGGGAGGTCTTCAGCAAGAGACGGGCCACCACGCTTCCTCCCCATCGGTCCGATGACTGCGCCATCGACCTTCTGCCTGGCACCTGCCCTCCTCGAGGACGTCTCTTCTCTCTCTCTGCCCCTGAGACTACAGCCATGAAGGAGTACATCCGGGGGGCGCTCACCTCAGGTTTCATCCGCCCTTCTACCTCTCCGGCGGGCGCAGGTTTTTTCTTCGTGGGTAAGAAGGATGGCGGCCTGCGTCCCTGCATTGATTACCGTGGTCTGAACAAGATCACGGTCAAGAATCGCTACCCCCTTCCTCTCATGTCCACATCTTTAGAGCAACTGCAGGGCGCCACCATCTTCACCAAACTCGATCTTCGAAACGCATACAATCTCGTCCGTGTCCGCGAGGGGGATGAGTGGAAGACCGCCTTCAACACACCTACCGGCCATTATGAATACCTGGTCATGCCTTTTGGATTGGCCAATGCTCCCGCTGTCTTCCAGGCCTTTGTAAACGACGTCCTCCGTGAGTTTCTCAACCGTTCCATGTTCGTCTACATCGATGACATCCTCATCTTCTCCAGGACCCTTCCCGAACACATACAGCATGTGAGACAGGTCCTTCACCGCCTGCTCGCCAATAGCCTCTATGTGAAACTTGAAAAGAGTGAGTTCCACGCCACCACCGTTCAGTTCCTGGGGTTTGTCATCAGCGAGGGTCACGTCCAGATGGATCCTGTCAAGACCCAAGCCGTCCGGGACTGGCCACCACCCACCTCGGTCAAACAGGTGCAGCGCTTCCTCGGGTTTGCCAATTTTTACAGGCGATTCATTCGGGGTTTTAGCACTGTGGCGGCTCCCCTCACTAGGACATCCACAGCCCGCTTCGCCTGGACTGCGGAGGCTGAGGGGGCGTTCAGGGCTCTCAAGACGCGGTTCACCGCTGCCCCTGTCCTGGCCACACCAGAGCCTACCCTACCCTTCGTGGTGGAGGTGGATGCTTCTAATGTGGGAGTGGGGGCCGTTTTGTCCCAAAGGACTCACGACAAGAAGCTCCATCCATGTGCTTTCTTCTCCCGTCGCCTCACCCCAGCGGAACGGAACTGACATAGGGAACCGGGAGCTACTGGCAGTCAAACTGGCATTGGAGGAGTGGCGAAACTGGCTGGAGGGGGCCCAACACCCATTTGTCGTCTGGACCGACCACAAGAACCTGACATACATTCAGGACGCCAAACGCCTCAACTCCCGTCAAGCCCGATGGGCCTTGTTCTTCAATCGGTTCAACTTCATCCTGTCATATCGTCCCGGGTCCAAGAACCTCAAGCCCGATGCTCTCTCCAGACAGTTCGACCCTCCTGAGCTGGTTGAACTCCCAGAGCCCATTCTCCAGAGCTCCCGCATCTTGGCTCCGGTCCGCTGGGGAATCGAGACGCAGGTCCGGCAGGCCCAAAGGAGGGAGGCGGATCCCGGCAACGGGCCCCCGGGTCACCTGTTTGTCCCGAAGTCTGTCCGATCACAAGTCCTGCAATGGGGGCATTCATCCCGCCTCACTGGCCACCCGGGGATCTCCAGGACCCTCGAGTTCCTCCGCAGGCGTTTCTGGTGGCCTACCATGGATCAGGATGTCCGGTCCTTCGTCGCTGCCTGCACCATCTGCACCCAGAACATGAACCCCCGGTCACGTCCCATGGGGCTGCAGCATCCCCTTCCCATCCCCAGTCGGCCCTGGTCACACCGCTCAGTGGACTTTATCACCGGCCTTCCACCGTCTCGGGGCCACACCGTCATCTTCGTCGTTGTGGACCGGTTCTCCAAGGCCTGCCGCTTTATTCCTCTGCCCAAGCTCCCCTCAGCTCTGGAAACTGCTGAGCTCATGGTGCAGCACGTTTTCAGGGTGTTCGGCCTGCCCCTGGATGGGTGTCAGACCGCAGTCCGCAGTTTGCATCCCGGTTCTGGAAAGCGTTCCACCAGCTCCTCGACGCCTCCGTCAGCCTGTCCTCCGGTTTCCACCCTCAATCCAATGGCCAGACGGAGCGGGTCAACCAGGACCTGGAGACAACACTGAGGTGCCTCGTGTCCTCCAATCCTGCCTCCTGGAGCGACCGTCTAGTGTGGGCGGAATACGCTCATAACACTCAACGCGCTGCTCTTCCACTGGCATGTCCCCGTTTGAGTGCCAGTTCGGGTACGCACCTCTTCTGTTTCAGGAGCAGGAGGCGGAGGTGGGAGTGCCGTCAGCCCAGCGGTTCGTCCAGCGGTGCCGACTGACCTGGCAGAGGGCTCGTCAGGCCCTGCTGAGGACATCCCGGCAGCAGCGGATCCAGGCCAACAGACAGCGCAGACCAGCGCCTTTGCTCCGTCCGGGCCAGAGGGTCTGGCTGTCCACCAGGGACCTTCCATTACGGGTGGAGTCACGCAAGCTCGCGCCACGGTATGTTGGGCCCTTCAAGATCGTGTGGCGGGTCAATCCTGCCGCATACCGTCTTCTGCTCCCCAGGTCCATGAGGATAAACCCCACCTTCCACGTGTCGCGGCTCCGACCGGTGGTCACCAGCACCTTGGCGCCCACCACGAGGCCTCCTCCGGCGCCTCGCATCATCGATGGTCGGCCCGCCTACACGGTCCGCCGGCTCCTGGACTCCCGCCGGGTCCGCGGGGCCCTGCAATACCTGGTGGACTGGGAGGGTTACGGGCCGGAGGAGCGCTCCTGGGTTCCGACCCAGGATATCCTGGACCCCTCCCTGGTCCAGGATTTCCGCCGTCGCCACCCGACACTCCCTGGAGGAACGGGAGCCGTTCCTGGACGGGGGGGTCCTGTCAGGGTTCGCCCGGGTCCTACCGGCATCGGCCACTAGATGCCGCCAGTACTGCCTTTTCAAGGTTGCTCTGCTTCACCTATTTCTGTTCCTGATTACCCTGCCTCATTAGGTAATATGTTTCACCTGTGTCTCGTTTGGTCGTCCCTTTTTAGATCCTGTCATTTGTGTCCCCGGGCACTCAGTCTTGAGTTTGTCTAACCTCATGACAACGCTCTTGTTTCAAGCTCCCGAGACTTCTTATTTGTTTTTGCCCAGTTTTTGTACTTGTTTTGAGTAAACCTCTATTTTTGCCACCTCGCCTCTGCCTTGTTCTCTGCATCTGGGTTCACTCAGCATACCTCCTAACAGAAAGAATCTGATTAAAAGGATAATTTGTCAAAAGTCTGGCCAAAGTGAAAATCTTGATGAAATTAGAAAAGTATACATGAGTTGACGTTGAAGTATAAAGTTAAGCGCTGTTGAAGTTTTTGGAGAATCCGATGTGCTGCGGGACGGACATGTCATTTTCCTTTTGGTGTGTGAGTGTGCCTGTGTGTGAGTGTGCCGCAGCTAAAGAGGTGTGAAGAGATTTGTGTATCGTTTGTGTGTATATGTATAAATGATATATAGAATACATGGGTTATTAAATAGGTATAGATATGTGGTGAGCAGTTAAATATACATAAAGGAAACAATTCTTGCCACTTTAGTGATAAATATATATGAGCCTGTTTATGGTTGTAAAGCTGATAATAAAGATTATGAGCCTTTCTTAAAGGGCGTTTGATAAATATATGAGCCTTTTTCTTCAAAGGACGTTTTATACAGTTGATAAAGGATATGAACCTTCACAGGACTTTATATATTTGATAACAAAATGAGCCTCCTTGAGAGAAGGACTAGAATCATCAGAAACAGTCTGCCTACACATGCATGTACACATTCAGAAAAGAAAATAAAATCTCCTGCTCTGAATTATGGGTAGGATTTGTGTGTGAGTTTTTTCTCTTTGTGCTTGGAGTGTGTGACAGTGCTTGTTGTGAGTCCTGTTGGTTAAAGGAGCAGATAGTCTTGGTGAAATAGAAGGAAAAGCTGGGTTTTTGATGCAAGAGAAGAGGTTTTGTGTTTCGGCTGCTGAGTGAAAGGAATCAGCTTTGATTTATGACTCTGTGTGTAACTGCATTAGGCTGGGCTGTTCCGACGGGGAGCTGAAACAGGATGTTCGTTCGCTGACAACCAGTGCAAACTGGAAGGTGTGACTAATTTTAAGAGGTGGAGCAAGGGGTGGTGCTTCATACAGAGTGGAACTTGGTCGACTCCCTCTGACAAGAGGGGCGGAGAAGAAGTATGATACAAGAAAATAAATAAATAAATGATATTAAAATAAAACAAAATAAAATAAATTGGAAAATAGAATAAAAATAATTAATTAAAGGTGATATTAGATTGACTAATATACTCTTTAGATTTAAATGCATCGTATGAATAAAAGTAAACATTGCTTTATTTCAAATGCGCGATAAATAAAAAAGCTAATAATGTATGTCTCCTTGAATTCTATTATAGTATGTATAAGAATTTAGAGTGGTCTTAAAACACTGAACTCTTGTGTTGTTCTTTTTTTTTTTTCTTTCTTCCTCTCTTTTACTTTGCTGAGTGAAAGCTGGGAGAAAGACAGAGAAGATGGAATGTGTCTGAATTGGATCATCCAATAACAAGACATCTGGCAGTTCTTCACAGACACAGGGAGCTTGGGGATGACAGCACATAAGAAATTCTGAATTCCGTGAATCAGGCCAGTGCGGTTTATCCACAAACTCTTTTCAATAGACATCTGCATTTACCTATATGTGCGTACATCTAGTTATAACCTACATGATTGCTTGTTCTCACATATGGGGTTACAGTAGTTATTTTTCTTATATAGCGTTTGCAATTAGTTAGTAATGACACTTGGCAAGGACTGACGAATCAAGGCATTCGCCTAATTAATGGAGTATTATTGAGTTGATTGATCACATGCGGAACACAGATTTGATTTTAATACAGTTGAGTGCTTTGAATATTGGTTTCATTATCTGAGTATAGTTTACCTTGATTGAGGCTGTTTTGAGAGTGAACATTGATGGATATTTTGATAATTTAAGATAAATGAGTATTATCAGATGTATCAGATCATGAACAAGTGAAGTTGCTTTCATAAGTGGGAAGCTATTGGTCTCCTTTGGGGTTGGAAAATTCAGTTGTTTTTGGTTGAGTGTGATTACACGGTGCTTTATAAATAATTTTTAAATAAATCAATTAGATTTACAACAAATTATTATTATTATTATTATTATTATTGATGTTGTGCGAAAGAATAATCCCCTTATTAAAGATATTGCAAAAATATCAGGAAAATGGAGCAAGCGGTGGCCTGACATTGAACAACCGTGGCCAGCAGAAGGAACTCTTAACCCGGATGTGATTAAAACAATGCAGGTGCTTGTGTCTACATATAAAGTAAATCAAAAGAAAGAAAAAAGAGGAAAGAGACGCATGGAGAAAAGACAAACAGAACTTGGCATTCTGCAGCTGTTCATAAAGGAGGGACAGATATGGTTCGAAGCTGCAAAGGAAAAAAGAGAACAAAGTAGACAAGAAATAAAGAAAAATTAAAAGGAAGCAGAAAAATTTATGGAGAAGATTACCGCACCCTTCTCACATACAGCATCTGTAGAGAAGCCCCCGCCTTATGAGAAGGAGGTGAAGCTCACTGACGTTTATCCCCAGCTCCCAGTGATGACAACTGAGTTCAACTATCTCTTCAAAGATGAGGATGAGCAAGTAGTAGAGACGGGCAAGGCTACAACAACCATAAAGATGTATCCAAGCTCCAACAGTACCAAGAGAAGGAACAGTTTGGGAAGCAGCCAACGAGTCAGATCCCTAGAAATAGGAGAAGAGAGTGTGAGTGACTCGGACGAAGCTATAGAAGGATACGACCCAGCAGTCAGATGGATGTTGGCTGAAGCGGGGGAAAAAGGAGCATGACCGGAAGGGACAAGAGCCAGATGAAGGTAACTCTACAAAAACTGTTGAAAGTAGGAAGAAAAGAGACTTGGCACAGTTTCACAATTTGGAGTCTTATCATTGGAGGACATCTTTGGGAGAAAAATGGGCTATAGGATTGTTTCCATGGTATGGGGTCACATTCTTAGCTGATCATATTGATAATATTGCAAATGAGACCATAATAGGTTTTGAATATTTGTCAAACGCCCAGAGGAGTCATCGATTGACGTTGTTGAAACACGACATGGCTCTTGATTATATTTTGGCCAAACAAGGTGGCCTTTGCGTGGCTTTAAATCTAACCGGAGATGCCTGTTATACGTTGATCCCTGATGTCGCCGATAACATGACTAATGTCATAGATGCGTTGAAACTTATAAGGGATGCGTTTGGGCCATCAGAAGGAGCAGGGTGGTCAGCCAATGCTTGGTTGCAAGCTAAATTAGGACCACTAGGAGCTGTGGCTGGCACTAGTGGCTCAGGTTCTGGGGGCTGCTCTGCTAGCACTGTGTGTGATGTTTTGTTTTTGTACAGTATTGTTGACCTTTGCTAAGGCCATGATATTGAGATGGGTTGGAGTTGTAATGCCGGGAGAAAATGTTTAGATGCCACTATTGGGTGGTAATGACGTCAGTAAAGATGAGGAGGAAATAGTGATTAAGGAGGAGCTAACACTAGTAGAGAAATAGTCATTCTGAATATCTGATTCCGTCATAGACTCAAGTCTATTTTTGACTGAGAAAATGCATGGACAAAGGGGGGAAAAGGAAAATGTTAATCATATATTGGAATAAAGTTAAAGCGTAAGGCAAAAACGAAATTATTATACCGTATTTGATGTGTGTAAAAGATACTGGCTGGTGAATTTTTCTTCCAGGACCAGTCTGAAGTTGGCTGTGTCGGGAGATCCAAACAGCCTAATGGACTTGAACATTCAAACATGGACATTCAAAAATGGAGGATGAAAATGGACGACAGACCTTGAATGAGGACATCATGATCAGGAGTGTCGAGTGAATTAGTATTGAAGATTGAAGATTGACCTGGCTGTGCTATGGCTGGATCTCACCAACGCCTATGGCTCGATACCCCACAAGCTGGTGGAGGTCGCACTGGAGAAACACCATGTTCCCCAGAAGGTGCAACACCTCATCCTGGACTACTACAGCAGGTTCAGTTTTTCTTTCTGGAGCTGACGGTTCCCTTGGAGGAGAGGATGGAGGAGGCTCAAGAAAGAAAGAGGGAGAAGTACCAGGAGCTGGTGGAGGACTGTCGGAGGAACGGCTGGAAGACCAGGTGCATGCCAGTGGAGGTGGGCAGTCGGGGATTCGCGAGGCACTCCCTGAGCAAGGCCTACAGCACACTAGGCATAACAGGTGCCAATCGGAGAAAGGCCATAGGCAACAACGTGGAGGCAGCAGAAAAAGCCTCCAGATGGCTCTGGTTGAAAAGGGGAGAGCAGTGGGTGCAGTGGGTGTAGCATGCCACTTGTACACAGGCCGGGATTTGATCACCCCGGTCGGGTCGCCTGGAGAAGGGTGTCTGTTGTAAGACCCGAAACACCCAGTGAATTCAGGAAACAACACTGAGGATGTGTCCAAGTTTTGTGCATCAGTAGGTGTATTGTTAACAACAAGATTGATGGTGTTAAAAAGCAACAGTTAAATACATCCATATGTGTTATGCAGGTTTTTATAATATTGGAGTTTGTTTATTACAATGTAACCTGTATTATGGATGAAAAGTCTGTATTTTACAGTAGATATTTTTAGCAAGACATATTACTTTGATTTAGTATTGTTTTCTTTGAAGTTTTCTGTACGGGGTGAAATGGATATATTGGGACCTCAGATGTTTTATTTTTCTGCGGGTTTTGAGGGACATTGATGATAGGCAGGGAAAGGTTCATTGGAAGGTCCGATTGGTCTACCAGCCTGCCTTTGGACAACATTTTTGATTTATTTCTGAGGTTCTGAATGTATGCATTTACATGTAACATCCTGAACAGTTTTCTAAACCCTTCTTCTTTGCGGTTAATTGATTTGGAGTGCAATAGATGGTTGCCTGGGGCAGAAGAACCGTGAGAGAATTTTCCTGTCTTGATTGTTTGTTGAAAGAACTAAGAAAGGAAGCTGCCAAATGGGTTTTTCGCTCTCACACTCCACAATTTTATTGAATTGCTATGACTAAGCATGTTCAGAAGGGTATATTATAATCAGTCTGTTTGTTAGTCGGTGATTTCTATTAAGCTAATTAACGTTGTAAGTTCAATGACTCTTCTTTCTGTCGAGACTTTGTGTAGTCTCGAAGGGGGGAAATATGAGGTGTCTGGAAATGAGTGGCGTTCCAAGACAGTACGCATTGTATAAAATAATAATTATAAACAGACAGTGCCAGGGGTCTCAAGAGAGAGAGACAGAGCCCATTGTCAGGGGTCCCAGTGATAAGGGAGGTGAAAACGTGAACGGTGACCTATGCAGGGGAATCAGAGGGTCAACGCTGTCTCTGGCTTAGCATAAAAGCACCTGCCTGAGTTTCATTTGAGAGAGAATCCATTCAGCTCAGTTCTCTCCCGAACATCCTAGGCAAGTCCAGTCTGATGCTGTTCTTTTGTAATAAATCTATTATTTTACTCAAGTCAGCGTCAGCGATCTCTCCTTCTTCATCAACACATCAAATTCATCAAGAAACTACATCAGTGAAACCTCTGGATCACCACGGGTAGACGCCTGAGAAGTCTGCCACACCATCACCACCCCAACAAATGATACTTTCAGTGAGAATGCAAGTGCGGATCAACACAAACAATTCAGAAACCTGGGTGAAAAGGTGCAGACTTCAAAGTCCCAAAACAAGGCACAACCGGGTATGGCACAAGTGGGTGACCAGCCACAAAAACAAGAGCTTCAGTGACAAGATCTGGGCGAGGTGAAACCACAACGGCTATCGCTGCCAAGCAACCATGCGGACCTTCATCAGCAGCAGCAGGCAGAAGAGTAGCTGGATTGAGAGCGATGCACCGATTCAAAATGACATGAGGGAGTGAAAATGGCACATACTGATGATGGAGAGATCATTGACATATTGGATTTATGTGCTGCCATTCATAAATTCGCACCCGCTAAATTATCACCTAATGCAACTGAGAACAGTGCCAGAGATTCCACATATCCATGTGGCATGTGAGTCCATGTGTAATGTTTCCCTTTAAAAGTGAACGCGAACCATGATTGTGAGTCTTCGTCTACAGGGATGCTGAAGAAAGCATTTGCAAGGTCAATAACAGTAAAACATTTTGATATACCCGGGACTTGACTGTGAGGGGAGGTGCCCCCTTCATTAGTCCAGCATCATATTCATTGGTGGCCCAGAGCGTTTCTGGCACCCCCTTTTCCGCGGGGTGTGCCTCAACATTTAATCAAACAAAAATCGGTTGCGTTTTCTTTTGTCGTAACAACAGGGAGGAGGTGGATTGATCACACACCTGTAAAGATGTATTGATCAGGAAACCACCAAACTACAATTAACCACCAAACACTTTTTCGGCTTAATTGACTCACATCAGGACACCTGCCAATCCGTTATGCTGGCACATTTGGAAACCCAAGGGCCTATACATTGCCATGATAAATATAGTAATTTTGCCAACGACACATGAGGAAGGGCATCATAAACGTCATAGCAGGCGTATTGTGTCGGGGTTAATCAGGCCGTCAATGCCCAATATTGTGGTGAGCAAAGAATTCCCTCTCCTGACAACAATTCACATTGATCACTTTTGCTTAACCATTTCTTCTCAAACTCTACATCCTGTCCTTCGTCACTAATTTTGGCAGTACAATGCACTTCGATGGGGTCCATTAAACATCTGCTGTACTTCCACAATTCCTTATTTATTTATTTAATTTTTACTAATGGAACATGGATCACTTTGCTGTAATTACCACCCATGGATGGTAATAACCTGGTACCTATGGATTACACTAAATTGTGGATTATTCTGCATCCTTTCTAACACACAAGATTTAAAGACCACTCTCTGTACACTCAATGGTAATGCCTAATAAGCACATCAGTTCTCAGCCACACAGGAGAACACGGTAGCAGTTGGAGAGTTTGAAGCTGTGATGTAATGTTGTGGTGTTAGCTTCAACTTCATTGTCCATTACATCTAAGGGTACAGTGAAATTCTCCACCATTCTTAGTCCTGCTGCTCCCACAATGGCGGTCAAACTTCTCGAAGGTGGTGGGTTTGATTTAAGTTTGTTAGCGCATAGCACTGAATATCTTGCATCAACAGGAAATAATATCGGCTCACCATTTATCTGGAGGATGATGGTTGGGCATCGGCCGTCTGGGACAAGAACGGGAAGAGGGAATCTGCCTTGGGACACCGTCGTTGCTAATGGCATTCATGGTATTTGCCATGCCCACCACGTCCTCTTCCTTGGGGGGAGCGAACAGTCTTTGTCCTTTTTTCTGTTGGGTTTGTTAGGACAGGAATTGGCATAATGTCCATGTTCGTTGCGGTGGTAGCATACAAATGTCCACGTCCTCGTCCCTGTTGGTTCCTTTCTCTGATAGTTATCAGCTGCTGCGGCGCGGCGCACATTTTTTGCTGCACTCTGTTTATCTTGGTGGAAGTTGGCATGTATTACTGTTTTGTGAGGTGCTGAGGCATTAACCATCTGATGAGTGACTTTACTTTGTTTCTGCGTCGTCTCCCTATTCTGTGCTTCTGTGCTATTTTCACACATACTCACTTTGTCTCTAATTATTTCCAAATTATTTCAGGCCTTGTAATATTCTTCCCAGTAATCCCAACAGATATATTTGATTAAATATCTCTTTCACTCATTCGTTGTTCTGTTATTATTGTTGGATATATTTTAATCCATATTTGGTGTGGCAGGCCAAGGAGGCGTGGTCAAGCTGCTGCTGTAGACAGGCTGCTCAGCTGCTGCGGATCGGGCGAATCCACGGTGGCACTCCGTGGATTTGTCCATTTGGGTTTGTTGTCCCCACAGTGACGGACAATGTGCTTACAGGACATGGTGCGGTCCGGGAAAGACGAGCGCTCTACCCAAGGCGCCGGACACATCATGGTGGGAGCACACCTATGCACCGATCTTGCGAACGATTTCACTATTTGCCTGCAAGCCTTTAAGTTGCCTTTTGGCCCAAGAGCCGCATTTTGCTTCAACACTGTAAATAAATTCAAACCAAGCCGCTGTTATGCCTCCGCCTGCCTCCTCTCTCTCATTCCCTGGCCCTGGGCCAGAACACACCTCCACAAGTGACACCTGAACAGGATGGAACAGAGCGAGGCAGAATCCCGCACGCCTGTCATAGCCTTCACCGAGGACCCCGCCAAGGCCTACGCGCACACCTCAACCTACCGTGCTGGCCCCAGAGAGGGGTCCACCGAAGGAGCCACGGGATGCCGACCGTTGGGGACCAACGAGGGGAGTCGTCGCAAGACCGGCCAGTACTAGCACCGCAGACCTTGCGGCCATCACCATCCTCCTCCGTTCTGGGACACCAGGAGGGGCCCAGCTCCCGCCCATTCCCTGCCAGAGGGGGAACGACCAGCGCCGGGAGGCCACCTTCTACCCCGCTCCACTCCCCCGATTCTTCCATGGTGGCGCAGCCTCGGGACAACCGGAAGCTGGGCGGATGCCTGTGCAGGTATGCTGGCGATGAGGTCCGCCAGAACCCTCCCTGGGTTGAGAAGGGGCCTACCGTGTGCTGGTAAGCTTACAAGAGGGTAGACATCAGGCTTTGCTGGACTCGGGATGTTCGCAGACGATGATTCAGCGACACCTGATTCGACCCGGGGCTTTGGTAGAGGCATCATGGGTCGATATTCATTGTGTGCATAAGGATATTCACACATATCCGATAGTGCAGCTTTAAATTCGCTATAAGGGATATAGCATGTGGTAAAGGCCGTGGTTAGTTCCCGCCTGTCACACCTTGATTTTGGATACAAATTGGCCGGGTTTCGATGTGTTAATGAGAGAAGCAGGGGGCGGCTCACAGTCTGTTGGTATTTGCGAGTGTTGCGTGGCCCACAGCGACACAGAGATCGCACTGGCGGAGGTCACCAGGGCGGGGGCGGGGGAGCGCCAGGTGGGAACTTCCCCGAACCCACAGTCCATCCCATGGAGGATTTTCCTCTGGAATCAACAACAATCACGGGACGACACGCTTTGCGGGGGATTTGAGCTGGTTGATAAAATCGATGGTGTGTTGGTGCACCCAGATGCTGCGCTCAACTAGCTAAAGAGGTTACCCAATTGTTAGTTCCTAAAAGCCGTCAGGATTTCGTCTACCAGGTGGCTCATTAAAACCCGATGGCAGGTCACTTAGTACACGAGCAAACATTCAAGCGGATAATGGCCGTTTCTACTGGCCGGGCATCTGGTCGGACGTGCGGCAGCGCTGTGCTGACTGTCCTGAGTGTCAGATGGTGAATCCACCGGCTATTGCCTGAGTGCCGTTGAGGCCCTTCCCCTTAGTCGAGATGCCGTTCGAGAGAATCACTATGGATCTCATTGGGCCATTAGACCACAGTGCTAGGGGCTATCGATTTGTGTTAGTCCTAGTGGAATACACGGCCTGATACCCTGCAGGAGTGCCGCTGCGCAGTATTATGGCCAAAAATGTGGCACAGACATTGTTTCAGGTTATCTCTCAGGTTGGCATTCCGAAGTAAAGCCTGACCAACCAAGGCACTTTGTTTATGTGTCGCACACTGCACAAACTGTATGGGTTACTGGGCATCCGCTCAATTCAGACAAGCGTTTACCACCTGCAGACAGAGGGCCTGGTCAAGCGCTTCACCAAAATGTTGAAAAACATGATCCGGAAATTCATCCATGATGATAGCCGAAATTGGGACACATGGCTGGTTCCCCAGTCCTCCAGGGAGTTTTCTCCCTTTGAGCTACTGTTTGGCAGGAGACCTTGTGCGGTGCTCAACCTGATGAAGGAAAACTGGCAGGAAGGTCCCAGCACCAGTAAAAATGAGGTCCAGTACATCCTGGACCCGAGAGCAAAGCTACATGCGTTAGGGCAGGAATCACGGGAGAACTTGCTCCAGGCCCAGGAACGTCAGCACTTCCTGTACGACAGGGGGGCTGATGGGGCTGGGGGTTAGTACTGCTCCCTACATCGTGGGGGAGGTCGATTATGAAGTCGAAATACAGACAGGGGCGGGTCCGCCCAAATTTTCCACCTAAACCTGCTAAAAGAATGGAGGGAAGGTGTGCCTATAGCACTGGCCACAGCAACGATTGAGAGGAATGAATTGGGGCCAAGGCTGAGGTTCCAAAGCCGGCAGATTGCACCGTGGCCCTTATAAGTGACCATCGCTCGCCCAGCCAGAGCAGGGACGTCGGGCCGCTGTAGTGACGCTTTGCCGACATGTTCCCTCCCCTGCCTGGCCATACACCCCTCATACTCCACTATGTGGAGACGATCCCAGGTGTTAAGGTGCGCTCCCAGCCATATCAACTGCCCAAACACAAATGCAAAATAGTGCAGGCAGAATTAGAGGCCATGCCGGACATGGGGTTAAAAGAGGAATCTACGAGTGAATGGTCCAGCCCCATCATGTTAGTGGGTAAGCCTCATGGGTCGATGCAGTTCTCTGTAGATTACCGGAAGGTGAACGCGGTGTCAAAGTTTGATGCCATCCCAATGCCCCCCGTCAACGAGCTTCTCGACCGATTAGGTACAGTTCATTCTTTTACAACGCTGGATTTATCCATGTGCTACTGGCACATTCCCTTGTCCCAGCAGTCCAAAGAAAAGTTTGCCCTTCTCAACCTCGCAAGGCCTTTACCAGTTTTGCGTGCTTCTGTTCGGGTTGTTTGGTGCCCCCGCGACCTTTCAGAGACTTTGGACCGCGTCCTGCGCCCACATTTGTCCTTTACCGCTGCATACTTAGACCATGTAATTACTCACAGCGATACGTGGGAGCGGCACCTGCAGCACGTTGACGCAGTGGTAGCATTCTTGAGGTGCGTGGGGCTCAGCGCCAACCCAAAGAAGTGCACAGTTGGGCCGAGGGAGGTACGGTATCTGAGGTACCAATTTGGGGGGGTCTGCTCTGACCCCAGGTGGGTAGCACCGCTGCAGACAGACATGCTGAGACCAAAGACTAAGAAGGAGATTTTGGGGCTGGCTGGGTATTATAGGAGATTTGTGCTGGAATCTGTCCAGCCCATTGACCGACCTAATTCGAAAGGGTGCTCCAGATCCGGTGTAGTGGTCAGAGCCGTGCCAGCAGGCGTTTGTCAAATTAAAGGCAACTCTCTGTAGGGAGCCTGTACTGCATACCCCTAACTTTGCTCTTCCTTTTTGTCTGCAGACAGACGCATCAGACAGAGGGCTCCGCGAATTTGTCCGATCCAGGACCAGTAAGTGATTTTGGGTTTGTTGTCCCCGCAGTAATGGGTGGCATGCTTGTGATTGGGCAAGATGGGCGCTCTACATAAGGCGCTGGACACACCACGGCAGGAGCGCACCTAAGCGCTGATCTAGCGAACGATTCCATAATTTGCTCTTCTGAGCCTTTTAGTTGCCACGAGCCGCATTTTGTTTCAACACTGTAAATAAATACACGCCAACCTGTGCTGTTTCGCCTCCGCCTGCCTCATCTCTATCATTCCCTGGCCCTGGGCCAGAACACACCTCTTCATTTGGGTAATAATTTTTTTGATATTATTTAAATTTTAAGGTGTCGTTCCCGACGACAGGTATTATTCCCATTATTCCCTCCTAGTTAAATCCAGCGTCATAAAAAACCAAGCTGTACCTAACCGGTTGAGAAGCTCGTCGATGTGGGGCATCAGGTAGGCATCAAACTCGTGTTCACCTTCCGGTAATTTACGCAGAACCGCACTGACCTATCAGGGTTACACACTAGCACGATGGGGCTACACCATTCGCTCACAGATTCCTCTATTACCCCTATGTCCAGCATGGCCTCTAATTCCACCTGCACTGTTTTTCTGTTTTGTTTTCAGGCAAGCGATATGGCCGAGAGCGCTTTTTCTCCCCCGGGGTCGTCTTCACATGGTGGAGTATAAGGGTGTATGGCCGGGCAGGGGAGAGAACACATCAGCGAAGAGCTGCTGCAGCGTTGAGCCGTCCACACTCTGGCCAGGAAAGAGATGGTCACTTAAAAGGGCAGCAGTGTGATCTACCAGCTTTGGAACCTCCAACCCCAACTGCGACCTCCACCAGTGCGACCTCCGCGTCGCTGTGCGCCGTGCAACACATACCCTTACCCTAACCCTAACCCCCCCCCCCCCCCCCCCCCCCCCCCCCCGTTTCTTTCAGTAGAACATTGAAAACCGGCCAATTTGTACCCAAAATCAGGCGGGAACTAACCTCAGCCTTTACCATATGCTTTTTTCCCTTGTGGCAAATTTCGAGCCGCACTATCGGATATGTGTGAATATCCCCATGCACACAACCCAAGATGCCTCTACCAAAGCCCCGGGTTGAACCAGGTGTTGCTAAATCATCATCTGCGAGCAGCCCGAGTCCAGCAAAGCCTGATGTCTGCCCTCTTGTAACCTTACCAGCACACGGTAGGCCTCTTCTCGACCGGGGGAGGGATCCGGCGGACCGGCGACCTGAAATACCTGGCCGACCTCCATAATTGGACAGTCCTGGAAGTCGTGGTCGGGTCTTGCGCAATGCCAGCATACCTGCCCAGGTGTCTGCCCAGCTCTCGGTGGACCCGAGGCTGGTGATGGCTGCCAGGTCCGTGGTGCTGGTATCAGCTGGTCCCTCGTCGACTCCCGGGCTGCGTCCTGGCTCAGGTCACTCGGTGTGCCCCTCTCTGGTCCAGTACTGTAGGCTGTCGTATGGGCATAGGCCTCCGTGTGGTCCTCCGCGAGGGCTATGGCGGCTTGTAGGGAGACTGGAAGGTGGCACCTCACCCAGCTAGCGGCGCGGGCCGGGAGATTGTTCATGAACTGTTCGGTGGCCACCGCCTCGACGATCTGGGCAGGGAGCGCTCCTTTGGCCTGAGCCACCGCTGGACCGCGTCCAGCAGTTTCTGGGCCTGCAGGAACGGCCGGCCCACGATATCATAAGGGAATTACCGGCGGCGCAGGCGGTGGCCCTCAGGTGTCCTCCTGACCCGTTCCATCACCGCCCTCTGGACAACAGCGTAGCTCATCCACTGCTCCAGTGGTAGGTCATGTGCCACCAGCTGGGCATGAGCCGCCATGCCTGCTCGCAGTCTGTCCATCTGGCCGCCTAGGCCATTTGTTCAAAGTTGGAGAGGAGCGCCTCAAGATCATCCTCCCCCGTCATCTTCTGTAGCTGGGGGACAAGGGGGCCCAGCGGTTGTTCCTCGCCAGGTCTGGTGCGCGCTGTATTGCCTGCTGGTTTTCCCGGAGCACCCCCTGGTCCCGCTCACGGGCCCTCGCCATCTCCTGGAACTGCCGGGCTTGTTGTCCCTGCATTGTGGCGAGGTCCGCCACCATCTGTTACAGGGGGGAGGGCGTCTGGGATTCTGTCTTGCGCTGCTCCATGTCTGTGCTCAGGTGTCACTTGTGAAGGGGTGTTCTTGCTCAGGGCCAGAAAATGAGGAAGAGGAGGCAGGCAGAGGCGAAACAGCGCCAATTGGCATGTTTATTGATAAGTCCTTTTTAATTCAATGTGGCTCGTGGGCTGAAATGGAAACTCAGGGCTCGCAGGTCAATATATATAAATAGTCCCGGTGGATCCGTGGATCCCCGCTGTCCGTGTCTGATCTTTGCCTCTTAGGCTGACTCACCAGCTCGCCGATCGGTCTTGTGGGGACACACACACACAATTATAACTTCCTGTATTTGGGATCAGGCGACTCAGTGGAGTTCCTCTGCTGATTAGGCTCATCCCCAGCAGCTGAGGGGCCTTGGGATGGGAGACTACCGCCTGTCTGCAGCGGCGGCTTGGCCCCGCCCCCTTGGTCCACCACAGTTAGTTAGTCCCTTTGATCCTACAGTCCCAGACTGTTTTTTATAGTGCTTTAAATCTTAATTACAGATTTTAGTCGCCAATTGCCTTATACAGGTCCTCCTCATTTAACAAGTCTGTATTGTACGCTGCATACAATACCATGGCATGCGCAGCGTCTCAGCGTCAGGCATCTCATCACGCATTACCGTTCTCAGCTGAGTCTCATTCCTGCAGTCTGTCAGTATCCACTATACTAGCGTTCGCAATCGCTATGCCCCCTTACCCTGAAATAACACGGGTCCTCGGTTATTGACCAATTTGCTTAACGACATGGTCCTAGGAACGGAGCTCGGTCATTAAGTGGGGAGTACCTATAATCTTACTTCCCGATTTTAGTTGTAATTGCATATTTCCGATATTTCTACCGATTTTTTTAGAGATTTTTGTCAGTTCCTCGTCTTGGCGGCCACTCTTTAACCCACCCAGATTACGTTGCAGCGAGCAGGCCTTTCTGGAGGTACCAGACCCTCGTTCTACGGACTTCACCATCTGAGGTCTTAAAAGGAAAAATCCTGAGTGAGCGATCTTGCTCATGACGCCAAATTGTTGTGGAATTGTATTTATTCCGCCCGCAATAAAACATTAGATGTGTTGTTTTAAGTAAATGTAATCGTTTAGTTAAAATTTGTAGAGTGGAGACGATCTGACAGAGGCATTGCTTTGTGACACGAGTTTGACATTCAACAAATTAGGGGGTTGTGAGATCATTATGTTCGGGAAATTCCGAGGAACATCGGGACTAAATACATTTAAACTATGATCTATTTGTTATATCAAGCAAATAAAGTATCAATTATTTCATTTTCCTATCACAAGTTTCAATTTTTATATTTACAGTACTTTTCCATGTTGCAGTATGTTATACAAGAACACACACAGGGTGCACAGGTAAAAGACTTCAGCACTGAACAGCACCCATGCAGCCACAATTGATAACAACACAATACATCCAAATTGCGACAACAACAAAAAGTGCATTTATTCCAGATGCATAATCAGACAGATGTGCCTTGGTAATAATGTTTTGGATGAAATGGCTATCACAAATTCAGAAATGAAATTAATAATATCCAAAGTGCAGCCACAACGAGAAGTGCATTGTATTTAGCATATGCCTGTTAACAGTTCACACACTTGTAAAACTAACTGGCTATAGATCTAGATCAGTTCAATTGAATCATGTTCCCACCACTGGACAGGCATGCTTTGTCAACAAATAAAAGGCCTTTCAGTTATAAATTCATAATAATAGATGAGGCTACAACAGGTGCACAATATACAGAATTACCCAACTTAATACCACATAATCGCCTACTCAGTGGCGATAGTGGCGCCGCCCCTAGCGGTCGCCTGCGCCCGGCGCTCCGGTTACTTTCTTACTCTTTAGTATGTTTTTCCTTTTTTTATCACACTGTTCGCCAGAAAAACATCAAAATTAACTCATACGACCGCGATGCACTCATGAATATAAAAATTTCCCTAAACGAACAACTTTGGGACTTTTTATCCGTGGGAGCAGAGTGGCCGGCGGAAATCCTACGCGGGAACACTCGCAACAACAACTACAACAAAAATGGAGTTGCTGTTCCATGAGCGGGCCCACGGAGGAAGCACCGAGGTAAACGAGGCGGCATTCGGGTCAGAATGAGGACGCAACCTTACCGTCCACCTCTGCCAAGCATCCTTCTTGCTAACGTCCAGTCCCTGGAGAACAAGATGGATGAACTTCGAGCGAGGATTCAATTCCAGCGAGACACGAGGAACTGTTGCGTCCTCTGCCTGACGGAAACATGGCTGAACCCACTGGTGCCGGATGAAGCCATACGTCCAGCCGAGGCCTTCTCCGTGTTCCGCGGCGACAGAACGGGAGAGTCGGGGAAATCCAAAGGTGGAGGCGTCTGCCAAATGCTAAACAACCGCTGGTGTAACGCCAACAACACCAAATTCCTCTCCCACTCCTGCTCGCTGAACCTGGAACAGCTGACCATACAATGCCGTCCATTTTATCTCCCCCGGGAATTCAGCACGGTCATCATTACAGCCGTTTATATCCCACCGCAAGCGGACACCGATGCAGCTCTGTCGGTTCTGTACGATGTGTTGTGCGGATTTCAGAACAGACATCCCGACGCGGCTGTGGTGGTGACTGGGGACTTTAACAGGGCCAACCTTAAAAAAGTTCTGCCGAATTTCCACCAACACATCACGTGTGCCACCAGGGGAGACAGAACTCTGGACCATTGATACACTCCTTACAAGAACGGATACAAGCCCGTCTCGCTCCCTGCTTTCGGGAAATCAGATCACGCCGCGATCTCGCTGCTTCCTGTTTACAGGCCTCTGATCGCGCGGGATCTGGTGATGACGAGGGAAGTGAAGCGGTGGACGGACCAATCAGAGGCTGCGCTTCAGGAGGCTCTGACTGACGTAGACTGGGACATGTTCCAAACAAGTTCAAGTGACGTCAGCGAGTTTACGGAGGCTGTAGTAAGTTTTGTGGCTACGCTAGCGGATGAAATCGTTCCCACGGTGAAAGTTCGGATATTTCCAAACCAGAAACCATGGGTTGATAAATCCATCCGCTGCGCTCTGAATGCGCGCACGGCCGCTTACAACGACGGACTTGTATCTGGTAACATGGACAATTACAAAGCGGCGTCGTACAATCTGCGGAGGGCGGTGAGGGACGCTAAACGGACGTACAGAGAGACTGTGGAGCTACATATGGAGCGGGGGGACACAAGACGCTTGTGGGAGGGGCTGCGAACAATAACAAACTACAAGAGCAGCTCCTCCCCAGCCACGAGTGTGGACGCCTCCCTGGCCAACCAACTGAACTCCTTTTATGCGCGGTTCGAGTCTGGCAGCAACACCGTTAGCTCGCCGGCTAATTGGAGTTACACCGCTAGGATTGAATGCTCCGCTGTGCACCTGGATCCTGGACTTCCTCACAGGCCGCCCCCAGGTGGTCAAGGTGGGGAAGTACATGTCAAGCTCCCTCACCCTGAATACAGGATCCCCCCAGGGCTGCGTCCTCAGCCCCCTACTGTACTCCCTGTACACACATTACTGTGTGGCCAGGTCCAGCTCCAACACCATCATCAAGTTTGCTGACGACACCGTGGTCGTGGGCCTGATCACCGACTGCGATGAGAAGGCCTACCGCGAGGAGGTGGCTGACCTGTCACTCTGGTGCCAGGACAACAGCCTCCACCTGAACGTCAGCAAAACCAAGGAGCTGATTGTGGACTTTAGGCGTGGATCACAATCGAGGACGCACGCGCCCTTGTGGATTAATGGGACTTCTGTCGATAGGGTGAGCAGCTTCAGATATCTGGGAGTCCACATCACAGAGGACTTAACATGGACTGTTCACACGGACACTCTGGTGAGAAAGGCGAGGCAGCGTCTCTACCACCTCAGGCAGCTGAGGAAATTCCGGGTCTCGGTGAGGATCCTCAAGTCCTTCTACTCTGGAGCAGTGGAGAGCATCCTGACAGGCAACATCACTGCCTGGTTTGGGAACTGTGCTGCCCAGGACAGGCGGGCCCTGCAGAGGGTGGTGCGTTCAGCTGAACGTACCACTGGAACTACCCTCCCCCCCCTTGCAGGAGCTATACACCAGGAGGTGTAGTAGCAGAGCCCGTAGGATCATGAAGGATCCTCATCACCCCAACAACGGACTGTTTCAGCTGCTGCGGTCAGGCAAGCGCCTCCGCAGTCACACAGCGAGAACAGAGAGACTGAGACGGAATTTTTTCCCGCACGCCATTAGAACTGTCAACGCTGACCTCACCAGGGGTCCTAACTGAGCCATACACTAGGCTCCACTACCTACTGTACTATATGTAGCATACTGTACCGCATACTGTGTCACTGTTCAGGGTTGTTCGTGATGCCGTATTGCTGCGCCGTACTGTTGTATACTGTGCTGTATTGAATCTTGAATCTTGAATAATCATATCCAATGTCCTATTTACAAAAAATAAATTAGTTACTCAAAAAGTGTTGTTTTACAGAAGGACAATGCATCTGTGGTTCTTCAGGTTGTGGTTGTGGTTGTGGTTCAGTGCAAATAAGTCTATAATCTCCTGAACATCCAGGGCCTTTCTTCTTTCTGCGTGTATTGACAGGCAGGCAAGGTTGCTGAGTCAAGTGTTTGCCATTCTGTTTCTCAGATAGGTTTTTACACACTGTATGCAGGAAAAACTGCGCTCATGTTACACGCGTTATAGATGTCCACAAAGGAGTCTTTGTAAGTTTTAAGCATGGACAGCAACTCCAGTGTGCTGGTCACTGTTTCGCCCTGTTCTTTCTTTCTTTCCAAGAGCTGGCACACCTGGTGCACCTCAGCCAGCAGATTGTCCTCTCTGATTCCATAGTGCTGTGCCATGGGCACAAGGCTCTCCTTTTGAAGGAATGTGGCATGCTTGGGGTTGAGGGCTGACATTCCCATGAGAACTGCAACTGCATCTGTGGAAAATAATTGGCTCATTTCATTCACCAGTCAGTCAATGACAGGGATGTTCAGTTTGAATGTTCGGTTCCTGTAGATAGCAAGGCTGTTGACAAAAAAGGAGTGGACGGTGGATGGCTGGGAGCTGGAACCCTGCCCAGGCCAACAGTGCAAGTAGGGAGAGGCCTTCTGGAGGGCGACCAGGGGGCCGGGGCCGGAAGCCGGACCGCTCGGGGGGTCGACCCAGCCTCAGGGCAGATGACCGAGGCAGCTCCAGAGAACGACCAACGGCTCCCGGAGCTGCTGGTTTTAGAGCAGACAGAGGGAGCCAGAGAGGAACAAAGGGAGCCAGAGACAGACAAACAGGTAATCAAGGCAGAGCAGGCTCCTGACATGTGATGACCGAGCGTATGATGTCAGTGGCAGTCTCGAGCAAATGGTCAGGGGACTGGAGAGTGTCAGACATGAACTTTGCTGTGCAGAACAGATCATAAAACATGGTTAAGGTGGAGGACGAATTCGGCATCAATGAGTGAGAGTAGTAACCGCGCGTCAGTCAATCTGCGTGAATTTGTCTGTGACTTTGTCCTTCATGGTTGCAATGATGGCTGCCCACAGCGAGTTGCACTGGCAGTAATTGCGTATCAGACAGTGTCTTGAGTTCAATGGTCTGCTGTGTAAGCTCAAGCTCCCTTTGCTTCTCAATGAAATGGGCATGGACAAATAAACCTGAGAAAAACTTGTACACGTCTTTCACAATCACAAAAAAGTGTACACGGTCCTCCAGAGATCCAAAGCTTGGATCTCTGGAGGACCTTTCTATCTTATTCTGGTTTCAAAAACCTAGAAGAAAAACACTGGAACTGGACCAGAGTCTGATGCAATCAAGTTTATTATGTATCGGAAAGACCCTTTTTTTTTTTTGATTGTTAATGGTTTTATTTCAAACACAGCCTGTTGTCCAGGCCCGGCAGCAGGACACCATCCAGACCGCCGCAGGAATACCCATGACAGCCGGCACAGTCACCCCCCACCTTGTCTCGGCATAGAGCCTCTTCTGATCCAGACCCAATTCCCCGTCCAAAGCCTCGGGGTGGGCCCGGAACCACTTCGCTGCATGGCCGTAGTGCCATGGCACCTGCTCCGACCGGGGCCCCAAGTTGTTCAGGACCCCCATAACCCTCCTCGCCGGCATCGGGAAGATGTATGACAACTACAGAACTGATGGCAACATGTCCAGCTTTAACGCCAGGACTTACCTGTGAGGGTCAGCCTCCTGGTTTTCCAGAGGGCGACTTTCCTCTGGACTGCTGCAATGCGCCTGCCAGTTGACCGCGGTGCTGTGGGCTGCCTCAAAATCCACCCGAGTATCCTCAGGGGTCCCTTACAGAGCGCCAGCCCCCCCGGGACGTCCGTCCTGTCTTTCCACTGCCCAAAGAACTTGACCAAGGACTTTGTGGGATTCAACTCCGCACCCGACACCCGGCCAAAATCGTGGAAGATCTCTAGGGATCGAAGCAGGCAAGCATTACTGTCCAGCAGCAGAGTAGTATCATCCATCCAACCCTTCACAACCCGGTCAGCCCGAATGGCTGCCGCTAGGGGCTCCATGTAGAGGATGCAGAGCAAGGATGAGAGCGGACACCTCTGTCTTACCCCTGAATGCAACCCAAAAAACTCCCCCAGCTAACCGTTAAAACAAACCATGCTCCTGATTGCCACGTACAATGTGCGCAGCCACCTGACAAACCCATTCCCTAGATCTATTCTCTCCAAGACCTTAAACAACCCCCAGTGAACCCTATCAAAGGCTTTGGCCTGATCGAGACCGACCACCATGAGAGGTTGACCTCTATCCTTAACCCAAGCAATAGCGTCCCTGATGAGCTCGAGGTTCCACCTCCCTGAACGCCCAGCCACACCACACGTCTGGTGACCCCCCTATTTCCAAAAAGAATCCCCACCCCTGAGCTATGCATCCTCCCTAAACTCCACACTGACCTCCCCTTGGTCCACTCTCTAGAAAACACACCCATGTCCCTCCCGTCCTTCAAGTGCAGCTCCTGCAAAAAACATATAGTGCACAACCCCTCAACATAATCAAATCAAAAAAACGCCCTCCTCTTGACCACGTACCTCACCCCCCTTGCATTAATAGTGACAACATCCATTGTAATGCATTAATTGTGACATCCATCACATGCAATTGTGACAACATCCATCGCACATCGTATACAAAATCAATCCAGGCCCCCCTCCATGTCATCCCACGAGTAGGCATGGCATTGGGGGAGGTGGAGGGCCACGACAGCCCCCCGTACCCGTCCGCCTCTTCAGGTGGAGCTGCCGCCATAGGCGGAGTTGCGGCCGATGGGGCCACCACCCCCTCAGGTGGAGCCGCCGGCACCGCTGCCGCAGGTGAGGCCGCGGTCGCCCGTCTGCCCCGAAGCCGGCATCTTGGGCCATTGCGTCCCAGGGCGAGACCCACCGCAACTGGAACAACTCGAGAAGCCTCTGCTGGAGCCTCCCCTGGAGCCGCAGGAGGTGCTGGAGCTGCCGGTCCCAATGTTGGGCACGCTATTGCTGCTGCAGGCTGCTGAGGCACCTCAGCCACGGACCGGCCCATCCCGCTACCCCCCTCAGCTCTCATGGAAACCCCTGCATAGGACCTCACGCATTCTTTGGCCAAGTGGGCCAGTGTTGTGGCAGGCCCGAGGCCCTGGGGAGCCCTTCCCCTCTGTGTGGCCATGGGCCCTGCACCTGTGACAGAACGCAAGCTGCCTGGCATAGGTTACATATCCTCTGTCTGCACCGATGCTAAAAAAAGCTTGTGGTTACCGCCTGCTCCATCTCCGCTGTTGGAAAGCGCGGTGGAAGATACTTCAATAAGAGGACTACAGTCTCCCCCACTTAACCAGCTGATAAAAAGATCCAAATTATTAAAAGTAATAAAATGCTGACATAAAAGGATTTGTTATTTAGTGATCTGATGCTTGAAAGACCAAAGTTTGCAGGATTACAGATAGCAGCCGCAGAAGGTTACAGAGGATGTTGAGGAACTTTAATTATATTATTATCAGAGAGTCAAATACACCAATAAACTTTGAGGTGGCAATGCGAAACCAACCAAGACAAATACAGCAGCAAACTTTTTTTCGATTTTAATTTTGTACCCGCTCTCTTCTCTTGATGAGAAAATTGTCCATCGCTCACGTAACCTAACATGTGCGGCTGCACGAGCACACTCATCAGGAATCCCCCAGCCCACACATACAAACACACGTCATAGGGTACATGCCATGCACGAGCACGCAGCCAGGGATTGGATTGGGAACAGGCGGGAAAGGGGAGTGATTGAGAAAGTCTCACTGTCACGCGCTAGGCCTTTTTAGGCATTTTTTTTTCGTTCAATGAGGAAACTGAGGAAAATAAATATATCTACAATAAAAACACACTGTTTTTGTTTGTTTTGTTTGGAGAAATGGGGAACAGGTACGTAATGGAGTGGAGATCGTCCCCTCTCCATTACACATTTGGTATCAATATATTTGTGTATACCTATATTGATACAGTACGTGTAAGCTGGACTTCGAAAAAACTAACTACTGGTATATTTTTATAAAAAATAATAGATTTCTGAATAAAAAAATAATAATTCGTAACTTTTGATTGGGTGGGCAAGATGCACGTTTGGGTGGTCCCCTCCCAAAAAAAATAAAGATTCTGCTTCCTCAAGGGCAATAACGAGGCAGATGGAAGGAGATGCTCAATGCTGCCTTCCCCAAATGTAGGGGGGAAGTGTTAGACCAACTAGCCAATTTGGATGTCACAATGTTACAGCCGATCACGACTGGACTGGGACTGGACTGGGACTGGACTGTGACAAAAAATTAGTAATTTGTTGCCTAGCGGGGGTGGGGGGTGACAACCCACTATTTGTAAGGTGCGGAATCTTGTGTCTGCTTACTGAAATTTAGGAGAGACAGAACACGTATTCTTGCCACTTCTGCTTTTGCTTCAGCCTTACACAGAGCTTTTTAGCAATCATCCTCTTCATACCCTCTCACTGATTGCCTGGAACCCAAGTAAAATGAATTTCCACTCTTTCACTCCTTTTTCTGTTTTATTTAGTTAGAATGTTGTGTAAAACCGCAGACCTGGGCTGCTTTAAGGCACCTATAAGCATTGAACAACAATCAACACAAATAATAAATTTGCCAGTCCCTCTCGTGAACCTATCCTTTGAGCATATCCCCATCACCCCACTCTCTCACGTTCTCGGACATCTTGAACACAGGTGACAGCTTGGGTTACGAATGCTGAAAAGTGATACCTTGCAATGAATACATATGCTGGCCATGAATTATTCCAGGACTGGTTGTATTGTTGTCCCTGAAGCTCCATACTATAATAAGTCTAGAAGCTTCACCACACTAAGGATGGATATTTCAGTGCTACCCAACAACAACCACCCTGAGAAGATCCTTCAGTTGGATGTGAGGATGTTACCTGTCACCCACCGGATTTTACAGGTTGGGGCAGAAATATCCAGTGAAAGGCGATGGCAAAACAGGATGTACTTGCAGGTAAGTCTTTAGTGTAGCTGGTGTGCTTATGCTAAAGAATGTTTGTCTGTATCATGTTCTGGCATGATGAATAATGAGTCAAGAGATACTTTGTTTCTGTGACAAGGGTTGACTGTTCCCTTTTTTCAAGGAACTACAGAATACAACAATTTTAATCACATAAAATATGATAACACTTTATCAATCCAATTGGAGTGGGGGCAAACTCAATGCTGATACCAGAGGCAGCCCTATATGGGGCCAGTTTGACGAAGCAGGAGCATATAGGGACTCTTGCTCTAGGAGACTGCAATAATCTACCAGCCAAGAATCAAACCAGCAATCCTCCAATTACCAGACAACCCGCTCTACCGCCCCGTGGTGGAAAAAGTACTCCAAAGCCACACTTGAGTCAAAGTACAGATATCTTAAAAAAGATTACTCTGGTAAAAGTGAAAGTCGAATTAGAATACTACTTGAGTAAAAGTCTTAGAGTAGCTAATATTAAAGGCACTTAAGTATCAAAGCAATATCATGGTATTATATGTACTTAAGCATCAAAAGTAAAAGTAAAGCTGTGATCTTTTATCTGATTTGATTCTGGTTGCAAATATTTCCATATTTTCGGTAAACATATTAGGCCCTTCATTTGGTAAGACACGTCTTTCACTCTGACATATGAAAACATTTGTTGTAAATATGGCCACGGGTGTTCGTCTCCATCAGTTGTAACCGATGTAGCTGGCGCAGCATCACTGCTGGAGGACGCCGTCACTGTGGTTGTCGCTCTCCGACACGTTGCTCTAGTTGTGGCTCTCTGGGACTGCCAGAATCTGCCAGGCAGATTTTAAGTCGACATACATCACATACATATCTAGGTGATGTCGCCCTTAAAAAAAACTGGTAATAAAAAAAATCTAATGAGGGAATGATTCGGTGGAATTCAGATGATTTGTTTGTTTATATTTACAAGTTACACCTATGAGCTACAACATGAAAACCATTGACAGGGTAAGTGAATAACATTTATCATCTCGTTCCAATGGCAACTGTCAAAATACCTGTGGTACCACATATTGTGGAGTCCACGCCTCATTGGGTCAGAGCTGTTTTGGCTCCACGAGGGGGAGCTACACAAATATAAGTGGTGATATTAATGTTGTGGTTGATCAATGTATATTAAGTCATTTTTAATTTTTAATTATAAATTAGTTAAAGTTACAATAAGCAATATTTTATTATTCATTGTGCAAATTGACCATTAATTAGTCGCGGGATTTCACAATTACTAACAGCCTGAAAGCAAACTGTTAACCCCATGCCATCGGCAATCAGAACAAGCTCCTCCTATACTCTCTATTGCCCTCCCTTTTGAGTCAAACAATTGAAACTAAAAAGTGGGGTAGGCTTAACAGTAGGGAAACAAATTGAAAATAATACAGAGGCCAAAATAATACATGGTATGAATAAAATATATAATTTCCTTCTAGGTATTCTACAGAATATAATTAAAGACTTTAGTTAAGTATGTTGATTCTATCTAACAAGAATTTAGGATTGTAGACCTCCCTGGGTCTGTGTAATGTGGCCGACTACTGCCAGATGCTCCTCCATAAGCCAAACGAAACAAGGAACCGGTTTCTATTGAGGAGATTAGCTGAAAAATTTGTACTGGTTGAAAAGACCAATTTATTGAAAAGAAAAGCAAGAGGTTAGAAATGTGGTTTCCAGTAAAATTAAACAATAAAATGAAGAATTAACAAAAGAATGGACATTGTGGTCATTCTTGGCGAAATGGGGTCTGGTAAAAAGGTAAGGGAGAACCTTCAACTCTGCCACCTCCAGCTCCACCTTCTGTCTTTTCATCAGTGCCACTGTCTCCAGAGCATTTAATATAGCTGGTCTCACTACTAAAAAGGTAAGGGAGAATGTGGGAGTCTCTTCCCACAGGTAAGGGTTTAGGGAGGGAGACGGAGTCTTTCTGGTCACGATGTGCCGACATGGTGAGAGTTTTATTGTCCTCTTCAATAAGTGGCACGCAGTCCACAATTCTATATATATAACTGAGGAGTCTTGTAATAATCGGGTTAATAATAGTCTTATCGGGCGCAAGAGGAATGGCATTCCTCTGCTGGGCTGCTCACGAGCCTGTGCGCCGACCTCCTCTGTAAGAGAAAACAAAATGTTAAGAAAACTCCCTGCCTTCAGTCGGACCAATCAGCGCCATGTGGCCGCTGATTGGGCCAATTCAAGGCAGCTTGGTGGCCGCAGGAAAAGGAAACCGTTCTGTCGTCCGCAGCCGGTGCTTGACCACGACCCTTTGTCCGCCACATACCCCCACCGCCCGTCTTAGGCCGGGGAGCCATCCGGCCGACAGCCGACTTCTCCCTCCCGCCCCCCCCAGAGCGGGAGAGAAAGTCAGCCACGACCATCTGCACCACCAGCCTATGGACCACCCGGACGTTAAAGGGCTGGAGAGCCAGGTACCAACGGGTGATCTGGGCGTTTGTGTCCTTCATGCGACACAAACGCCCGGAGGTACAGCACCAGACACTCGGTCCCCTCAACCTCCTGGGACAAGATAGTGGCCAGCCCTCTGTTTGACGCGTTGGTCTCCAGACAGAAAGGGAGAGAGAAGTTAGGGTTACACAGCACTGGCTTCCCACAGAGAGCTGATTTTACCCTCGCAAACACCTATTGGCACTTCTCTGACCACTGGACTGGATCTGGAGAACCTTTTCAAGTTAAGTCTGTCAAGGGGCTGGTTAGCTCTGAAAAGTTGTGGACAAACCTCCGATAGTAGCCGGCCAGCCCCAAGAACTGCCTCACCTCCTTCTTGGTCTTGGGTCTTGGCGTGTTTGCGACCGCAGCGGTTTTATCAAGCTGGGGTCGGTCACCAGGCCTTCGCTGAAGTGGTACCCCAGATACTGTACCTCCTGCCATCCCACTGCACACTTTTTTGGGTTGGCAGTGAGCCCAGCCCGCCTCAGGGACTCCAGCACAGCGCCCACATGCTGCAAATGCTGCTCCCAGGTGTTGCTGTGAATAATAACATCTAGGTAGGCCACGCAGAACGTGGTCCATGAGGCTCTGAAAGGTGGCGTGGGCACTGAACAACCCGAACGGAAGTGTGCGAAAGTGGTATAAGCCAAACAGCGTGGAGAACGTTGATTTTTCCTTGGACTCTTGAGACGAGGGAATCTGTCAATCAGCCCTTGGTTAAATCCAGTGTCGTAAAAATGAGCTGTACCTAATCGGTCGAGAAGTTAATCGACCCGGGACATCGGGTAGGCGACGAACTTGGGCACCACGTTCACCCTTCGATAGTCCACACAGAACCGGATTGACCCCATCAGGCTTACCCACCAGCACGATGGGACTAGACCAGTCACCCGTGGACTCCTCTATTACGCCCATGTCCAGCATGGTCTCTAATTCCGCCTGCACGATCTTGCATTTGTGTTGGAGCAGGCGATACGGCCGAGAGCGCACCTTCACCCCCGGGGTCGTCTCCATATGGTGGTGTATGGGGGACATGAGGCCTGGCAGGGAGGAAAAAACATCAGAGAAGCGACGCTGAAGTGCAGCTACGTCTGCCCTCTGGGACGGAGAGAGATGGTCACTTAACAGGACCGCGGTAAAATCGGGCGCTTTTTGAACCTCTGGCCCCAACTCATCCCGCTCAATGACCGGCGTAACCAGAGCCACAGACGCCTCCCTTCATTCTTTTAAGAATGGAGGGAGGTGGTTTAGGTGATAAATCTGTGTCATCCCCTACCTGTCAGCCCGTTCGACCTCATAATCGACCTCGCTAACCCACCGTGTGACCACAAAAGGCCCTTGCCACTTCGCGAGCAAATTAGAGCTGGACGTAGGGAGCAACACTAACACCTTGTCTCCCGGTGGAATTGTCTGAGTCGAGGTCACCGGTTGTAAAAGAGGCACTGATGTTCCTGAGCCTGGAGCAAATTCTCCCGTGATGATGGTCAAATCAGCGCTTGTAACTTTTATTTCAGGTCCATAAAATACTGTATTTCATTCTTACTGGTGCTTGGACCTTCCTCCCAGTTTTCTTTCATTAGGTCTAGCACCTCCCGGGGTCTCCTGCTGAGTTCAAAGAGAGAAAATCCCGTGGAGGCCCAGGGAACCTCCTGCACCGCAGACAACAGTGGGTCCAACCACTTGTCCCAAATACGGCTATCATCGTGAACGAACTTTCCAATCATGTTTTTTAGCGTTTTATTAAACCGCTTTACCAGGCCATCAGTCTGGGGATGGTAAACACTGGTCCGAAATGAGCAGACGCCCAGTAACTCGTAAAGTTCCCGAAGTGTACATGACATAAAAGGTAGTGGTCTAGTCAGTCAGGATTTCCTTCTGACGACCCGATGAGGTCCATACCGAGTCTTTCGAATCGGACCTCGACTAGGGGGAGGGGTCTCAACGGTGCTCTTGGCGTAGCCGGAGGGTTGACTAACTGGCACTCAGGACACGCAGCGCACCATTTACACACATCTGCCCAAATGCCCGGCCAATAGAAGCAAGCCATTATCTGCTGTCTTGTTTTTTCATGACCGAGGTGACCAGCCATCGGGTTATGGTGAGGCGCCTGGAAGATTTGCCATTTTCCGGGGGCACTTCGGCACCAACAACCGGGGTTTCTCCTGTCCTTCCTAAGTTTCACGGCTCACTCGATATAACCTGTCCCTAATCACCGAAAAATACGGTTGAGTGAGCACGGCGTCTGGGCGCATCAATAGGCCATCGATTTTAACTACCTCCTCAAAGGCCCTGCGTAGGGGGTCGTCTCACGACTGCTCCAGCGGAAAACCATCAATAGATAAGGTTAAAGGGACCCGGGAAGACCCTACTTGGGATCCTGCTGCCCTCGCACCCGTCGCGCCTGCCGATGACCCCTCTGCGTCACCGTGCGCCACCCAACACTCACATTTCCCTACCCGCCGTAAATGCACTCCCCCAGCATCTCTCCTCAATGGGTCAAACCCCGGCCAATCTGTGCCCAAAATCAGGGAGTGCGACAGGCGGACACTAACCGCAGCCTGTACCCTATGCTTTTTTCCCTTGTGATGAATTTCAAGCCGGACCATCGGATACATGTGAATATCCCCATGCACACAACGAACCTCCACCTGTGACGCCTCCACCAAAGCATCGGGTCGAACCAGGCGTTGCTGGACCATCATCTGCGAACTGAGTTCAGCAAAGCCTGATGTCTACCCCCTTGTAGCCTTACCGGTATTGGTAGACACCTTTCCGACTGGGAGAGGGGTCTGGCGGGCCGAGTTCCATCCAAGGACGGTCGTGGCCAGGCCGCCTGCAGTGTCCACACCCCTGCCCAGACGTCTGCACAGCTCCCGGATTTCCTGCGGCAGCACTGCCCTGGGAGATGAGGGGGGACAGAGAGGGGACAGCACGGGAAGGGGAGAGAGCGTCCCGTGGCACCACAGAACCTGGTGAATCCCGCGTAGGTCCTGGGGTCGGCCGTAGCGCCCCGACGGACATTGTCCTCCGGGGCATCGGGATAGGCTGGGGAGCCGATGAATCCCGTGTGAGTCCTGGGGTCGGATTGAGCGCCACCCCAGACGTTTTCCTCCGGGGCACCGCGACAGGCTGGGGACCCAGGGAATCCCGTGTGGGTCCTGGGGATGGACGTAGCGCCCCCCCTGACACTGTCTTCTGTGGCACCGCGATGGGCTGGGGACCCAGGGAATCCCGCGTGGGTCCTGGGGATGGACGCGGGTCTGGAGCTCTGGCTGGCTTCCAGGCAGCCGGTCACAGCGTGCTCCAGGTAGCTCACTCTGGCGAGGATGCGCCCCAGCTGGCAGCTGAGGTACTCAAGCTCTTCCTCCGGTTCCGCAAAGCGTTTCTGCAGCCCGCGGATTGACTCCGGGGCGCCTTTTACTCGGCGCCCTGCCCCTCCCGGGTCTCTGCTCTCAGGCGCCACTTGTGGGAGTCTCATCTTACAGGAAGGGTTTAGGGAGGGAGGCGGAGTCTTTCTGGCTGTGGTGCACCGACATGGCAAGAGTTTTATTGTCCATTTCAATATGTGGCATGCAGGCCACAATAATATATTTAACTGAGGAGTCTTATAATAATCAGGTCAATAATAGTCCTCTCGGGCGCAGGAGGAATGGCATTCCTCTGCAGGGCTGCTCACGAGCCTGTGAGCCGATCTCCTCTGTAAGACAAAACAAAACGTTAAGAAAATTCCCTGCCGTGATTACGCTATGCAGGCGCTGATTGGGCCGATTCAGACAGCTTGGTGGCCACGGGAAAAGGGAACCACGCTGTCATCTATAGCCAGTGCTTGACCACGCCCCTTTGTCCACCACAGAAAACCGTTGGACAGATCTGTCAATCTTCACTCAAAACTGCCCCCTGAACTATGCCGCTTATGTTCCTGAAATTCTACTCCCAAGGCTATGGAGAAGCAGTCAAGTTTTAGGCCTTCCATTAGGAGTCACTAATTGTCCAATGTTCTTCATCTTTTCCTCTTGCCTGGCAGCTCCATCTTCAGCATTCTTCTTGCAATATAACCGGGGTCTCTCCTCCGTACATGTCCAAACCATCTCAATCACGCCTCTCTTGCTTTGTCTCCGAAACGTCTAATTTGAGCTGTCCCTCTGACATACTCATTCCTAATCCTAAATCCACATAGCTGGGTGAGAAGCAACAGTGATCACATATGGAACAATGTACTTCTTTCCGATTGTACGAGAGGTTCAATGTTTCTAAATAGGTAACGTGTCAGTTTTCAGGGGAGTACATTTTTTGTCCCATTCTTCCCCAGTATCATCACCAATCTTCAACAATGCCGCATTGTCATTTTCAACCATGCCAATAAAGGTTGATGGGCATGACTAGACAATGACTTATAAAAGGCTTTGGTCAGGAAGTGGTACCGGGATTTGAAGTCATTCAGACATTTTCACCCTTGTTTACGGATAGGTTCACCAGTTTTCCACTCAGGCCTTATCAAATACTGGTTCCCATTATTTATACTTGTGCAGTTCAATGGAGCAGACATTTAAACCTTTAAAAGATACACTAGAGTGATTATTAATACTAAAGACAATAAAATAGTAAAACTAACTAAGGAAAAACAGCAGTGTGGCGGAACTGCGACGGTGGAGAAGAGCACATCTACCACCAATCATTCCAAAACATAAAAAACAAGGTTATCATTTCTCACAAATGGCATAAAACACAGAGATTCACCAACTTTGTCTACAACCAAAATGTATAGGACCTAACATGAGCTTGACAGCTTCTTCTTCTATTGGCTGCTCCTGTTAGGGGTCGCCACAGTGAATCATCTGTTTCTATCTCTTCCTGTCCTCTGCTTCTTCTTCCGTCGTGGCAACCACCTCCATGTCCTTCAACTCGGCCACCTTCACTTCCACCTCCTGTCTTTTCGTCAGTGCCACCACCTCCAAACCATATGACAAAGCTTGTCTCACTACCACCTTGTAAACCTTCCCTTTGTACATATACCTGACTCCTGATGACCTACTCCCTATACACTCCCTCACTCAGTGTATTAATGATATTAATGCTTGGATGTCACAGAACTTTTTACAACTGAACAAAGATCAAACAGAAATATTCATCTTTGATGCAAAGGTCCAGGGATAGAAAATTGCAGCTCATCTCAGTTCTCTGTTTTTGGAGAGCAAGAATGAAGCCAGAAATCTGGGTGTAATCATAGACCGCAACTAAATTTTACGAGCCATATCAATCACATCACAAAATCAGCCTTCTACCATCTAATAAAACATTTCAAAATTAAGAGGCTTCCTGTCAAAAGCAGAAAAATGTATCCCTGCATTCATAACGAGTAGATTGGACTACTGTAATGGCATATTCACCGGCCTCCCGAAATCAGCTGTGCAGCGGCTACAGTTAATCCACAATGTGGCTGCATGCGTTCTCACTGGGACAAAAAGGTTTGAACACATCACACCTGTTCTTAGATCTCTACATTGGCTCCCCGTTAAAACTAGGATTGATTTTAAGCTTCTGCTTCTTGTATATAAAGCTATAAATGGCCTTGCACCTCAGTATATAAAATAAATGCTAATTATACACGAACCAGCAAGAACTCTCAGGTCCACAGGCAGTGGTCTTTTAACCATCCCTCTACCAACTCTAAAGCAGGGGAGACTGCCTTCTGTATCCATGCCCCTAGTACAGTAAATGGAATACCCTGCCGAGGGACCTGAGAGAGGCCCCCACACTGAACACTTTAAAAAGCAGATTAAAAACCTTGCTGTTCAGTACAGTTTATGACTGGCGTGTGTGTGTGTTCTCTATTGTGGTGGATGGGATGGCTTGAGTAGCCACACCTGACGCTCATTGGTTGGGCTAACGAGCGGCAGGTTTAAAAACCCCATCCACAGACGTACTTAGGATGGGAGCCTGTGTCATGACAAGTTCAATCTGCGCCTGGCTAATTCCACCTAGCCTCTCTGTGCCAGAGCCCCACATTGGCAGTTCGGCCACCACACGCCACACAAGTGGTGTTTTCAGGGCACCTCTGGCACAGAGACACAGATGACGGGGGGTTGTAAACACCAGTTTATTGTAGAGAGAAGGCTAGGTGGAATTAGCCAGGAGCAGATTGAACATGTCATGACACGGGCTCCTATCCTAAGTGCATGTGTGGATGGGGTTTTTAAACCTGCCGCTCGCTAGCCCAACCAATGAGCGTCAGGTGTGACTGCTCAAGCCATCCCATCCACCACATCTATGTTGTGATATTTGTGTGTGTGCTCTGTATGCTGTGAGATCTGTTCATTCTGCACGAACTCTTCTTATAATTGAACAGACATTTTATATATTTTCTTTGATTGTATTTCTTTGTAAAGCACATTGTCTTGCCCTGGTATGAAATGTGCTTCATAAATAAAGTGTGACTTGACTTTCACTCTTGCTGGTACCGTTCTGTCGGAAATCTTTGGACAGTTGACCCAAAGTATTTAAACTGATCCACCTTTGCTACCTATACTCCTTGCATCCTTAACATTCCGCTGTCCTCCCTCTCCTTCACGCCAATGTATTCCATTTTGCTCCGACTGACTTCCATTCGTCTTCTCTCCAGTGCATACCCTAACCTCCCTAGGCGCTCCTCAACCTGCTCCCTAATCTTATCCATCACTCCTCCCACACACCTGTCAATGTGCCCTCATACGTAAACTGCACCACTGTTATATACTTCTCTGTTACTCCCGTCTTCCTCATACAATACCAAACCTCCTCTCTCAGCACCCTGTCATATGCTTTCTCTAAATCCACAAAGACCCAATGCAACGCACATCTGCCGTGGTCTTCCCTGGCACGAAACCCTACAGCTGCACACTAATCACCTCTCCTCTTAACCTAGCTTCCACTACTCTTTACTCTATTCTTGAAAATCGGTACCAGTACACTTTTCTCTGCTCCTCAGGCATCTTCTCACTTTCCAAGATTGTATTTAACAATCTAGTTAAAAACTCCACTGCCATCTCTCCTTAACATCTCTATGCCTCCACAAGTTTGTCATCTGAACCAACCGCCTGTCCACTCTTCATCCTCTTCATAATTCCCTTCACTTCATAGCTGCATGACAGCTGCATAAATGGATTTGATTTATCTTTAACCCTAAATTAAAATAAACTGTTTTTCACATTTTTGTTTTTTTAAAAACTGTTAAATGTATTTTTTTTCAAACCACAGGCTCAACGGCAGGCCTTGACCGAACCCCAACTGTCACCAGATAGAAGCCCCATGCCATTTGTTGACAGGCACCTGGACAAACACATCACCCCTGTCATATTCACGCCCAATATCAAGAGGAATCCACTCTACATGGTGAAGAGGACCGGAGATACGGGAGACGCTGGAAAATACAAGCCCTCCTGGACGATACAGGAATATGAACAGTCCATTCATGGTGACCTCACAGGCGTTATGGCGGTAATTCAGGATGAGGGTAGATAACGATTATTAAAGGATAGGTTTGCTATTTTGCATCTCAGGCCTTATTAATATGTCGATTCCCCTTGTTTATAAATGCTGAAGAGAGGCCAGACTTTTGCCGCAAAAACAAAACTTAAAGTCCCTGTAAAGTGAATTCAGTGATTTGTTTCATTATACATGTTAGAAAATCATTGGTAAAAAAATGTGGGAAAAACTGTGAACAATGTAGTACTGAATTGTAGTCTTGGAACGTTTAACTGATTCTCACCATTTTTGTGGTCTGGATTTTTTGCGCGGGCCTTAATCATGACTGGATGAGGTAGAGCAGTCATACTTGGCATGGCCCCTCCCCAACACCATACAAAGCCACTGTAAAGCTCCGCAGCTCCGATTTGAGCGATTTTTTTTTTTCGTTCACCCACCACTAGCAAACCATGAACCGTTTGTGAGTAACAAAGGTGTTCAGGGTTAATGTAACGGAGTAAAATTATTCTAATTTGGGGCTTAATGTAGCTAAGTAAAAGTCGACAGAAATATAATAACTCAAGTAAATTACAGATACTCTCAAAAATACTTAAGTACAGAGACTGTAAGAGACTACAAACTGGCAACCTACTGTAGCCAACATTACGCTTTTGATATACTGTTGCAATAACTAAAAGTAGTATAAAATAAAATGTGTTATTTCGCATTAAGTTGCAACGGAACGGTAGGTTTCTCAATAGTTAAGCCCTAAGACATTATGAATGATGGGAATCAAGATTTATATAATATTATATAATATTTCAGGGCTGGGTGAGAAAATAGTGAACCTATTTTTATTTATTTATTTATCTTTTACTTGTAGGACGAAGATGAGAATCCACTGGATTTGGCTTTCTGGCTCGAAGACCTCTACACACCCGGATTCGATTCGCTGCTGAGAAAGAAGAAAGCAGAACGCAGACGAAAGAAAATTTACCAAATACTGGCTTTGGCGTTACTGTGCATATGTGTAATCATTGTAATTGTTACAGTGCCAGTTGTGATCAACAGAAGAAAGTGATGTACAGAATTCCTACAACGGACGAGTTTTGTATTCAAAATGTGTGTGCCACTTGCGTTGATGCAATAAACATGCCTTTCAAATTAGTAGAACTGCTTGCTTTTGCACAAGCATGATATTTCACAATATACAAATGTACCGCCTATGGGATATAAAAGATAAGATAAGATCTCCCCGGGAGGAAATTCAGAGGATTCAACAAAACAAGTGATACAAGGGCTATAACTGCAATAAAGGATAATGGGATATAACGGTATCCCAAAATTGCAGCAGATCACTTACTATAAAACCAAACCCTGTAGTGTTGGTGGTGGACTTTCGGAGAAGCCAGACCCCGCCTCCACCTCTTATATTTTGTCTGTTTTGTGTTATATATTTATTAATTTTTGAACAACATTTTTTGAAACTTGAAATTTCGATCCACACTCCTTACCAATTGGTGGCGGTAATGCACTATTTTGTTGTTTTCTCATCGCTATAATAGAAGAAGAAGAAAAAATAAGGCGGAAGAAGGAAGAATGAAGACGGAAAACGGAAGAAATTAAGAAAATATTATAAGTAAGAACGAAATAAGGAGAAAGAAAGAAATAAAGAAAGGAACAGACAGAAGACGCAGGACGATATAAATAAAAATGTCGTCCGGTCAGCAATGGGTGTTGGTGGAAATGGTGCAAGCTGTTTATGAGGTAATATCGCCGTCTTTTTAAGCATGAACTTTAAAATGCCAATGATCTATGATACCAAACATCATGATTAAGTTGTTAGTATTTGTTTGACAAAGACCGGTCTGGCATCTTCTATGTGCTTTAATCATGATGTGTGTGTGTTATTTTATTTTTTTACTAGACGATGGAGCAAATAATCGACAAATATTCTTCATACTGTAACTATAATGTTTACAGTTTATTGAAAGCAATGTCTGCAGTGTCACGGTCGTAGCCACTTTTTTGCTTTTGAAGGTGTAATATATAGCGCTGGGGCTAATGAATGCTAAGTCTGGCCTATGAATTTCCTTACAAAAGTATTGCTGTATTTCTATCCATGTGGCATCAAGCTGGCTGTTTTTAAAATAGTTAGGAAATGTTGATACTGATTTGGGGCTTCTAAGTTCACCCTGAATTTGCTCTGTGGGGGAATTCGCACTTTCTAATTCTATTTTTTTGACATTCACATGTTTTTGCTCATGCCTGGCCCAGACTACACAATTTTTCAAATCGTCCCTGTAAAGTATTAAATGTGTTCTGAGTTTGTCAGATCACAGAAAAATGTGTTATTAACCATCCAGCCAAATGTGAATCATTAAAAAAAATTAGGGAGTAGTATATGAAAATAAGGCAGTTCCTTCTGCTCTGAGATGCTGGGGGCCTGTCCGCTGAAGATGCTGAAACCACGCTCCAGGGCTCGAGCTCAACGGTGTTGCCACAGGAACAATAGAAAATGTGTTGGGGGCGAACTGAGATCTTCCCCGGGAGGCCTCTGGGATGAAAGGGATGTTTGTATGTAATATACGACTATTGCCAAACAAATTACAAACTGAACTGAGTGCTGACTACAACGCAGCGTGTCTTCTCATGCTGTTACAGTAGTTGTTTTCACTGGCTGGCCACTCCGCAAGACCTATGAAAAATATAAAGATTCTGATTATCCCACTGTACCAGTCCCTGGCTGTGTGTGAGCATATGAGGTAAAGCAGACATCTAGATAATAATAATTTTAGACTTTTAGTCGAAAATCCCATTTACTTTGGATCAAGTACTAGACTAAATTTAGACTATTAGTCAATATATTCAATCAGCAGGAGGAGAGCTAGTAAGCTGTTAGCAACCGGTGGACAGCAGAGTCCTGCGGTGTGTTTGGGTAACATACTGTATCTAACAGAGCTTACAGAGCTAAACACACAGCAGGAACATGAAGGGTTAAACAGTGAACTGCAGTTTAGCTTACCTTTATAATGTCATGGTTTCAAAAATGATTCACAGTCCAGGATCTCAATTTAACTGCTTGTTTATTGCAACATTGAAAGCTATCTGTTAACCCTTTTTCATCAAGACATTTTGAGGGCAGGTCGGAGCCTGTGCCTGATGTCGAACCAGTTCTTCGTTTTTACAAAAAGTTTTTACAGCAAATGAACCAGCTCTTGTCGAGAAAAACCGGTTCCAGAGAGGCATCACTTGGCTGCTGGTCTAGAACCAAGAACAGGGTTAGGGACAGAAAAGGCCGACCATACTTTGTGACTGCCATTTTTCAGCATGGACATTTAAAAATCTAAACATTAGAGACAAACTCTCTCAAAACACTCTAAAGTGGCAGGGCTCAGGACTGCAACCATTTAGTTGTATTTTGCGACCCTTTTTCAAGACAGTGCTAGTGACTTGCAAATATGCAAAGTGTTTTGTTTTTTTTGTTTTTTTTTAATCATCATCCAATATCATATGAAACACTAGGAGGGAGGGAGAATTGGTGTGTGAGAGAGCTGTGGCTCTTGCACTGTTCACAATATCAACATTGACCACCCCATATAGAATTTTTTTTTTTAATTTTTTTTTTTACTATTTAAAATGTGTTATTATTATTAAATAAATTAATAATTATTTCATTGTAGAGCTGCATGCAGCTCACACACAACTGACGTCTGTGAATAGCGCTCCTCTCCGTGCACACAAAATCAAAACATGATCATGCGCGGGATGTTTGGGTTGGGTACCGAAACCTGCTACCATTATGGTACCGGTTCCTATACGATCGGTATCTACCGGACCGAATCGAAACGCAGATTTTCTGGCTCATTTCGGTGCCATTGCCCCAGCTGCCGATTGAAATATCTGCCCTCCGGTCCTCCTTCACTAAACATTATCGTTTGGAGCTCGCCGCTAAAATCCTCTGTATGATGCAGTGCCGCTTTCATCTCCCATGCGACTCGAGCTAAACAGCAGCGGCGCTCCTCAATGTGACATTATGTTCGCTTTGCCAATCAGATAAAGGAGGTGGAAGTAAAAGTTTTAACTACCGATAACGTCCGGTTCTTAGAAACTGTCAGTTATTGGTTAATATGTGAAAAGTAATTTAGGGCAAGGCTTTATAGCACCCCTAATTACTTTTTAGCCTTTGGACCATTTTTGACACCCTTGGTATACTCAAACTCATGATGCTGATCAGAACCTGTGAACATTATGAGAATATCCAGAAAAGGGCTTTGGGCTCCATAGCCTGTTCATAGCTGCTTGCAGCTATCTTTTTTGCTCTTATTATAATTATTACCATGTTCATCATTATTGGATACACATCTAGTATAGGGATGCGCTGACCCGATACACAGTATCGGTATCTGTCCAATACTGGCCAAAATCACTGGATCGGATATCCAATTAAAAGAGAGAGAGAGAGAGCTGACTTCAAAGATACAGCATTTAAATTCTATTCTTTGTGGCTCGCAAATGCGTCTGTGTTTAGAACAGCAGTGGAAGTGGCAGATTTCACATCTCCTGTGTTCCCATTGACAGAGACGTGTGAGTTTCAGGTCCTGGAAGATCAAAAGCTGAATGGAAAGATAGGTACTTGGACTCATAACTGAGTCATGTTGTGGGCTATCTATTTCTTCCTTTAGTGGACTAGAATATTTGTTTCACAGTTTGAGCCTGATGTTTTTTAGGTGGCTAGGTTAAACAAAGTGCATCCAGACAAATGTATTATTTACAGCTTAGTTGTTTAAGAGAGGGAAAAACACTGTATCGGATTGGTATCGGCAGATACTCAAGGTTTCGGTATCGGTAGATACTCAAAGTTGCGGTATCGTTATCTGACATGAAAAAGTGGTATTGAGCCATCCCTCATCTAGTAGAAACAGTACATGTGCATAGATCTCACGCTAATACATACATGAAGGGGATAGATTGGACTGGAAGTTTGTTTCATTACTATCATGTTATCATTATTTATTAATAAGCAGCAACTATGCTTTATTTTGTCCACTTTGGGTTGAGTGAATCTAAGAAATGTTTTGGTTTGTAATCCAAACAGCACCATTAGCCTCTTATCAAAGAGTTCAATTCGAATGTGTCACACCCCCCCAAACATATTTTTACAATGATGTCTGTACTTATCAGGCACCTGCATATCATCTGATCTTGGAAGGGATTCTCATATTGTGGATCATCCGGCTTTTGTTCTCCAAGACTTATAAACTCCAGGAGACCTATAAACTTACTGAGAAGGTACAACCTTTTTAATAAGTAATACACAGTTGAAATTGATGTCCTTTTTTCCCCTTTAATCACCTTACATGTGCGCCCACAGGAAAAGGAGGACCTAATTGAAGAATGGCAACCAGAAACCCTTGTTCCCACTATGTCCAATGGCAATTCGTCCCACAGCTATGATGTTGTTAGCGGGTAAGCATCCTAGATGGCTTCTGTTTCTGTGATTTGTTGTCAGTTTAGCGCAGTGAAAGCTGGTTTGTCTGAACCCACATTAAAGGGATACTCCAGTTTTTGAGGAAATTCACTGTTTTAAGGCCAAATGATACTTTCCGCATCCGCGTAGCCGCGAGGATCCACGTGACAAATTTTGTCAGCTACCCATGTCTATGGATGACTGTACGCGCCTACAATAGCGCCGACTGCACATGCGCTAGTGATGTTCTTTGGCAGGTTTGTTAAACAGTACAAACAACAGAACAGAATAAAAACTGAATGAAAAAGAGATTTCCAGAAAATAAGTTGACAATTGTCACTTAAACATAAGTTACAGGTTGTTAAGCATCTAACTTTGTTTATTAGTCAGTGTTTTATGGTAGTCCGGAAACTGGTAATTCCGAGCAGGTATTCCCCACTTCCGAGCTTAATGTATTCTGTTGGCACGGTTCAGAAAAAGGTGGAACCCTACCATAAATTTGTGTCGTCTTTTACCCATTTTGATTTCTAGTGTGCATGTGTGGAACCATGTCCATGTCCACCATGCAGACACCCAAATGTAGCGTGTGCAGAACCGCGTCCGCTGTCTACATCCGTGTCTGTTTTGGACTACAATCAAGTTGTGGCGGACAAAGGGGCCTGGTCAAGCACCGGCTGCGGACAACAGCACTGTTCCCTTTTCCCGCAGCCACCAAGCTGCCTCAAACATTAAGAAAAGATTATGGTGGTCGAGTCTTTTCTGAATGTTTGTTTGTCTTCCAGAGGAGGGTCACACAGGCTCGTGAGCAGCCCAGCAGAGGAACGCCATTCCTCCTGCTTCCAAGAGGACCATTATTATCCACGATTATTTGAAGACTCCTCAGTGATCTATATAATTGTGGCCTCTGTGCCACATGTTGAAATGAACAATAAAACTCCCGCAACGTCGGCGCACCACGGCCAGAAAGACTCCGCCTCCCTCCCTAAACCCTTACTTGTGGGGATCTCTTCCCACAGGCCCAGCAGAGGAACATTGGGCTGCCCATGAGCCTGTGTGCCCCTCCAGCACCCGCACAGCGCTGATTGATCTGACTCAAGGCAGCTTGGTGGCCAAGGGAAAAGGGAACTGTGCTGTCGTCCGCAACCGGTGCTTGCCCACGTCCCTTTGTCTGCCACACAAGTGTTTTCCCAAATTTAGGCAATGTCAATACCAATTTCATCTCTGTGTGTATAGTACTGAGATAACGACTGCACGTTGTCAGCACGTCCTTAAAAAGTACTGAGGCAGTATTAAAATATTTGTCAGTACGATTATCAGGTATTAAAATTAAAATTTTGCACAGTCTTAAATATGTTAGGCCACAAACCTGCATTAAGATAACACCGCTGCTGTTAGCAGCCGGTGGACAGCAGCTGCTGTCAGTGTTACAGCAGCAATTTAAGTGAAATTCAAAAAAGTAGTATCTTTCCCGGTTTCCCAATACGCCACTGATACAGCGGCTCTCTGCACTGCAGCTGTCCATAAAGCAGCAGCTCGTTTCGGGGAAGCAAGCAGCCGCCCTCACTTCTGAGTTATGGACGGAGAGGAGAATATCTGTAGAAATCGAAAGTTTTCCAGGAGACATAACTATACAGGAGCATGACTGTCCATACTTTAAAAACCATAGTCTCATAGGGAGAGTTATCAGCGAGTTAGGTAGTTAGAGTAGTTTCCTGGTTGCAGCTGCTTTCTCTGTCCTTCAAGTATAAAAAGTGAAAATAAAATGGATGTGTTTGGGCCAAACCTGGAAAATGCGTTGTGTCAAAAAAAGAACGCCGGGGGGGGGTTGAAAGATGTACTTAATCTAAAGTGAGTGACTAATAAAGCCACTGAGTAAAGCTATCGGCTGACTGCAATTTTTCAACTGAGGCCTTAAAATGTTGTTAATTCAAATGTTGCCTCCCTTCATTTTTAACTGTTCATAGCACAAACTCGCTGAATGCTTTACTGCTGAGTACAGCTCTGCTGCAGCTTCTCATTGTGTTTAAATGCAGTCCATGAAAGCTCCAATTTGAAAACGGTAATCTCATAAATCACGCGCTCCTATAGGGGGTGGTTCTTGTTTGATTGAGCTGTAAATGCAGATAAGTGGGCTTCAGATCAACAGGGTTCTACTGTACTTAATTTTGGCACTGGAGAAAATTGTAAAGTTATTTTGAACATTTGTTTTGTCATTTTTCCTAACTAAACCCACTCTTTTATCTTCCAGTCCACTGAGCAGACAAATCATCATAAATGGGAAAAAGTGTGTTAATTTCGCCTCGTTTAACTTCCTTGGTCTTCTTGACAACCCACGAGTAAAGGTTGGTCTAATCATGGGTACAAGTACCACTTTTAAAATTTCTCTTAACAGTTAACCAGCAGGAATAAAGATGACTTCTACTTTTAAGTAGTGTTTTCGCAATACTGAACTTAACAGCTTTGATACAAACTTTGAAAAGTACCGATATTCAATACAATTTTTTGATAGGGGGGGTTGGTCCATATAAGAGCATGTATGTATGTGCAGTTCACCTTTTTAGTGGGGATGGATAGACTCATGCTGCCCTCATAAATTCAAAACCATTAAAATACAACTGGCACAACATTTTTTCAGTCTTACTGTTTCTAGTTTTATCTTATTTGTAGATGATGAGCTGCTCTATAAATGCTATATGGATGCATTTTGCAGCACACATCTTTCCATGCTTCCAACAACTTGCATTTTTTTAACCAGATATTTATTGGAAAACGTTAATACTTTTAATGTTTAATTTTGACATACTTGAACGTTGGCTAAGGACATAAAAGTATAAAAAAGGGAAATTATGCTAAGTGTGCTTATTCATCCACACAATATGTCAAATCTTTTTTTCTGTCAAGGGTTGAACTGGGGGCAAACAGAACCCTGTTCTGTAAAGGACTGAATATAAGCTAGGCTAGGCTAACAATCAGCAGGGCAATGAGGAGATGTAATTCATGTAATATAAGGTCAAGAGGCCCACCATTGGTAGCATTAACATGTTAGCCGTAGCACAATTCTATAAGCTAACAAACCAAGAATACTATTAAGCCAACTCAGTATGCGAATAAACTGCTATTTGGTCATATAACAAGAGGTACACATTTGACCAACTCATATATAGTGTGTACTTGTTTGTGAAAATAGAGAGTATCTACACAAAAAAATCTAGGATTTGCAAAAATAAAGTCTCACCAAAAATAATTGGGCAGGTGTGCTTTTCTTCATCAAATGCTTATTTACAAAAACTTAAGTCGTGTATTCAGAATAAATTGTCCCATGATGTCTTCTGTCTGTTTTTTGTGTTACCTAATTTTAACCGTCCAGACAATGTTGTCTTGGGCCATTCCAGTTGTCCCCTTTGCAAAATTCTGGTGTTACTAAAACTAAACAAACATGAAAAGCCTGGATTGAGAAATACATGAGTTAGCCTTCAATTTGACATAGATACAAGGTGACATAGGTGCAAATTTAAGCAAATGTATGACTTTCAAAAAAGACTATTGGTGTTAGTTTTGTATTTCAATTCTAACAGGTTTTTTTGTATTTTTTTCGTTGCAGCAAAAGGCTTTAGAATCCCTCAAGAAATACGGCGTTGGCACATGCGGTCCAAGAGGGTTTTACGGAACTTTCGGTGAATGAGAGTGCTTGCATGTTCCATTATCACTTGACTGCATTCTGTTATTCAAGTATAACTTTGTCAAGGGTTTCCAACATGGGGTCGCTGAGAGCAGTCGTATCTATGTTTCTCTTTACTCCAAACTATTAACTATTAATCTCTCACCAAATTCACAATTTCTCACCAAATCTCTGACCATTCTCTCCTCCCTGCTTACATCTTGGCCAAAACTACCCTTCTAAAAAAGATTGATTTTACAATTTTGAAAGTGTAGCTTCATGTTGCAATATACTTGCAATATATTTGGTTTTTTTTTTTTGAGACGTTGCAGTTTATCCTTTTTTTTTTTTCTTTCTTTTTTTTGCCACATTGTTTAACAATGTGACATTGCATTACAAAGTGCATTGTGAGATAATGTCACCATGCGCTCAAGATCCTGAGTTACATTTATCAGATTTCAATATCCAAATTAGGTGCGTTTCTCACTCTCCTTCAACTCCAACAGCTTTAGCACACCCTGCTCTCAGCAACCCCTTGTTCATTCTTCAGAAAATGCACTTTTCCTGATATTGCTTTTTCTTTTGTAAAAGGTATGCAGTACCAGTGTGTAAACCATTACCTTTGACAAGGGATCTTGACATGCATTGTCAACCACATTCCTTTGTGTAATGCTAATTGCTTACGCTATGTCCCTAGTACAAGACAATAGATATCAGTTTTTATTGTCTTTCAAGCTGCCAACCAAAGCACAATCTTTCTCTCCCCAATTGGCTACGCCTTGCAGAAAGATAAGATAAATATAAATTTCTTGTTTTGTATGATGCAGATTTAGTCCAAAATGACTACACAGCTGATACATTATCGAGGTATCATACAGATGTGTACTTATTTTTTTCTATAAAAAATGCATTTTGATTTCACTTGGACGTGTTTCCATATATAATGCACATACCCAGAATTTCTGTTTGAATCTAATTATACACACGAGGCACAGAGGCGGTGAATGTTTTTGTGTATTTATTTTTCTCAGATGTTCACTTGGAGTTGGAGAACCAACTAGCTAAATTCATGCACACAGAAGAAGCCATTATATATTCCTATGGTTTTGCGACCATCGCCAGTGCAATACCAGCCTATTCAAAACGAGGGGACATTGTCTTTGTGTAAGTACTCACCTGAATCAATACAGAGGTTTTACAATTTCACTGTATATTTTATATTTTATATTTTCTTCACCCTGATAGAAATCAACATGTCTCAAGTATGGCCACATTTAGCATTTATCAAGAAGTAGTACAACATATTTTGTGTCTACAAAATAGACACATTTTCGCCACACAACTGGCCATGTTTCCAAAGAGTAGCATTTTAAACCAGACATTACATTTCATGGAAATTTTTAATACAAATACTAATGAATTAACATTAACAAAAATAGTTTGCACGTTAGTTCTAAAGTTTAATCTTTAATTGCTGTATAAACTGTCAATCAGGTGGTTCATTCACTAAAATATGCGTTCCTCCATTGAAGTCCATTCAGTCTAATAATAGTGATAATCAAGGTATTTTTAGCAGAATATGCAGGTCTACCAGACCACACAAGATGGCTGAAAACGACCCAAATCTGGTTGCCCATGGTATCAGCCAGGCCGACAACATTATTGTCAAATATTTAAATGTTTTAGCACATTTCTCTGAATTAGTAGGTCAAATCTTAGTTACAGTATAACTTTTCATCACTTCTAGAATCTTGCTCAAAAGAGCATCACGGCTTTTAACCATAGCACATTTTCAGAGTACACGCGTTTTGAATGCCATCTTTCCCGCTTTGCAATCCAGGGACGAGGCGGCATGCTTTTCTATCCAGAAGGGCCTCCAAGCCTCCCGCAGCTTTGTGAAATACTTTAAACACAATGATATGGCGGACCTAGAGAGACTACTTAACGAGCAAGAGCTGGAGGACCAAAAGGTAAGTCCCCAGATCGAGATGGCATTTGTTGTCCCAAGGTGGTTCAGCAGCTTTTGTAAAATAAAAAGTAGTAAAGTAAAAAGTATTATCCTGTTAAACCGTTTCACATAATTTTTTTGTGGTACAACATTTTTTGAAAGCAGTTTTGTAGATTTGCAACACTTGGAATCAGCAGTGCTGTGTTGTGCTTGCCAACTGGCAACCACCATTGTGCGGTAACTATTAAGTTCCAGTTTCTGGCTGTTCAGTTTCAAGTGTCTGCATCTGTATAGCTTCTGCATCATTCATCTTCTCCAGTATATCAATGCAATTGCTCATAGTTTGGTCAGTTGGACATTTACCATTTCAAATTAATTAAAGCTGAAAACGGCCTTTGTATACATTTTGCCAAGAGCACACAAACTAATATTTGCATTCAATTAATGAATATAAAAAGATATAGCCTGAGGATCCAGCAAGCCAGAGGAAGAGATTTTCAGTCTTATTACAGCAGGCAGAAAATACCTCTTGTAGCACTCCTTGGAGCACTGTGGTTGTCTATGTGTTGCTGAAGGTGCTTCTCTGCTCTGCCACAGTGTCATGTAGGGGGTGGCAGGCGTTGGCCTGCAAATTGGCCCTTATCCTCATTTAGCCACCGACTCCACACGGTCCAGGGTGACCACGACGACAGCGTTCTTTATTTGCTTGTTCACCCGCCTTGATGCTGCTGCACCATCACACCACCGCATAGATCACCGCACTGGCCACAACTGACTGATATAAAATGTCCATTAGAGTACTGCACACTCCAAAAGACCTAAGCACTCAGACCAAAGTCGACTTTGGCCCTTTTTTTACAGGGCTTCCACATTACCAGTCTAGTTTGTTGTCCAAATGTACCCCCCCAGGTACTTATACTTCTGGACCACCTCCATGTCCTCTCTCCTGGAGGGAGCGTGGGTGTATCCTTCTGAAGTCCTCCACCATCTATTTTGTCTTTCTGATGTTGAGCAGCATTTGATTCTGCTTGCATCTCTCAACAAAGAGTCATCACAGAACTTCTGCAAGTGACAAGTATGCTTTTTTTAGAGATTAAAAAGGAAGAGGGTCAGAACCATCCCCTGGGAGATTAAAGGTTCTTGGTTAACGTGTCCATTACATTACATTAAGCAGACGCTTTTATCCAAAGCGACTTACAATTATTCAAACACCAACGGACGCAGCCATCAGGAGCAATTAGGGGTTAAGTGTCTTGCTCAAGGACACTACAGCATGCTAGCAGGAGGAGCCTGGGATCGAACCAGCAACCTTTAGATTACTAGACGACCAGCTCTGCCTCCTGAGCTACCATCCCCCCGTGTCCAGGCATGATGTGCTATGGCAATGGAGCCCTGTCTAAACTGAGGCTCACGCTGAAAAGGTACTGTACTATTCCACACAGTTGGTCTGCACAGGTTCTGAACACCCTGGGGATCACTCCGTCAGGGCTCGCAGCCTTCCTGCGGTGGATATTTCCCCAGCTCTCTTTAAATTTACACCTCATTGGCTCTGTCCAGAGCACCCACTGCGTGAGGGTTGGTAGCGAGCTTATAGCCGATGATTCAAGAGGTTTATTCGTCACATACATATACATACTGTGGAAGAAATTCTTCCGCAATGATCGGTAAGGTTAATCTGCCTGGTACAAGAAAACAAAACTGAGAATATTCAAGATTATTTATTCTGCAGAATAAAGAGAAAGATTCAGTATTGGTACAAAGCAACGCTCGGATCAATCTGATATCACACGAAAAGACAGGAGGCTTTATACAGAAAAACAGGTTGTGGCTTGGGTCAGCGGTCTCCAACAAGTCTGCGCCCCCTTTTGAGTTTCTTCATCTCCATAGAAGGTAAACAGGGCCAAGTGTGATCTGATTCTTTCATGTTAAAATGGACATTGTAGGGAGCAAAACATTTCTCTTTACATGAACTTTGGTTGTTTGGTTGTTCCAACTGGAACAACACCATAAGGAAAAATGCAATAATGCTAAAAATTCCATATAATGTAAATTGGATACAATACAATTATACTTCAGAGATATCGTTCAATTCTATCTTATTGGAATCTACGAATAAAATCCATATCTAAGACTAAATTTAACTATATGAACTCATAACCACATTCCAGATATACTTCATGTTTGTTGGTGGAGGGAAGGATCAGCAGTAGTCAACGCTTGCATTTGATTTTCCATAAGAGAACCTTTTTGGTTGTTCAGAAAATGTCCCGAGTTTTTTCTTTTTCTATTCAGCCTGACGTTGGCCAAACTGGATGTCTGTATACAAGGTTTTTACAGACCTTCTTGGAAATGCAGGATTCAAGATTCAAGATTCAAGATTTTTATTTGTCACATACATAAAAATCTTGAATCTTGAATCTTGAATCTTAGGAGTGTCTGAGTAGGCAAGTCTCTCAGCAGGATATCAGGCTTTTGGGCTTGTGTGAAAAAACCCTCAGGTGCTTAATGTATTGTTCTCATACATTAGTGTTAACATAGTAATCCTGTGTTAGTGTTAACGTAGTAATCCTTAACTCCGCTTCTGAAGATTGTTTCAAGAACTAGACTAGACAACTAGAATGTCATATTAAAATAAGAAATAATCAAGAATTATTCTGGTTCTATAATGCACTCTATAATATCTGATGCTTTTATACATTTAATGATTGAGCTCAATATGGGATATAGAACTAAATCCAATCAAGGTCTCTCCATTTATATACTTGCATGCATATCATCTCAAAATAATTCCAATTTAGCCTATTAAATAATAAAATTTGCAAATCTGTTAAATACAAATAGTAATAATATCAATAATGTGGCGATAGTGGCGCCTCCCCTTGCGGTTGACTCTTGCACTTTTTAGTATTTTTTGTCCATTTTTTATCATAATGTACGCCAAAAAAGCATCGGCAGTTACCTCATACGACCTCATACGATCCCTAAACGAACAACTTTGA